>NC_137828.1:58580528-58610528 GCF_963921795.1 Nannobrachium achirus | reverse complement strand
CGTTGCGGGCTCCCTAACAGAGACGTGCCTAGCTTGCGCAGGTCTGCGTTGAGCTGGCCAGGGAAGCGCAGCGAGGTGGTGACTCCGCTCATGGTGGCCGACACCAGGTGGTTGAGGTCGCCGTAGGTGGGCGTGGTCAGCTTGAGCGTGCGGAAGCAGATGTCGTAGAGCGCCTCGTTGTCGATGCAGTACGTCTCGTCAGTGTTCTCCACCAGCTGGTGCACCGACAGAGTGGCGTTGTAGGGCTCCACCACTGTGTCTGACACCTGCACGTGCGCGAGACGCACGCACGCACACACAAACACACACACACACACACACACACACACACACACACACACACACACACACACACACACACACACACACACACACACACACACACAGAGACAAGCTGTGACATGTCTCAAGGTAAACTGCGACCTTCGGTCGCAAATACTGTGTACTCAACAAACTGGCACTTAAAGACGAAGGCAGGAGGATCATAGTAATAATTAGTGGTGGACAGTAAAATTGACTTGATTACTTTGAGTATTTGTACTTTGCTTGAGCATTTGTTTTTTTGACTTTCACTCTACTACATTTCAATGACAAATATTGCACTTTTACTCTACTACATTTCTAGGCAGGGAAAATAATCCTTTAAGCCCTGTTTAAAATATAGTCAAAATAGCAGACCCAAGTACTGGGGTTGAGTAATTTGTCGAATTAAGGTAATAATATTTGTACAATTTTAATAATATAATCCATCCATTCCTCCCTTCTTCTGTAGTAGGCCTACCTTAGGTGAAGGCATGACGCTGAACGTGTTCATGATTCTGTCAGGAAACTCCTCCCTGATCTTACTGATGAGCAGGGTTCCCATCCCAGAACCAGTCCCTCCTCCCAGTGAATGGGTCAACTGGAAGCCCTAGAAATACAAGAACACAATGACACAACCTTCCCATAACCAATAATAAAGGATTCAAGTTCTCAGTCGCCATAACTGATTTCAGTCATTAGGATTCGATTAACCTCGCCTACTAGGCTTTCTGGGGGAAAGCCAGGTGTTCGTTCATTACAGGCCATTTGGTTTCTGCCTAAAGCGTGGAAACCACTAGAAGAAGCGGCGTCGCTTTGATTTTGTTCCCCCCGTTTGTTTCCCCTGGAACTAGATATTTTGAGTTGGGGGTCCGTTGCCAAATACATATCATTTTGGGGGTCCTTCACATGAAAAGGTTTGAGAACCACTGACATAGTAGTCTCTCATGAACCGATTAACTGAGCTCCAGTTAAGTGAAAAGGACCTTTTCTTTGACGATGGCTAGCATAGGTTTTTCAAAAAACCTTAGAAGGATTCAAAAGACACTTATAAAATCGGGTCAAAATTCAAATTCTACAAGCGCTGCAAGCTTGTATATCTGCTATTTTTCAATAGTTAAAGCATAAAATAATGATACACAATAATGTGTACCCGTTCTAAATGGGAGGACCTCATCCCATCAACTGGAAACCCTGGACATTAACACAATAACACAATGATGGAGATGTGCAGAAAGACACTCAGTTCTAACTGGTTTAGTTTAATGTGTGTCAGTGTCTGTTTCCAGAAGGTGGACATGTATGGTAGTACTACCATCCATCCATCCATCCATCCATCCATCTTGTAGATGCTTACCTGCAGACAGTCACAGTTTTCACATTCCTTCCTCACTACATCCAGGACAGAATCCACCAGTTCTGCTCCCTCTGTGTAGTGCCCCTTTGCCCAGTTGTTGCCTGCACCCGTATGACCTGCAGCGGTGAAATAGAACAGTTGTCACCCTATATAGCCTAGGGTTGGGATTAGGGATGGGACGATATGAAAATGTCTTGCCGTGATTATTGTGACCAAAGAAATCGCGATTTACGATATTATCGCGTAATCAAAATATCCCCAACATCCATTATCCTGGGGCGGAACATTTGCCAAAAAATTGCAGATCTACAAGCTCGCAATGCAACGCGTTGTGAGCTTGTAGATCGGCTGTTTTTGGCAAAGGGATTTGGTAGAGAGTGAAAATAAAATAAAGTAAGTACGTTATTTCCATTTCTGTTTTACCAATTATAGGGTTTAAATAGTACCGGATATGCAGCTCGGTAAATAAAAGTTGAATTGATCCCAGTGCATGACGGAGGATAATTTCACGATAAATTTAAATCTCCACGATACGATTAGAATATTTTTTATCAGGATAAACGATAATGACGATTATCGTCCCATCCCTAGTTGGGATCCAACATTGAGGAACCGGAAACCGGTTTCATCACATTTGGAACCGTTTCTGGAACCTGGTTTTATCACACTGACGGAGCTGGCATGTGGACAATCTGAGTCCCCAGAAGTTCTTCTTTTTTTTTTCGCATGTGGACTTCATGTCTGCTATACAATTATAATACCGGTTCAAGGAACATTTCAAGGACCCCCATAACTCTGAGAGTGTACAAATGGAACCAAATGGAGGGTCCATTTGGTTCCATTTGTACACTCTCAGAGTTACAGACCTGTTGGGGCCCATTTGAAACCTCTATTGGAATCGCTAAAGGAAACCATCCGTCCGTCACAGTGGTACATCTCTCTGCAGTCTGCACTAGAACTGTACAGGGAGTGCGTTACGTCCAAATGTACAAAACACGGACCAATCAAGATCACCATGTTGACAGGTCTGTCGGTCAATTTGGCTATTCACAATGAGCCTTTGACTGCATCTGAAAGTGCATAATAGGAGACTGCCAACAGTGTTAAAGTAGAAAAGTGAAAGGGGCACTCAGGTGGCACAGTGGTAAAGTAGCTGCAGGGGAGGGAAGCCAGTCGGGGAGGGTTTATCACTTCACATATTCATACGGGCTGGGGGCGGAGCCTGACAGCAGGGAGTGTTGAGGGAGAGGAGTAGGAAGAAAGCTCTTATTGTGTCCTAAAAAGGGATAAAAAGCCCCCACAAAAAGTCTATAGGTACATGTTTTGGTGAGTGATAACCGACCTCTGAATCCTGCTGTAGTGTCAGGAGAACTATCAGAGTTAAAAGGTAATTTCTTCCGTCAACACAGAACAGAGCTGCTTGCCTCAGGTTTCAATGCTCTCAGATGGTTAAGTGTTAAGGCAGCGACAGCGACACTGATTGTCATGAGAGCATCATGTTGTCACTTTTGACCCTGGCATCCAGTTAGAACTTGGTTGCGCATTCTTACAAACTTGCAACGTGTCGCTGTGGCGATATGCTCATGCTGAGTCACTCTGTCTGTGCGTGTTGCGCGCATGTCTCTGTTTCTCGTCCCATGGAGACATGAGTTTATAAACCGCAGGACTGTTTACAGAACACACACGCACGCACGCACGCACGCACGCGCGCACGCACACACACACACACACACACACACACACACACACACACACACACACACACACACACACACACACACACACACACACACACACACAAACATTCACTGCTAACACTCTGTAACACACATTCACTGCAAACACTCTGTATGGATGTATTTGTTAGACTGTGATGTTCAGGTGCTGTATTTTAGGGCTTGCTGTAGAGGTGGAATTTGTCATGTTTTCAGGCCGTTTACCAAAGATGAAGTTGTCCGGTCTGAAGAGTTGTCCAAAAGTTCCTGAGCGAACGCTGTCCATGGTTCCTGGTTCCAGGTCAACCAACACCGCCCGGGGGACATATTTATGAGCTACACACACACACGTGCGCACACACACACACATACACACACACACACACACACACACACACACACACACACACACACACACACACACACACACACACACAGTCAGTTACATTTGTGGTGTTCATCGGATAGTAAAAGAGAGTTAAAGCCTCAATACGTATGTTTTAATGTCCTACCCAAAACTCCAACCTTGGTCCCCCAGGCAAGTGCTGACATTTGTAATATTGAGCTATAATGGAGAGCTATTCTGCTTTCCCTACCAGGCGTGGCCATAGCTGAATGGGTAGAGCCTGGGAAACTAAAGGTTACAGGTTCGACTCCCAGCCCCACTTCCCCCCTGCACTCAAGTCTGACCACTTTAGTAGCAATCAGTTGGGTTGTTGTTATTATTATGATTATATTAGAGCCCATTTGGGCAGAGTATTAATTGCGATTTGACCTTTACACAATACCCGTTGTCAACTGGTAGGTGTCCTATCCTAACACAGGATCTACATTTCTCAATGAAAGAGTGAGAGACCTGCAGATGTAGGCTACTAGTTATACTAAAAAAATAAAAATAAAAATATTAATGTCATTTTAATTCACATAAAAAAGTTGATATATTGCAGCTTTAATTGACCCTTTCTCAAGTCCCATGCCCAGCATGACCTAACCACTTAGTCTTAAGGCCTCTCCATACTTTGACCGAAATGTTCGGCGAGTTGGACTTTCCGACGTGCAAATTTCCGAACTCTCATTCGGTCTAATGCTTTTCAGAAGTTGCGAGTGACGTCATTTTGTAGTCGAACCTTACCTTTTGACCGAAAACGGCGGTTTCGGTCATAGTATGGACAGGCCTTAACTCTAACCCCAACCTGAATCTGTTCCTAAATGTAAAGATAATGTGTGTAGTACGTACAGGAGGCCTCGTTGTAGTAAACATTGATTCTGTCCAGCTGTAGATGGGAATCACCCACATAGTTCCCTGCTGGGTCTATGCCATGCTCATCACTGATCACCTCCCAGAACTGACAGAGAGACACAGACAGACACAGAAAGAGAGGGAGACAGATATTAAGTGAATTTAATGGGTCGAGATCAGTTGATACCTTGTTATTGCTCAGATAAAGGTACTCTACTGCTCATATTTCATAGAATATGTCATAATATATAGCTGGGCAACATCAATGGAATGGAAACCACCATATGTTGTTAGCTTAGCATCTGTTCCAATCAGCAAGCCCCACCGTCATACAATAGAGCAGTGGTTCTCACATTGTGAGGCTTCAGTATCCCCTTTTCCAAGTACCCCCTTTAATCGACAACATTTTGACTAGAATATACAGACATCAAGAGTCCAGTTTATTTCAATATGTTGAAAATATTAGTGAGTAGCCTATTTTCTATTCAGTAAGAGTGAAGTTATTGCTTAATTTGGTTTAAAGTTTTACAGAGCAGCACGTTCACATACATTTGTCAATGTTTTATCATTAAACATAACAGTAAAATAAATGTTTCCATTTTCTCTCAAGAACCCCCTCTAGTACCTCTGCGTACCCCCCTAGGGGTACACGTATCCCCATTTGAGAAACACTGCCATAGAGCAGTGGTTCTCAACCTTTTCAGGCAGCGACCACCCAAAATAATTAGCGTGGTTGCCTATAGAGCAACACACTATTGTTCTGTTCCAACTTTATGGAGTAAGTTTTAGCCAATGAGGAAGCAGTATTCTCTTTGACGTCACCTTTATGCTGCTTCCTCATTGGCTAAAAGTTACTCATAACCTATTTGCTGCTTCCTCATAGGTTAAAAGTTACTCTACAAGTAACAAGCCGTAAGGGCGATGAGCGACCGTCAGATCGGTTGAGAGAAGTTGTTATTGTGCCTGTGGGCGCCGCCATATTTGCCGGCCGCTATAGTCCAAGAGGGCGATAGCAAGAGGGCGGGACAGACCCGTACTTCCCGTTTCTGAATGACGTATAGGTGGATACCTTTTTAGGAGGCGGAAGCATGTTTGTTTACAATGAGAGAGCTAACGTGAACACAGCTTCTGAACTACTATTTTGCTCCATGGTAACTGAACTAAATATTGGACCCGATCATCACAAGCCACATAATATTAACACACTTATCATACTAAAGTGGCTTTTTTCAGCTACACAAAAAAACTTTATTATCGCCCTTTATCTGTCCCAGCAACACTCTCGCGGGACTCTAGTACAAGTAAACACACTCTCGCGGGATCTATAGCACTAGTAAACAGGACATTTGCGAGATTTGCCGTCAGAGCCGGCGCCCACTTAGGAGGCTATTTGTAGGCTTTGTGTACCTAGTCTGGTGGATCCAATGAGGTTGCGCTATCTCCATAATTAAAAATCTTTGCTATAGTGACTGGACCGTGCCTCTCCTCCAGTGGAGCTCTGGCACCATCTGTTGGAGACGAGCGGCCCAGCTGGCTGTGTGTGAAAGCCTGTAGCTTGACAGTGTGACTCACTGACATGAGTTAAGGTTTTCATAGTAACTGCGACCCGATGGTCGCAATAAAGTTAACCCCATTGACTTGAATGGGAAAATGTTAAAACGGCAACCACACTCGCAATTCCCTAGAACTAGATCTTTCTAGTCACATTTGAAATGGGGACCCCCACCCTGGTGTACTGAGGAGCCCCCACCAAGAGGACGAAGAGCCTTTGTCCTATTCCTCCTGCTCAACACTCCCTGCTGACAGGTGCAGTCACAGCCGTAGGAATAAATAGGTCTACAGTGACAAATATCACCCTATATGACCAGTATAAACACATTTTATTTAATCTGTTTTCGGTTGTTTAAACTAGTGGTTCTCAAAGTGGGGTGCTTGAGGGAGTTCCATCTCCAGATGCATTCCAGCCTAATGAGTTAATAGCATCAAAATCAGTTTAACCACTTTAACCCTACCTACAATATTTACACGAGCTATTTGAAAATTGCAGATGATCTTTTTGTGAGTCATCTGATAGTTTCAGAAAATCTAAAAAGTGGAATATATTTAAAACATTTTAACAACACAAATCTTGTATGAGGGTCTGGCACCAAATATTTTCAGATGGCATTATTCCGCAGCCAAAATAACTTTTCATATTGAAACAGTCCTACCTTGGTCCCAATCTGGTTCCCGCACTGCCCGGCTTGGATGTGAACAATTTCCCTCATTTTATTTCCTTTTAAAAGTTGTGATCAAAGTTTTCCCCTCTGCCTTTTGCTCCTTCTGTCAACGTGCTCTTGGTGCTTGTCACTATGCGTGTGACTGTGTGAGCCGCTATGCGTGTCACACTCTGTGCGTGTGTCACTGAGCTATGTGCGTCCCAGCTGTGCGCTGGGATTGTTCACCAGAACGCGCACTGTCTGAATACCACGCCATGGTACCCCCCCCCCCCCCCCTGGGATGTGTTCCAATCCAAAAGAACGTCCCCTTGAGGCTATTATTAGTGCGCAATTGAGAAGTGGAACATAGACTACAATATTACTGCATATTGTAGGCCTCTATAACTTAACACATAAAAAGCACCACAGTGCTTTATAGATGGAGAAAGAATGAGAAAAATATTACTTGCGTTCACAGGACAGTGGCTCCAGAGACTGGCTCACACTAAAGGTCCCCAAAGCAAACACTGAACTGGGGAAGACAGCCTTTGGCTTTAATGCCCCAACCACTTGGAATGAGCTACAGCTTAAATTCAAGATAGGTTTTCCCATAACATAATGGTCATTTTAAATCCTTGATTGCAGATCTACTCATACGTGTCTGCAACTGTTTTTAAACTTGTTTGTAAATGTTCTGTAAATGTAAATGTTTTGTGAATATTGATTGTACTGTGATGTATCTCGACGACACTGCAAATGTCTTTTGAGAATAAAGGTTTGAATGAAAAATTGAATGAACAATAAAACCTGGGAACAAAACTGACAGACGTAGGTTTCAAATTTACAATTTAGGCATTTAGCAGACACTCTTAATCCTGAGCGACTAAACCAATAAAGACACCAATAACGACGCCACACTTTCAAATCTGACTGAGCTTAATATGCCATGTGTACCTATAGCTACAAGTTAACCTCATTTATTAAAATCTATGGAGGCAAGTGACGAAGGAAGCAGAGAAGGGAACATGTTTTGAGGAATGGGACGTGATACAGGACTTCCCCTCAGACGCTCCGCAGGTCAGCTGTTCCTGACCCAGCTCCACATGCAGTGTCAGCTTACAGTGTCATACATTATGACTATCAGTCACCACTGGTGACTTTTACACATTTACGTAAAGCCTCACTATGAAACGTTTTTATGAATAAAAAGTCATTTTGTCAAATCTGTATGGTAGAGTAATAAGAGTAGGTAACGTAATACAATATAACATACAAATTGGGGCGGTTGCAATTTTCCCATTTAGATTGTGTCAATCAAAGGTCATGTCTCACTTTACTTTAGACACAAATTTTAACCTGAGCATCAAGATAAAATGTACGCCGACACGGAGGTTTCTTAACTTTATTTTAAGGTTGTTGTGCTCGTGTCAATAACACTTCAATATTACTTAAATGTGTCTAAAGACAGGTTGCATCGTTGAAATAAGACTCCACAAAAGTTTAGAAAAAAACAAATACTTTTATTAATACACGTGTGACAGTATAACTTCAGATTAACATTTAAATTCCACAGAAATGCCGTTTCTACCACAAAATATACAAATGAAACATTTTATTCACACCGTAATTCAACACTAAAAACATCTAGACTGTTGTCTACAGCTGAAACGCGCATCCACAGCGTACACACAGACACACACACACACGTCCTCTCCTCACTCTCCACCCACCACTGCACGCACATTAGTCAGGGACCCACAAGCTCAAGGGATAGGGTTTAACTTGTGATGTCATGCCGTACTTTTTATTTCTGTTTTATCTATTAGTTTGGTCATAAGGTCCACAGAATGGGAGGCCTGCTCTGCCGGAATTATCACGAAAAAAAAGTTATGGCCATTTGTATATTCACTGTCACATCGACTTCACTATACAGCAACAGAATACAAAAAATACATGTGCTTTAAGTAGCATGTGAGGGGTCAAACTAGGGGTTTTTCATGATTCTGAATCCATTGCACGCATTTGTTTTGCATGAAAAACATTCCTTGAGCTACATTTTGGCCATCAAAAAATCATGACTTTTCACAGTTTTGGGGGCCGATATTTTGCCCTAGGAATGTTTTTCATGCAAAACAAATGCTTGCAATGGATTCAGAATCATGAAGAACCCCTAGTTTGACCCCTCACATGCTACTTAAAGCACATTTATTTTCTTTTTTTAGAAACTTTCTTTTCCTGTATAGTGAAGTCGATGGGACAGTGAATATACAAATGGCCATTTACTTTTTTTCGCGATGTTTCCGGCAGAGCAGGCCTCTCATTCTGTGGACCTTAATGACCAAACTAATAGATAAAACAGAAATAAAAAGACATCACAGGTCATCTCCCATTCTGGGCTTGTGGGTCCCTGGCTACATCCACTGCTGTAGCTAACAAACACACACACACTTAGTCGTCCTCTCCAATGGCCTGTAGTAAAGATGTAGATCCATTCAGTAGTAACTGACCCGCCAGTTGAACCACATGAGTTACATAATGCAGGATGACCCTGAAAGACATGACAGAGATTCAGAGAAACATTCTTCAACGTTTTCCAGGCAAAGGAACCCTTAACAGAAAGATTGTAGATGCATATGTGACTTATAAGGATTGGAATGTGACCTGAGGGCAACATTCAATTTCATTGGTCCGCCATTTTTTTGTTTTGTTTTATCTGGAACAGAGTCAAACTAGAAAGGTGCAATTCTGGGAAATTGCAAGTGTGTTTGCACTGACGTGAGTCGCGAAGAATCCACTGGGAAATGAATTCTGTCTTATCGTTTACATTACAGTATGTCAAGTGAAGCATGACCAATCCTGTCTGATTGGACATTATATTGTCCAAGATATCTGGCCTTACAACCGAGAAAACTTCAGTTAAAAGGTTAACAAAAAAACAGTGTTGGAAAAAGTACTCAATACTGCAATGTAGAAACACTCGGTTACAAGTAAAAGTCTGGAATTCAGCCCATAAAGGTTGAGAACCACTGGTCTAGTGAATTGACACTCACTTGAGGTAGTGCTTGGCCCTCTTGCACCTGAAGTCGTAGGACAGGTAGTACATGTCGTACAGGGTGGCCTTGATGGTCAGACAACCCAGGAAGTCCTTGGGCTTCAGTTTGTAGAGGTCAAAGGTCACCCTGGCTATCCCCGTCCTGCTGTGCTGTTGGAAGCTTGGACACACCTGAAAAATGGTTCCAAATCACAATGTTTGTAAACAAACATGTGCAGCAGTATTTACACACAGCAAAAGTCGTTGGGATCGGGATTCAGTCTTTAGGCTATATGTGGTATGCACCTGGACCAATAGGCCAGCGGGCACCCCAATATTTTGTTGCATTCCTAAGCCAATAATTTGATGACCAGCAGTGGTTCCCTATGGAGACAAAGTGTATCAAATTATAGGTTTAGGTATGTGACAAAAACAATAATATCCATGAATAAAAGTCTCCGTCATTTTGGGGGTTAGCTATCCCTTTAACCCATTTAGAACTGGTACACAGTATTGTGTATCATTATTTTATGCTTTAACTATTGAAAAATAGCAGATATACAAGCTCACAGCACAGCACCGAGTGCCGCGATGCGAGCTTGAAGATCTGCTATTTTTGAAAATTCGTGAAAATTTGAATTTTGACCCGATTCTATAAGTGTCTTTTGAATCCTTCTAAGATTTTTTGAAAAGCCTATGTTTCAATGTCAGCGATCTGGCTGGCCATCGTCAAAGAAAAGGTCCTTAACTGGAGCTCAGTTAGTCTGTTCTTGAGAGACTACCTTGTCAGTGGTTCTCAAACCTTTTTGTGTGAAGGACCCCCAAACTGATATTTATTTGGCCACGGTCCCGCATCTCAAAATATCTAGTTCCAGGGACCACCCAGAAGCAAAATTTTAGTTACAAACGTTTGCTTTAAAAATACATATATTCAAAGATTTGCACACATTTTCATGACAGTATTAAGAAGAAAAAATAAAAAACATTTGAATTATAAAAAAAAATAGCAGATCTACAAGCTCGCAGCGCGCGCTGTGTGCTTGTATATCTGCTATTTTTCAATAGTTAAAGCTTTCAATAATTCTAGGCCGAAATGAAAACAAAACGATCACTAAAGCTCACATCGTGACAATCACTGAGAAAATAATGGCAGTTCCATGCAATTTCCAGCCCCTGTTTAGTGTTGTGAAGTAACGTACAGTAGTGCCCGTCTCACCTTGCCCCTGGTCCACTTGTCTCCCTTCTGCAGCACTGTGACAGACGTGTTGTCAGGCAGAGACTGGAAGAAGTCCTCTGTGTCCACCTGTGTCCCATCGTCGTCCAACACCACGGTGAGAAACTGACACGTCAACAGGAAGGCTCTGGAGGCCTGCACAACAACAAGGCACACGCCACTGTGGTTCAATCTCAACCTTTTCTAAATCACGGCCACTTCTCTTAACCCATTTAGAACTGGCAGGCGTCAGTGTCACTTAAGATTTGAATAACCATTATTTTAGCAGTTAGAAAAATGGCAGATTTACAAGCTCATAGCAAAGCACTCTGCTTGTAGTGTGTGTGTGTGTGTGTGTGTGTGTGTGTGTGTGTGTGTCTGTGTCTGTGTGTGTCTCAAATCTTTCCTTCTCGGGGGCCCTGGAACAAACTATTTTGAATGGGTCTGTGGTCAAATACATACAGTATAATTCAAGGGGTCCTCCTTGACAATATACGTTTTTCAGAAAACCCATTAGGATTTAGAGTGTCCGCAGCCCACCCATCTGACCACTGAACACGGAGAGCCATAGACCTTATTCACACCGTGGCCATCTTTGACCACGTTGGATAGCAAGCAGCCAATCAGAAGCTCAAAACAGCATTTTGGGTAGGGCAATGCCCACCCAAGGAAGCTGCTGATTGGCTGCTTGCCACCCGACATGGTCATGTGATCAAAGATGGCCGCGGTGTGACTAGGGTTATTGGCTGCCGTGTTAAGTCGGTCAGATGGGGTGCTCCCCATCTCAAAATATTTTCAGGTTTCAGGACCCCCAGCAGCAGAAATTTGAGCTATTCAAAGATTTGCACAAATTCAACATTCTAAAATGGCAGATCTACAAGCTCATAGCGCAGAACAAAGTGATAAAATAATGCTTTTTTTTTAATCTAAAATGACATGATGCTTTCTCAGTCTCTCTCAATGGGTGAAGAGATGAGTTGTAAATGGGAGAGTGAGTCTGCAGTTCGGACTGCAAAGAGGAGTTTATTCTACAACAGCTTGGTAGACAAGAGGTTCTGGAAAACATTTCTTCTCAAATCATTCAGCCCTACTCTAAACATTTGGTCTCACCTGGTCGAGGAGTTCGTCCAGAGAAGAGGCGGCGATTGCTCTTTGTCTCCTCTGAGTGGCTGTGGTCACTCTGAAGAGGCGGGGCCTAGTGGCGGGCATTATACGCTGAGAGATGGACGTCTGGACGCTGCACACCGACCTGTTCAACCAGAACCAAACACCACAACTGTCCTGTAACATGTTGTATAACTTGTGGGCCCTTACACCTCAAGTAAGTGACACAACGTACTTTCAATCTGCACAACTTTGTTGTCCCTTGAAATTAGGAACCGTCTCTTATTTTTAAACTAAAAGTCCTTTATTGAACTGATAAGGGACACTTTGTTCCTCATTGTCGGAAATCAAATCAATGACACATTCTTACAAGTTCAAACAGCTCATGATACAAAAATTGTTAACCACTTGTAGATCTGCATTTGACGTTTAAAAACAAACTAAATGCACAATGTCTGAAAATGTGTCCAAAAGTGGACGCCCTGGTTAATGTGGTTAAATTGAGTTAACAGCGAGTATTGCTCTGTGTGTGTTGTCACCTACCTGACCAGGGTCTGTGGTACCCATGTCTTGGCATATTCCACACTGGACTGAAGGGAGAGAGGAGCCATGTTGGTCCAGAGTCTGCTGTGAGGGACTATTAACCAAGACTGGTATGGTCCGGAGTCACTGTGCTCTGTGGTGTGGTCTGGTCCTGCTCTCACCACACCTGCCACCAACACAGAGCTAATGGAACCTGAACCAACCTCTCTAATCAGCACTGTTGATTTGTGATTGGTCAGGGTTTCCAGACGAGAGCCAATTGGATGGCCGGCTTAATTAGTCTTCAAATAGGAATGAGGTGACACACGCACACACACACACACACACAAAGTGTTGCTCTCAAACCAGTGGTTACTTTACAAGATGGAGGTCAGTGTATTAAAGACAACATTTCTTTTGTTTGGTACTTTATTGGTTTTCCAAGTTTTATTATACTGAACAACCGCACATGGACAGACAATACACAACGAAATAATTAAAATAAAAACAAACAAACAAACAAACAAACAAAGACACAATTACACAAATATATATATATATATATATATATATATATATATATATAGACTACAATATACGAGCGCACACAGGTACAGCGGACAATCGCAGTCAAACCCCCTAGACATTTATGATACTTCACACCTTTACCAGTGAGTAAGAGCTCGCTCATGAGCCAGGAACGTGTTTCATAGCGAGATCGATACGATCACATATTACTGCGACGGGCGACGCGATGTGCGGTACGGTCCGGCGGCGGCGCTTGTTTACTTGGAAACGCACATGAGTTCTGGGAAAACCCCACCCACGCTGATCACAAGACGCTGATTCACGGCGCTGATTCGCCGTACGGATTTTCGAACGAGGAAAGCCTCTTCAATGAGAGCACTTCTAGACCCCTGAATCGCCAAAACAAAATTTTAAAGGGGTGTGGCTAGTGATTCAGGGTCTGGAACTAGGCTAAATTATAGGCCTACACATTGGTCACATTCACGTTTGATTCCCATAGCTGCATGTTCCTCCAAACGCAGATTTTAACTAGAAGCAGTGCTCTTCCGAGCACAGGTCTCCACCAAGCCAGGCGTCCTGGTGGTGCTATAATAGGCCAATGTAAAAAGGGTGGCATGTGTTCTTCACCAATCTTAGACCTTTCATGGCGCCACCATGAGGCTGATTTGAACATTTTTCAGTGTAATTTCTTTCTTGGCCTTTTGCGAATGTGCGTGCACAATTTCATTACAATTGCACGCTGTGTCCATGATTTGAGGCATTTTGTTCGAAACGGATCAATCCTGCAAAGTTTGGAGGCCAATCTTAGCCAATCAGGATGGAAAATTTTATATGGGACAGATCCGTCTTGATCATATGACTGTAGAGATACTGTGTACTGATTTGTGTTAATTTTGGGTAAAATCTGAAGGAGTAATATCCAAAAATGTGTCTTACATAAGTCGGCCTCCTGGTGGCGCTATAAAAGGCTGATGTGAAAAATGCAAGGAAAGGGTTTTTCCTTGGCCTCTAGGGAGTGCTCTTACAAAGTTTGAAACTGATCGGTGGAGTTATAGGTACCTCGGCCTAGTGGGAACGTGTGTGCGCGATTTCATGTTAATTGCACTCTGCGTTTGTGATTTGAGGCATTTTGTCCAAAGCGGACCAATCTTACAAACTTTGAAAGCCAATCTCAGCCAATCAGGATGGAATATGGACAATCAGGCAGATCCATGTCGATCACATGACTGTAGAGATACTGTCTACCGATTTGCGTGATTTTTGGACAAAATCTGTAGGCGTACTGGCCAAAGGGTAGTTTTGCACAAATTGGCCTCCTGGTGGCGCTAGAACAGACCCATGTGAAAAATGTGGGGCAGAGGTTCTGAATTGGCATCCAGAGAGTGTGTGTGCTCAGTTTGTCAGCGACCGGGCCAACGGCGACTGAGATTATAGGTGGTAACAAACTGCGAGGACGCACGGATGGACAGACGCACGGATGGACTGACAGAGACGAAAACATACTCTCCCCCATGCCTTTGGCTGGTGGAGACAATTAAATAAATACAAACGTTTCAGGATTCCAATTATAGCAAATAGCAAAAAGTAATTCAGGATTCCAATTCCTAAATAGCAAAAATAGACGATTTACAAGCTCAAGGCTTTTGAACTTGTAGATCTGCTATTTTTGTTATGCGTTTGTGTGGCATAGAATGAGGAAGTAGGCCTGGTAGGGCATTCATTTCCAAAAAGAAAAGTTAAAATACAGAGATAAAAGCTTAGTATTATGCAACATGGCCCTCTGGAGTGAGTGTGGAAATATACTGGCCTTCTCCATCATCAAAGTTGCCCTCCCCTGACCTATAGAGTCTATCTGTGCATGTCCCTGCTTGGCGCCGAAATGTGGCCGTATACATGCTGTGAGTCACAGCATTCACAGCCTATGACTGTCTGTGCATACATATAAGAATTAAAAGTACCAAAAGCATGAGTTCGGAGTGCTGGCTATTGCTTTCTTACTGTGAATCTTTCTGGACACATGTCTACATGAAATTCAGCTAAACATTCATGCTCATTGCTCAGGGCTATTTGTAACCCTTTCCTCAATATTTGCTAAACTGGGGAGTCAGTATAATATTCCAGCAGGTGATATATAGCTCCGTTTTTAGTTGCGTTTTGAAGACATCACTGACCTCCGAGGATTTCCCCAAACTACTGAAGGTGAGTTCAATACTTACTATGGCTGCCACTATCAATTATTTAGCCATAATTCGATCCATCCTTTTTCGATTTATCAAATAATCAAGAAATGTTTGTTTTTTTGCTATTATAAAGAAGTTGTTGTTTTTTAGTGTTTTCTTTTTTTAGACATTTCTAGAAACTGTTCACCTATAATAATTGTCCACTAACTGTAGAGCAAGACCCAACAACTGCTGACAGCTTTTTTTAAACATTGTTTTACTTTTTGCAGGAAATGAAGACCCTAATGGTGGTCCTACCCTTTGCTCTGTTGGCCACTATCACTGCCACACCTGTTGAGTCAGGTAAGATCTACAGTAAGCATTTGTCAAAGGTGCAATATTTGATATTTAGTTTTTGTTAAAATAAGTGTTTAATAATTAGCTCTATCCGAGTATTTGTTCAGCAACTGGGGTCTCCCTGTCTATCCAGTTTGTTAGATTTATATCATTTATATATTTTGCCATATTTTGCCATCTTGCTACTTTCTTTTGTTGTTATCAGTGGTGTAAAGTAACTAAGTACATTTACTTTAGTACTGTAATTAAGTACAATTTTGAGGTATTTGTACTTTACTGGAGTATTTCCAATTTCCAATACTTTTACTTCTACTCCACTACATTTCGGATCCAAAGTTACTTTTACTCCACTACATTTATTTGAAATTTTTAGTTAGTAGTTACTGTACATTTTGATGCCAATACTTTCATACTTTTACTCAAGAACATTTTAAACATTCCGGATGAATTAACAAAGTAAACCAGTGTTATTTTTGTTGACAAAAACTGTGACGAAACTACTTTTTTCACTGACAAAAACGAAATAAAAACGACTGAAACTATGACTAAATAGTAAATACATTGACAATTTCATGAATAAATACAAACTAGAATAAAATGTTAGAATGTTAGTGGAGAAGGGATCCAGTAGAACTATCATGAGTGTGAGTGTGACTGTGTGACACCCACGTGCCAAGAATAAAAGCACTTGTCTTAATATAGTGTCAAGGCCTGCAACAATACATTTTAGCTGACAAAATATCTTATGATATTTAGTCAACTCAAATTTTAATAAAACTAAAACATTCCAAATGACTAAAACATGACAAAAACCTTAATGGAATTTTATTCAAAAGACTATGACTAAAACTACATAAAAATGTGCTATCAAAATTTACACCATATCCACCAAAACTCTGTTTGTCCTTATGGTGCTGCTGTAGCTGATGACAAGCAATCAAAAGACCTCCCTGAGGCTGCGATGGTTGAAGACCAACCTGAGAAAGTAACAACTCAGGATTTTGGAGATGATGGAATCATGTCTGAGGACCACCGGAAACGCCCCTATATTCTTTGATCCTGGGAAGTATAGGAGCTTAAGGTCAGAAACCCCTTGCACAGAGTACCATCATCATTGTCCTCAAATAAAAGTCATGTCATCCAACCTGTAGCTTTTTTTGATTTTCAGAGAGGGAGCTCTGTTCATTATACAACACAACCCAGCATCTTGTGACTAAAAGGAGAGAGAGAGAGAGAGAGAGAGAGAGAGAGAGAGAGAGAGAGAGAGAGAGAGAGAGAGAGAGAGAGAGAGAGAGAGAGAGAAGGTCTTAACTTTCAGCACAATGACTAGACATTTGCATGCATTGCATTGTATCTGAACTGGACATGTCCTGTACTTTTTCCTATATGCAAACTTCTAATAAAGTATTCAATCGATCAATCAAATCATTAATCTTTTATTATTATTATTATGATTATTTATTTACATGTTTACAACATCAATCTTTTATAGGGGTCTCTGGTGCAAACATCTTTTTGGGGGTCCTTGACATGAAAAAGTTTGAGAAGCATTGTACGCTACAAATAAATGTGATCTATCAAGAAGAGGAGAGACGAGAGAGACCTGTGATTAACATTCTGTAGCAATGATTAATATCACAATATAGAGCCTTAAAAGAAAGCAGTGGTGGAATAAGTACTAATTTGTTTTACTTAAATAAAAGTATAAATACTGCAATGTGGAAATACTCTGGGGTGCCTGTTGGGTTAAAACCATTTTAATATCTATTATATTTAAAACACCAACTTCAGTGTTACAAGTGACAAGGTTATTTTGTTTTGATCTGATAACTAATGCATGTGACGAGAATCTGCCCACTACAGGGACAGAGAGATTGACCAGCGAAATGTCAAAGTGTCCAGGACACTGGATAATGAGAAGCCAAAACATTCTACATCCTTGGCTTCTGAGTTCACGAGACTCAGTCACAACACCATCTCATGATATCTTGTTATGTTTAACTGTCCAATGAATGCTTGACAAATCTATTTTCCCTGTACCTACTGAAGTATATTTGTGAACTGATTTTACATTGTATTAAGATTCAGATTGAGAAAGAAAAGAGACACATGTTTATTGTACTGGACATCTATTTTGTATGCTCATTGATGTAATATACAGTAAGAGAAAAACCGGACTTACAGTGTGTGGTCTCATTTATTGTGTGGGAGTGAATTCAATCATTTTGGGGGAAACTGTCTATTCACATGGAATATAATAATCTTTAAATCAGTGCCCTCACACCAAAATACCTATGAGAGTGGAATCCGCGTTCCGCCAATGCATTTCAATGAGAGTGAAGCGGTTTCATGCCAGCAGAGGATTTCTGCAAAAAACGCTCCCTTATCATTGAAATGCATTGGCGGAACGCGGATTCCACTCTCATAGGTATTTTGGTGTGAGGGCACCCTTACAAGTAAAAGTCCGGAATTCAAAATGTAGTCTACTTGAGTAAAAGTATGAAAGTGTTGGCATCAAAATGTACTTAAAGTACCAAAAGTAAAAGTACAAAAAATGTTAGAAAATAGCAGATCTACAAGCTCACAACGTGTCGCGATTTACTTTTGGTACTTTAAGTAGGCCTACATTATATTTTCAAATAGCCACTGTATAAAATAAGGCTAAAGTGGTTTATATATGTTTTATAATATTATAATTTATATCTGCAAAGTAACTAGGCCTAGTAACTAAATTCAAATAATTGTAGTGGAGTAAAATACAATATTTGGATCTCAGAGTAGAAGTAAAAGTTTTGGATATTGGAAATACTCAAGTAGAGTACAAATACCTAAAAATTGTACGTAAGTACAGTACTTGAGTAAATGTACTTAGTTACTTTACACTACTGAAAGTAGTTAAAGTAATGTCTGTTATCAAAATAGAAGAGATTCCTTTCATCAATTTTATAAAGCTTAGTTTTAACCACTAGATGGCAGTATCGGCTTGTAGTAACTACATCTGACTGGATATAGGTACGATTGAATACTTTATTAACAGTTTGAAAATAGTAGCCTACAGGCTACAGCGGTACCGGTACGATTATAAAATGGTGATAAAAAGATAACACAAAAAGGCCTAACAATGGCCAAAGTTAAATAGGGCTGAAGTGGTAAATGTAGGTTTTGTAATCAAAATCTACAAAGTATAGTAGGCTAAAGTTTTCAAATAATTGAAGTTGAGTATAAAACAAAGTAATAGCCCAACCCTACCCTCCCCTGCCCCTTCTTTGTATATACTTTACTGTTTGTTTAGAATTACTGTTTTCTTGTTTTTTTTGTTCTCTCATTTTTATTTTTATTGACATATCTACTGCATAGTACTGTATTCTATTCGTCTGTCATTCAATGTTATATGAGATACTTTAATGGTTTCCTGTGGAAATAAGCTTAGTCTTTTCATGGATCTCCTTTTAGTAGACCTTGTACCAGTGAACTGTACCGTCATGAAACTGTACCCTTTCCTATGCAAACTTCCTATGCAAACTTCTAATAAAGTCTTCAATCAATCAATCAATCAATCAATCAATCAATCAATCAAATACCTGCCTTTCAACCCAGAGTCAAAACCAACAAAGGGTCAAACTCTTTTTTCTGCTATACCACCAACATGTGGAAAGCCTTACCGAAGGCCATAAAGGAGTGTGGATCACTATAGCATCCTTTAAAATTGCCCTGAAAAACCACATACAGGCAGCAGCCGTTCGCAACTGGTAAAAAAAAAATCACACCCGTGTGAACTGAGCGGTGGTTCCCCCCCCCCCCCACGCTCCCCCCCCCCTTCCCCCCTGTGTGTGTGTGTGTGTGTGTGTGCGCGCGTGTGTGTGTGTGTGCCTGGCCTGGCCTGAAAACAGCGCCCCTCCCTTAACATGTGTGGTCAGAAAAGGTACTACACCACAGGCTTGAGGCTACATACAGACAGACCCACCCACATACAAACAAACATACCTACACACACGGCCACGCTATGGAGACGGTGTGACCACCGCTCAAAAACTAAGCTAGCCCAACCCTACCCTCCCCTAGCCTCGTAAACCAGTCTCTTCCTGCCCTCCCCTGCCCCTTCTTTGTATATATATACTTAGGCTACTGTTTGTTTTGAATTACTGTTTTTTTGTTCTCTCATTTTTTATTTTATTTACGTATCTACTGCATAGTAGGCTACTGTGTTCTATTCGTCTGTCATTCAATGTTATATGAGATACTTTAATGGTTTCCTGTGGAAATAAGCTTAGTCTTTTCATGGATCTCCTTTTAGTAGACCTTGTACCAGTGAACTGTACCGTCATGAAACTGTACCTTTTCCTATGCAAACTTCTAATAAAGTCTTCAATAAATCAATCAAAAGCCTCTGCGTCTGAAATGTGGAGTAGAAGTAAAAATATAGACACAGAAATACTCCAGTAAAGTAAAGTTAATCCTCAAATTTACATGTTAGTTCCACCACTGGATAATGATTTTGAACCACTTGCATATTATTCAGTGAAACTAATATTGTGTTATGCACCGCCACCAACCTCACTAACTGTGACTATACGTCTACACACACTGGTCAAATAAACAATAAACAATATTGTGCGTGTATGTGCGCTGTGCGGGGCGCGCGCGTCCAGGGTGCGTGGACTGCGTGGCGTGCATGTGCTCCCGCGGACCTGGCTTCAAGGCTTCAGCTTGGGACAGCAGAGTGTGCACCACCTCGCTTCTGCGTGCCTTCTCCCCAAGCCGTGCTCGTGACCAGAAGTTTGTTTAGGAGACACACAAGAATCGACTTTTTAATCACATGTTAATCGTACAATCATCTAGATCATTTCATCATTATTTATAAAATCATAACAGTACTGAGACACGGGGCAGCGTGTTAGATGTTCACGTGAGCATAAAAATCCGGATTACCCTCCGCCAGTTCATCGCAAAACGGTTCCGCGCGCCGAAAACAGCCTATCTCACGAACACCATGGATCGACCACAACCTTGTATTGAGCGGTTTAGCCAATATGCCACGTACGTCTACACAAACCTTCAGATTTAAAAACAATGTACTTACTAAAGGCTCACTGATGTCACAATATGATATGCTCAAGCAGAATTACCCGTATTTTCCGTATTGTTTAATAAAAAAATCATTTTAATCCGATCAACGGCCATTTGCTCGGATTTTCTTAACTGGGCGACCCCATCGGTTGGGAGGTGTATTGCACTCTGATATATTAAACTTTTTTTTTTAAAATGGCGACAGATCGGATTAAAATGCTTCTTATTAAACAATACGGGAGATACGTGTAATTCTGATTAAGCGTACCATATTGTGACATCCGTGAGCCTTCAGTAAGCACTTTATTTTTGAAATCTGAACGTTTGTGTAGACGTACGTAGCAAATTGGCTACACTGCTCAACACCAGTTTGAGGTCGATCCATGACGCTCGTCATGCTACACTGGCTTTGAGGCGTGTTCACGACACGTGACCACGCCGCCCCACTGGACGCACGCGCGTTGGTCACGTGAACACGCCTCCGCTCGGTCACGTGTCGTGAACACGCCTCGAGTCTTTGCTAGGGGAAAGCCTGGTGAGGCGAGGTTAGTCTTTGCTGACGTGCTGGCGCAAAAAAGCGCGGCCCCGCCTCCTCCCCCCTCTCTAAACCCTCCGTTGTGCTCGTCCTCGACACACAGTCAGTAACACACACACCACTAAAAAAACACAGACAAAGTAACACAAAAAACCCTCTTCTTCATCAAACACACACTTCTGTGGCGAAAAGGTAAGATAAACCTCCTGGGATTCTGTCTTCGTCGTATGTGTGTGCGTGTGTGTGTTGTCGTGTGTGTTTTGTGCGCGTCCTCGAGGCTCGAGCTGGCCTGTTTGGTCGTTCATGTTGTCTTGTCATGGCGGCCGCAGCTCGCGCTGCTCGGCTCCGCAGGGCTCGAGCATTTTTTTTTTCTCTCTCCCGCTCGTTTCGTCTCGTGCCTGTGGCCGGTCGGTCCCGCGCGACTGTTTTGGAGCGACCGAACGGGGAGGAGGCACCGCTCCGTTGTCCCCCTATGTATTCAATATTATGTCGAGCCTCCGGGGGAACAGCAAGGGAAAACAACGAAGACAGAGACATAAGAGAGGCCGCCATCACTATGCAGTGCATTCCTTCTATTATTGTTTGTGCATAGTATGCACAAAAATAATAATAGAAGGCATGCGAGTGGAGCTGGAGCTAGGCTAGTACACGAAAACATGAGAAACTTGCCTTATAAAGAGAATGATATTATTGATATGCTGACATAAAGCCGAAACTCGTCCGTTTCTATGCCGTGTCGCCTTGCCTGCTTGTAAAATAAAGATAAGACATGCCTGAATGGACAATGGTCATTGATGGTGATGATGAACACATTACAGTAACATGACTGACCGAGCGTTTCATTGCCCCCCTCTCTCTCCCCCGCTCAGTCTCGTGCCTGTTGACCGGAGGCACGCTACGTTAACTTGGTCGGTTTGTTGTTTGGTCGTTAAATCGGCGTCGGGTCGCGAGCCCGAGCCGCGCGCGCGCGCGTGTGTGTCGTGTGTTCATGCATTTTATATATCTGTAATAAATTATGATCGCCATTAAAGATCTTCATCTCTTCACATCTTCCTTCAATAGGCTGGCTTGAATATTGGTTGACTTTGCTCTGGACTCACAAACTTGTGGGCTGGGCCCACATTGCAAGTGTGCCCCCAAATGATTGGCAAATCACTACGATTTGATTGATTGAATATAACATTAATTGCAGTTTACCATGAGAAACGTCACAGCTTGTGTGCGTGTAGATTACGGTCTATGGGCAAACCCATAGATCATAAAAATGTGTCATCATGATGTCATCATGCCCTGATGTTACTGTGATGTCAGGGGAACCACTCTACCAGAATGGGTTTGCCGCTCTGACATCACGCTCTGGCTTCACTGTGATGTCACACTAACAGAATCCCTTTTATGCCCATGCCCCTGATTTCATCAATATTAATGATGCTCTGTTAGAGAGATCCCTGTGATGCCAGGGGGAACAAATCCCTTTTATGCCCATATATGGAGATATGGATCCCTGTAATGCCAGCGGAACAAACCCCTTTTATGCCCATATATGGAGATCCCTGTTGTCCACAACCCTGATGTCCACATCACTGTGACGCAACCTCGCCCTGTTGCCCTGAGGCGTCTTGCTAGTACACAAATGTATATTGTTTCCATTTAACACCTTGAAAGAATTGTTCAACTTCTCATTGTGATAGCAATACATAAAGGAACTTAAGTGGCTTTGTCCATCTTTGTCCACCGGCCGTCCGTCGGTCGGTCACACGTCACACCTTTGCCCTGCTCGCATCAGTATGACATCACACTGCTGACATCAGTATGACATCTCACTAAGTCTGACCTCACAAGCCCCATATTTGGACACGAACAACATATAACTCCATATGTTAAACAGTTGGTTGCTAGGGTAAAAAACATGGTTGCTAGGGTAAACAGTTGGTTGCTAGGGTAAGAAACTAGTGGGGAATGCTCTCTTCCCTGGTGAGAATTGCCCCTTTATATAGGGCTTGTTTGTGTATTGTATGACATCACGCCACATCATCAGCTGTGGACTCTGTGATGTCATCGTATCTCCATATATGGCCATCTCCGTATATGGAGATATAAGTCGTCCATGCCCAAGTATGGGCTGGTGAGGTCAGACTTTGTGTGATGCGTAGGTTATCTCCATATGATTCAACATTCCAGGTGTAACTATGGCTGCCCGTATGACGTGAGAGGTGGAGGTTGTGATATTTGTGGAGATAAGCGACCAACGGTCGCTTATCTCCCGATTAGGGAGTCTTACTGGTATATTATACATATTGGACCCTTCGCTACAGTCAGCATGGAGAGGAACATACTTCCATTATTCATGGACAGCTTGACCACCTCACCTGATGACTTGGTTTCACGTGCTATCAGAAGTGTCTATAAACATCATATTTGTGTGGTTTTCTTGAAGCGGTGAAAGCTGCTTCCAAGGAGTGGCTTTGTGTGTCCCGTACATGTCCCGTGCATGCACAATTGAGGATTGGTCAAGCTTCACATGACAATTTGGCCCTCCAGACAAAATCATTCATTCATTCAGAATTCATAAAAATATAGAACTAAAGCACATAGAAAGTATAGATCTAGAACACAGAATGTATAGATCTAGAACACAGATTTCATAGCTCTAGAACACATAGAATAAAATGTCACCGCTTCACTTCGAACCGAGTTTTGATTTTGACCGCTCTATAAACCGCTCCATAGAGTGGCTGTGCGTGTGTTTGTAGCCTTTTTCCTCAGCGTTTTGCCATAGTAAAATGTGTGTGTGTAGCATACCGCTCCATAGAGTGGCTGTGCGTGTGTCTGTAGCCTTTTTCCTCAGTGTTTTGCCATAGTAAAATGTGTGTGTGTAGCATAGCCTGTACATCCTAGACTCAAATCCTAGTCTGAAGACGTTATGACCACCGTTCACTTCACATTGGGTGTGATTTTTTTTTTTTTTTTGGAAAAGAAACAGGACATTCTGCGTAATGAGAGTAGCCTACTTCCTACTTTTGGTACTTGGTACATTTAGATGCCTATAATTTTGTATTTTTACTCAAGTAAACTTTGACTTCTGGACTTTTACTTGTAGTTGTAACAGAGTATTTCTGCATTGCAGTATTGACACTTTTACTTATACTGTAAGTAAAACATGTGAGACGTTTTTTTTTCACCACTGCTGAATTGACCCGTTGCAGGTTGGTGCAAATTTGGGAAGTGCTTGCAGATCAGTCGTAACTTGTGTTGTCTCCTTGCGTCAGAGTCTTACCATCCAATTTCTCAACCATGACCTGCTCATGCACCTTTCATTATCCTGCTTATTACACAGCAAATAATAAGTTGCACAACAAAATGTTACAAAACTGTTTTATTGATTCTAAAAGGATTACATTGCTTACTGTAAAGAAAGTTACAGTCCATTAGATTATGCCCGGTGCGGCTTGGACGCAGGCTTAGCAGTCTGGGCACTTATAGGCTCTAATTTAGCCTGACAGTGCATCATAGATTCGAGTCCCATTCCAGACGATCTTTGCTGCATGTCTCCCATCTCTCTCTCCCTGTTTCCTGTCCATCTCCAATATATACACTACCACAATAATATCTTGAGAAAAAAAATGATGATGCCTGGTGCGTTCACTCCGGTAGAAAGTGTTGATCAGATATTAATCAATATTGCGTTATTGCATTGCCTATTTTTCACCTCAAATGTTTTCCATAAACATTCTTTAGTGCAACAAACCCCAATCAGATTGGGGTCCTCAGAGTGTCTGTGGACCATTCGCTGAGGCAGGGGCGTCACAAGGGGGGGAAAAGTAGCATATATACAAGCTGTGAGCTTGTAGATGTGCTATTTTTGAAAAGTCGTGAAAATGTTTGCAAATGCCGTTCCAGATATCCGACACAGTGAAGTATGCATGTGTAAATATTACATTTTGTCTATTAATGTGTGTATAATTTGTTGTGTTGTGTTGTATTGCTGTTCTCAGATGTCGGAGACAGCGAAGTACGTGGATGATGAGCATAAGAGCATCTTTCTGAAGCTGTTGAATGAACAGCGCTTGGAGGGAGAACACTGCGACATCGCCGTCGTTGTGGAGGACGTCAAGTTCCGGGCTCACCGCTGTGTCCTGGCTGCCTGCTCCAATTACTTCAAGAAACTCTTTAAAAAGCATGAGGTTTGTACTTCTACTACAACTACTACTACTATTTCACCAGCTTGTTCAGTCTGTTTGAGTCTCTGACGCTGCTGTGACCCCCAGCAGTTGTAAAGAAGAGGGCACCAGCCATTAGTGCTGTGACTGCTGTCACGATTACAATTTCAAGTTGATGATGGTTAATTGTCATTCAAATAATTGCGATTAACGACTTAATTGTGTTTTTAGCATTGAACATTGGAACATAATATGCTTTTTTTTTTTTTCTTTTCTTTTTTTACTTCTGTTTGCCTTTTAGGCTTCGTAATAATGACCCGCACACCATCTTACACTTGCCAAAACAACTCGTTTCATTGAAAGAAAAGAAGTTATTGAAATTGACATTTGTGAAAAATCTTCGACATGGAAACGATTATGCAAAAAAGAATTGCGATTATCTCAGACTAGAAGCTGGGCCGCCTTTCGGGCGGCCCAGCGTCTAGTCGGCGACCTGGCCAACTCGGAACAATGTAAATAGGGAATGAATGCCCCGCCCTTTAATGCAAACCCCATTATACCTGTTTTCATAGGACCCGTTTTGACCATTTGTCTGCCTGTGTCCATTTATGCCCATATATGGAGATATCTGTATCTGTCTGTCTGTCGGTGTCCATTTTATGTCCATATATGGAGATCACTGCAGTTATAGTTCTGGGTCCATGTTATGCCCATATATGCCCATATATGGAGATATCTGTCTATCTGCGTCCATTTTATGCCCATATATGGAGATCTCTGTATCTGTCTGTCTGTGTCCCTTTTATGCCCGTATATGGAGATCTTTGTGATTCTGCATCCATTGTATGCCCATATATGCCATATATGGAGATATCTGTTTATCTGCGTCCATTTTATGACCATATATGAGATTTCTGTCGCTTTTTCAAACAGATGGTCAAAACGGGTCCTATGACAACAGGTATAATGGGGTTTGCATTAAAGGGGGAACCGGCACTGTGTCTGCAACACAGTCGGAGGCACAGACAGATACAGAGATCTCCATAATGGGAATAAAGGGACACAGACAAACAGATGGAGGAGGAGACAAACTTAATGCAAACCCCATTATACCTGTTGTCATAGGACCCGTTTTGACCATCTGTTTGCCTGTGTCCATTTATGCCCATATATGGAGATATCTGTATCTGTCTGTCTGCGTCCACTTTATGCCCATATATGGAGATCTTTGACCATCTGTTTGCCTGTGTCCATTTATGCCCATATATGGAGATATCTGTATTTGTCTGTCTGCATCCATTTTATGCCCATATATGGAGATCTATGCAGACACAGTGCCAGTTCCGGAAAATCCTGATGTCAGACATCAGAATCCGAACCTTTCGTGCTGGTTCCAGAAAATCGTGTATCGGGTCGGGCCGAGCACTGCACTACCTGCTGCGGTGGGGAACGCACGTGCCGAATTTGAAATAGGGAATGAATGCCCCACCCTTTAATGCAAACCCCATGAATGCCCCACCCTTTAATGCAAACCCCAATATACCTGTTGTCATAGGACCCGTTTTGACCATCTGTTTGTCTTTGTCCACTTATGCCCATATATGAAGATCTCTGCACACACAGTACCGGTTGCGGAAAACTCTGATGTCAGACTTTATGCCCATATCTGGAGAACGCGCGTGCCGGTGGGAAGAAGGGTTCTCGAGATACGCGGATTACATACATACATACACATTCACAGAGATTTTGTGTTGACTCATGTGGCGTACGTGATGTCAGAGTCTTTTATGAAGTGATGTCACAATGACTCAGCGCTTGCGCCGATTTCCTCCGGAACAGCCTGATGTCAACAATCAGCTCCGCATAAGGAGATTCCGAACGTTTCGCGCCGGTTTCGGAAAACCGCGAGTCGGGTCGGGTCGAGGCCCGGCACTGCACTCCGCGCGGCGGCGGGGAACGCGCGTGCCGAATCTGAAGCCGGTGGGACGAACGGTTCTCGAGATACGCGGATTACAAACAAACAGACAGAGATTTGTCGCATTTATAGATAGATAAAGCCGATTAGACGATTATGTAATGATTGTAAATATTGTTATTATGATCCATCTGGACCCCTGACGTTGAGAAACAGTGTGTTAAATGCCATCTCTCCCTGTGTGTGTGTGTGTGTGTGTGTGTGTGTGTGTGTGTGTGTGTGTGTGTGTGTGTGTGTGTGTGTGTGTGTGTGTGTGTGTGTGTGTGTGTGTGTGTGTACAGGTGGACAGTTCATCGGTCATAGAGATAGACTTCATACGCAGTGACATCTTTGAGGAGGTGTTAAACTACATGTACACCTCCAGGATCTCCGTCAAGAAGCGAGACGTCAACCTCATGATGTCCTCGGGTCAAATACTGGGCATCCGTTTCCTGGACAAACTCTGCTCCCAGGTGACGTGCACGTTGTACACGCACGCACGCACACACTCCTGGGCGATGTGACTTCAATATCACGATTATTTCAAACCTTTGCCTCGATTACCATTAATGAATGATTATTTAACACAATCACCGCCAGGTATTAATGATTATGTATTATAGCTATACACTGCCAGGGTTTTTCAGTAATTTGCCTTGTTTTTCTGGCAGCTGGAATGAAAAATGAAGAAAAAAAAATGGCTTAAAAAAACTTGCATGGCCCTCTCGCAGTTGGGAGAAAAAAAGAAATCAACCCCAGGCATAATCCATTTGAACACACACACACACACACACACACACACACACACACACACACACACACACACACACACACACACACACACACACACACACACACACAGAGAGAAAACGCATGTGACATCCTCTCATTTCTCTCATTCTCCAGGCTGTAGATCAGCTGATTTCTGGGCTGTCATATGATCAACTGCAGCCACAGGCAGGCCAGAGAGCAGGGAGCACACTGGTGTCTCATAGTTTAGTGAACAGCACCAAAACGGCATGACTTATATATACAGTATATCAATGGCAGACAACCGCTGGGTTATATAAAACATATATACATCAATGGCAGGGAATGTTAAAAAGGAAATAAAAAATAAAAAAAGCTGTATCCCTAAAATCTGAGTTATTTATTTGCACACCAGTGTCATACACTGAAAATATCAGATCTGCAAGCTATTATTAGTTCAGTTGGTAACAGCGGTATACACAAGTATAATAATATAATTGAAAGGTGAGGCCAGTAAAGATTCTTTCCTCTTGTTCTTTCGTGTATCATTGTCCTTGATGATTGGTTGGCAACATTTTATTTCACAAGATTTCTTGTTACTTATGGGAGGCCATTGTATACTCACTACACACAGTTTTGTGTAACATTGAAATGTGCTCCCCAGAAACGTGACTTGTCAGCGGAGGAGAAAGATAAGTTCCCGTACGACATTGTCAAGATGGCGCTCCCCCCAGAAGCTCAGCTGGCAGCAGACGGCGACGTTACAGAGGTAATAAACACACACACACACACACACACACACACACACACACACACACACACACACACACACACACACACACACACACACTCGTGCTGACATGGAGCAAGCAGCCCCACGTCTTATTGTATGATACACTACCCCACTAAGATACCCATGTACCTGACAAAATACTTCCAAACCGTCAAGGATGTTCACAATCACAACACCAGAGGCAGCTCCACAGATCACGTCCAACCCAGATTTGGCACAAAAAAAGGGTCAAATGCATTTTCCTGCTGTGTCGCTAAAATGAGGAACGCCCTACCGAAGGCCTTAAAAGAGTGTAAATCCCTTCCTTCCTTTAAAACAGCACTGAAAAGCAACTTAGAGGCAGCTGCTACCTCCCCCTGACCTTTCTATTGTAAATACCCTTTATTTTGCGTTTGTGTTTTACAACTGTTTTTGATATTATTTGCTGCATAGTACTGTGTTTTATTTGTCTGTCATTCTATGTTATACAAGTTAAAAAAGGACCCCAATTGAAACAAGCCCAAAAAGCTTTTTTATGGTATCCTTTTAGTTGACCTTGTAGCAGTGAACTGTACTGTCATAAAATTGTACCTTTTCCTATGCAAACTCTTATAAAGCCTTCAATCATTACATTTGTGTGTGTGTTTCCAGGTGCAAATTTTGGGCGACAGTGCTGATGACCTTGCAGAGGGATCTGCCAATCAGGAACTCGATAAATCTCCCAGCGCAGTGCTCAGAGTCCAGGAGGCGATCCTTAAAGAACTGACCAATGAAGAAATACACAAGGTACACACACACACACACACACACACACACACACACACACACACACACACACACACACACACACACACACACACACACACACACACACATCTTTGTCATTTGGAGAACATAACTGACTCAAGGAAATAACAGTTGTGAGGATTACAGGGAAATCTCTACGACAGAAATCCAAATTTACAAAACGGTAGCCTTGAAACAAGACAAATCTGCCACTGCAGAAAATAATTGCCCTCGGCAGATTAGATCTGGCAA
>NC_137828.1:58495528-58575528 GCF_963921795.1 Nannobrachium achirus | reverse complement strand
CTCATCCCAGAAAAATATGTTCTTTACTCTGTTTAAAGGGGAAATGAACAGGCTTTCCAATGGTATAAGTTATTGTTTCAACAGAGAAACAATCTACCAAACTTGTTGTGTTGTTTATATACATAACATCCCTTAATAATGTGTACATAACATCGCATAACAATATGTATATAGCATCTCATAATAATAGGTACACAAGATCCATTATATTGTGTAATAATCCGCGAAGAAGAGCCCGTTGTAATGTGTAAAGAAAACCCCATAATCAGTACATAAAATCCCATATTGATCTGTTCGAGGGCTGAGACAAACATATTCAGCATCGCTCCGAAGCTTTGGTGTCATAAATAATTAATGAAAAAAAGAAAAGAAAGAAAAATCTTTCAAAACATTTAGATCCATTCACATCTATTGTATGTTAATATTGACACAATGTGAGCTTTATCATTTTCTTCCTCCTTTGAGATAAACGTATTCATTTGAATGGGGATACGAGTACCGAGGTCCCGATGTCCCTCGCTCATCCATCCCCTGTATTTTCTCTATGAAAAAGAAAACATAGGCCATCTTAAGAATCATCTCATATAAGAATTGTGGTTGAAAAATATACTGTTTTGTGGGCGAAAACTATTAATTCGGCGGTTTTCTCGCCTTCAGTTGATGCTTCATATCCATGTGGGTCAAATATGGGAATTCAGAATGGTATGAAACGACCCAGGTAGGATACGTACATTACGTAGACTTTGTTGCTCTATGGCAGTGGTTCTCAACCTGTGTGTCGGGACCCCCAAAATAATCATATTTTAAAGGGGTACTGTCACCTAAAGGGGTACTGTCACTTTAAAAAGTCATCTTAACCCTTCTTGTGCCTATCCCGAACAAGTTCGGCTTTATTTCAATCCAATACAATATTTTATTTGCTATTTTACTTACCCTGAGCTGCTTGGACCAACGTGGGTGGTCCTGGCTCGTCCAGCGCTTACCAACGAGAGACGCTAGATGGTCCGACGATTTATTCCATTGAAAATGGTTTAAAATAAAGTTTAGAGCCCCCCCAAAAAACCTCAATCTATACTGTCGGCGGCGCGACGTATTCCGGGGTGCCTATCCCGAACTAGTCCAGGATATTTAATAAAATGAATTAATTAATCGGAGGCCTCAACGAAGCCCCGGTCTAAATTTCCATCCATGCCCCGGGCCGAGACTCGGCCATCCATGGCCCGTAATCGGGCAACGGCGGCGCGATGCGGCGCCGTTGCCCGATCCAATGATAAGTCACATCTTTAGAGAGGATTTTCTCTGAATTGTGTTTCCAGACCAGAGACAACGTTTTTTTGCGACTGAAATAGCTTTAGATCGGGCTTCTAAAAAATAAAGCAGCTAATGGCTAAGTGTAAGCTAACTTCCTCCTCTCGTCACCCATAGCAGTGGCTGGAGTGAAATCCCAAGGCACTTCGGGCAGTGTTGACGGAAGCTAGAGCGAAGGCCTATAGAGATATTTCTGGCACTCTAGCGGCACCTTGTGGCCCCCGGCATTAAAGCAGTTAAAATATGAGTTAATATTTTTATGATGTCATTGTTGGAATGCGCCAATCAAATTAATTGACTGTACTTAGACTACTTACTGTACTGGTCAGCTGTTGTTGGGGGGCGAGGGGCAGATTACACTGTGACATGAGCTTCAGACTGTTTCAGACCGTTTTCAGAGAGACCACGGCACGTGACCTACTGTATCATACTATTATAATTTCAGGGTGTGTCAGCTGTGGACCCCCCACCCTGACGAGCACTAAGAGTTGGGGCTTACATTTTGTATAACACGGTTCTATTGTGAAAATAGCAGATCTACATGCTTGTGTGTATGTAGATCTGCTATTTTCACCATTTCTGCCTCTAACATTTAACAATTTGGCCAATGTTTAATTTGTCATTTTAGAGGTATTAAAAAGTCCTTAAATTGTTACTTTAGAAATGTGCATAAACCCTCTATACACTTAAACCTTGTTGGTTTGTTTACTGTTGAGTGAGAAAACAATGTTGCACATTAAGTTACCTGTAATCATCTGGGGACCCCTCAAAATAATTTGGGGACCCCCCTGGGGGTCACGACCCACAAATTGAGAACCACTGCTCTATGGAAGCACATTTACAGCACAGTGTCAGATGATGAACTGGGTGTGGAGTTAGAACCTTACACATTGGATTAACCACTTCAACCTTAGCGTCCCTATTCTGGGTGTGAGCATTTGGCGACAATCATTAGCCGATCTACAAGCTCACATTGTGCCTTAAAACCCTAACGTTCTTGGATATTTCATAAAAAGCAATGCTTAACGGCTCAATCTGCAGTTGCTCCAACTGGTTGGCTGTATATAGAATTGATGTGGCTGTATGGGCAGCATTCAGAATCAGAAATTTCTATTTTTTATTTTATTTTATATATTTATTTTACCTCAAAGCTCTAATATCAGTTAATTTATGAACGGTCCGATCAAATAATCAATAATTATCGCAATTTTCATATTTATTACATTTGTATTAAATTCATCCCGTGTATGAACACAATGTTTTGTTACACAGAGATGCATGTTGAAAACCATGTAAAGCATTGTTTCCCAAACACTCGGTCGGGACCCATGTTTAGGTTGCGGACCCATTGTTATGGGTTGTGAGAAAATGCTTACTTTTTTCTTTTCATTTCCTTCAAAAATACAGTAGGATATATATATATATTGTTTCAAAAGATTTTCAAAAAAGATGTATATATTTTTTTAATACAAATAAAAAATTCAGATAATTTCAAATAATTCCTGCTTTCCAGTGTCCACAATGCCTCGTGGTGCGAGGCGTTGTGTGCTTGTAGATCGGCTGTTTTCACTAGTTTAAATCACTTTTAAAATGATAAATGCAAAACAAACGGTTTTGGACATCACCGACAACGACGATATGCAACTACTCAAGTTTTCCAAAACATTTCTAATCTAAATTATGTCAGAATCAACGCATTGGTCAGTGGAGGAGACATTGGGTTTAATCGCTGCCTGGTCCAAACCTGAACAGCAACACAACAACCCCTCTGAATTTATGAACCAGAGCACTCCAGCACTCTCAGCACGTGTGTATTTCCCAACACACCCATATAGGAGCCTAGATCGTCTCCTTTCTCCAAACTCTTGTCCTCGTCTCCTACTGTATTTATTATTTTCTGATTCTGTAAATATTTTGTATTTTGTGTCTCACTGACTTCCTGTCATTTCAAATGGATGTTGATTGTGTTGATATGGTTCCAGATGTAATAAACGAGGTTGATCTATCATCATGTCAGCTTAGCAGGGGTCATCATCAACATGTCCATACGCAGACAAAGTGTTTCCATGCAGTGTTGTTTTTGACAGCAAATTTTGATTTAGTTTTAGTCATAGTCTTTTTAATAAAATGTCATTTAGTTTTAGTCATAATTTAGTCACCTGAAAAGTATTAGTTTTAGTCAAATTTTAGTCGACTAAATATCATAAGATTTTAGTCAACTAAATCTACAGTTGATTTAGTCAACTAAAATGTATTTTTGCAGGCTTTGATGGTATCATAATGACTGATTTTACTTTTCTGCGACGCGTTGTGAGCTGCTATTTTCAGCACGCAATACCTGAGAGCAACCAAACATAAAATGACTCTCTTCAGCACTAGTCCCTCCCTTGCGTTTTAGTCTAGTTTTTATTTTTGTTGACGAAATTGTCAATATATTTAGTCTTAGTTTTAGTCATCACATCTTAGTTTTTATTTCGTTTTTATTTAGTTTTCGTCAGTAAAAAAAATGCAGTCGACAAACATTTTTCGTCATAGTTTTAGTCGACAAAATCAACACTGTTTCCATGGCAAGACTTTTTCCTTAGGCGTCTTACTGGTAATTATTGTTTGGTGGGAGGTGGCACTGATGGGGCGTCTGGGGACCCCCCAGAACATTTTTAACACATTAGATATTCTGGTTCGTTTTGGGTGTTTGATACTTTTATTATCTACTTTTATCTTTTATCCATTAAAATGCTAAAAGTAGGCCTACAGAAATTGATTTGATGATGAGTGACGCTATTAAAGAGCCATCTTTAATAATAACCAGTAATTCATCACTATCTCTTTATGATGGCATTAAATTACAATTTATAGAGTGTACAAATGGACCCGTATCGGTCCATAACCCAGAGCGTACAAATGGACCCTTACACGTCCATTTGGGGTTCATTGAGGACGTTTACAGTGTAGATTGAGGTCGAAGAGATTTTTTTTAATGGTCCCAAACTGGAGGTCTTTGAAAAAGTGGTTTAACTGATTTTGATGCTCATTTTGCTGGGTAGTGGGTAGTGGGTACCTCTGGAACACATCTCAAGGACCCCACTTTGAGGACCACAGGCATTAAGGACACCAATGAGCATGCTGGGCCCACAAGGAAGGGTGTACCTCCTGGACGGGTAGGGACACTATTAGTTAGGGAAGGTTAGCCAAGTCTTTGACCTATCTGGGAACTAAATGTTTATACCAATAGCTTTCTTCGCAAATGGGGGTCTGCCATTATTCTGAATCCAATGCAAGCATCTGTTTTGCACGAAAAACATTCCTTAGGCAAAAAACGGCTCCCACAAAACATAACTATGGTTTTCATCCAGATCAAAAAGAACAGTCTAGCCCCCCAAACCCTTTTAACCACTAGACCTTTTTTTATTGTATTTTTTCTCAAAATAGATTAACACTCAGAATAAAATAAACAGAGAACTTTATAGTGTTGATTGGGGTCCCAAAGTTTAAAATATTGTAGTGTAATTTAAATTCATATCAAACAGGGGGATTGACGTTATAGCTCAATTGACACTGTTTGTTTTATAATATAAGAATACATAGATATAACTTGCAATATATTAACACAGATACAAATTGATTGATTGATTGATTGATTGAATACTTTATAGAATTTTGCATAGGAAATGCACACTGCACAGCACAGTTCAGATACAAAGTCGACTAATAGGATTTTTAAACCCAAGAAAGCACTATGGCTTACATTGGGGATCCTTTGATACTCAATAGAGACATTATAGTTTGTAATGTCTCCCCCCCCTTTTTAAGGTATCAAAGGGGTCTTAGTTATAGGTCTTTATATTGTCACTAACTGTCATCTGGGGACCTACCAAAAATAATGTGGGGGTCCCGAAACACAGGTTGAGAACAGTCTATGGTTGAGAACCAGTGGTCTAACAATCTATCAAATAGAGGTGGGACGTTTGCGAACGAATCAAGTCTTTTGAACGGCTCTTTGAAATGAACGATGGGATCCGGTTAGCCGTTCCTTTCTAATGAACAGTTGTGGTGGGGAAAAGTACAAACATTCTTGAAATTCTTTACTAAAAGAAAAAGTATCAATAGCGCAATGTAGAAATACTCTGCCACAAGTAGAAGTTTGGAATTAATATATACTTGAGTAAAAGTACAAAAGTATTGGTATCAAAATGCACTTAAAGTACCAATAGTAGAAAGTACTCGTTATGCAGAATGTCCCGTTTCACAGGTTTTCCAATGAGTAAAATGTAGAAAAATCATAAGAAAATAGCAGGTAGGCCTATGTATGTACCTATATGTACGAAATAAATGTATATAGGGTTGAAGTTATTGTAATTATAATCAAAATCTACAAAGTAACAGGTAACTAGACTGAGCCAGTCTTTTGAACGGCTCTTTGAAAGGAACGGATCCCAGAGATCCGGGTCACTTCAAAGAACCATAAATCCCATCTTTACTATCAAACTGCTCCTGGACACTTCCGCCTGCGATCCTTGCTGCGAAGCCTCGCGAAGCCTGCGATCGACGTGCTGACATCACGGTAAGCATGTTTCCCAGTGTTTTGGTTCCATTCAACTTTGCAGCCAAAGCAACGCAGCACACTTTAATCTTTTACAACAACATTGCTGACTTAAAGTCACTAAAACAAGAGAACAACTATTAAAGGGTTGTTTTGTCTCCTTTTTGGTAGAGACTTTCTTGCTAATCCCGCATTCGTTCGTGCTGTTTGTTTTGTTTAGCCATTATCTAGTTGAGCTCCATACACCGGGGGATGAGTAAAGACAAAGTTAGCTCAGTGCAGACTTGAGAAGACAACCTCTACTAGCCTACTAACCAGGTCAAGTATCCCTGCACACTGCAATGAGGGGCTACCTATGGGGGCTACTCGACCAGGTGGAGAAGGAATGCATGAGTCTCCGATTAACAAGCAGGACATGATGCTGCAGCTTTATTTATGAGTGATTCCTAAACCCACCAGGCTTGAGTTAAGACCCGCCTCGCGGAAACGCCCCTCTCAATAAAAAATGAAAGTGCATAATATGAACCAGAGCAGTATCCATTCTAGGGCTCTGATATGAACGTTTAGTGCTCTTAATAGTGCAAAGCAATACTGTACCTACTACCTACCTACCGTACCGATCCATTACAATAATACACGCAGCCTAATACGCCCAAAGCCATATCCAAACTTAAACTATAACAATCAATGTAACTGATGATCAGTAAGAGTTTTTATTTTGAGCACAGTAGTGACAATGAATAGCTTTCTCAGTACGTTTTTCTCTTTTGCAAAGTTACAAAGTTTCCCTTTTTTAAGCACAGCACAAAGTAAGTTTCAGGTTTTTTGTTTAGCACAGTTTATGAGCACTGTAGTGACAAATGAATAGCTGTGCATTGTGCAAATGCAGGCTTTTCTCAGTACAAGTTTTAAGATTGTCTTCATGCCTTTACTTTTTCATTACTTTTGATGCAGTAATGGTCTTTCTTTTTAAGAGATTAGAAAGTCCTTAAATTGTCACTTCACTGCCAAAAGATTAATGTGGGGATCCCCCTGGGAGTCCCAACCCACGGTTTGAGAACCACTGTGTTAAAGGAAGCATGCAAAAGAAAATGTACAATCTGACCAATATGCGTTCCTTGCCCGACCTTCCTTCCCCTCCTGTTTAGTGTGTGTATAGGCTGGTCCAGCAAAAGGAACATGGATAAACTAGTGTTCAGGGAGGAGACTCATCCCAACCGGCTCCTTGAGGGTCTAAACAGGCTTCGGCTCAACAGCTCATTCTGTGATGTGACGATCTGCTGTGGAGGAAAGGAGTTCCCCTGCCATCGCAATGTACTAGCCTCCTTTAGTCCTTATTTTGAGGTAAATGCAACTTTCTACCACTTTTTCTAGTCACATGTTCAAATACTGGATTCTGATTGGCTAAATTCCGGAGGTTATGGCAGAACAACCGCCGCAGTTGTGTGAGGACGAGATCAATGCGCCTCAGTGTACATCCGGGGACTTCAGGAGGTAGTCGGAACACCTTTCCCCCAACCAACATATGACGGTCGTAGCGGTCCTATGTTTACTAACGTGCGTACGACGTCGCCGATTTATTTGGATCCAATGCAATCCGCCAACTTTAAAGCCCCTTTTCTCTGAACCTATGCCTTTCTGGAAGCGAACAGCCTCTATTTACGGCCGGAACGGTCCTTCTAACTGACGTTAGCTTAGCTGTATGCTAGACATCTTTCTCTGCATGGAGTTGGCGTCATCTGGTGGTGAGTAGAAGATGTTGTTTGTGGAACTATTTGCTGTCGTCGCGGAAGTTTTATAGGCAATAATGATTGTAACTTAATATCCTTGCAAGTTACAACTATGTGTTTTCTTTCATGTATACGGAAAAAAGTGGTAGAAAAGCTATTTACCACTCGGGGTCGGACATTATGCTCTGATAATGTCCTGTGTGAGGGTGTTATCGGACTCGGCTTCGCCTCGTCCGATCACCCCCTCACACAAGACATTATCAGAGCATAATGTCCTCTCACTCGGGGTAAATTGCTTACTTACCACTTAATATTAGGCCTCCTTTGCAAATGTTAGATTTTGTTTTTACACTAACATTATACTTTTTTTTATTTTTGTTTATCATATGAGACCCAACTAGACGGCACTCTGTTGAGGTGCCAACTTAGGCCATGTGCACTTGACATGACCATATATGGCCTACTTGTGTGCCAGCAGAATTCCATATTCCATAGGGATTCCATATTTAGGACAACTTTGTTTTTTTACAACAAGGGTTCATATTTTAGATTGTAATTAGAGAAAAGAAAATATGAGTGTTAAAATGTTTTCATTTACAGCTTTCTATTGATTTAGCGATATTAGTATTTTGATTTCAAAGGGTGGGCGCATGCGTACAAGTGGCTAAATATGTCTTTTTAGACACAATAAGCCGTCTATTTCTTTGTTACTATTTACACCAGCCCCCATAAGTCACATCTGCCCATGATGATGTGGTGCATTTTGGGAATGAGCTTATATTATTTTGCCACTTGACACAAATAAAATAAAATCACTAAAACGATTGAAAGAAGTAAATGAAAACATTTTTCATCTTTTCTTTTCTCTAATGACTATCTAAAATATGAACCCTTGTTGTAAAAAAACAAAATTGTCCTTTAATGCAATGGCTTTCCTGTGCAACAAATATGCCATATGAAGTTAATAATTCACCTTTTCAACCTGCACAGGCCATGTTCACAGCTGGAATGATGGAGTCCAGACAGCACAGCGTTAACATCAATGAAGTGGAGCCTGAAGAGTTTGGCTTGCTGGTGAACTTTGCCTACACCTCGACGGTGGAAATCTCCACAGCAAATGTGCAGGTATGTATCATCACAAAACATTAGTCGTCTCCATTTTATGACCCTTCTCTGTGCTTGAACCACTTTAACCCTTATTTTATGCTTTAGCTGTTGAAAAATAGAAGACATCTAAAGCTCACAGTGCTGCGCTGCGAGCTTGTAGATCTGCTATTTTTGAAAAATCGTGAACATAATTTTGTGCAAGTCCTGGAATAGTTTTGACCTGATTCTATAAATCCTCCTTCTAAATCAGTGGTTCTCAACTTTTTCATGCCAAGGACCCCAAAACTACATGCATTTGGCCGTGGACCCCCAACCTCAAAATATGTTGTTCCAGGGACCCCCCAGAAGCAAATATTTAAATTACAAATGTTTGCCTTTAAAAAGATAGATTAAAAAAAAATTAAAAAAAATAAGATTCTTCAAAAATAGCAGTTCTAAGAGCTCACAGCGCGCGCTTGTAGATCTGCTATTTTTCAATAGTTAAAGCATTAAATAATTCTAGGCCTAAATGGGCTGCCGCTAAAAGAACATATATTGTTTATTGGGTCCAGGCACTGCTAGCAGCAGCAAACCTGTTTAATGTCACTGCTGTAAAAGACGCCTGCTGCCGTTTCCTGGAGCTTCGTGTCATGGATGCACAGAACTGTGTTGGCATTCACCTCTTTGCTGAGACCCACTCCTGTGAGACACTGGAGCAACGCAGCATGGATCACATCCTTGATCACTTCAGTGATGTCTATCAGCAGGTCAGTGATTGAGAGATCCATACATTCACTAGGGGTGCAACGATTAATCGTAATCAAATCGATTATTAAATTAGTTGCCAGCTAATTCAGTAATCATAATCGAATCGGCAACAATTCTTTATTAGCACTGTGCAGGAATATAGGGTCAAAAACAAAAAATATGACATGAATATTTATTTTTAACACATATGGTGCCAACCCAGAGTTTCCCGAGTTTGTATAGGGACTGTCGGTTATGACATCACCGCAAGATTCGGGGCTTAACTCCGCCCACTTTGGCAGCCATTGCCATTGCTAGGTCTTGGATGCATCAAGATCAGTCTGTACTAGTTCTACTTGTTGAGCAAGCAAAGATACTTTTACTTCAATTGCTCTAGGCTTTGATTGCATTTCAATAAAACCATATTTGATCAACATAACGATCACACACATTTTACTGTTTATAGGGAATGTTATATTATTATAAACCGATCTTTTATCGCGATTTTAGCGTGATATCTTTTTATTGGGAGACAATAATGAGCACCAGCAAATGAAAGCAGACATTCCAGGGAATATGGACACATTTAAATTTAATTTTTTTTATGAAAATTGACCGAGTAATGGCCGAGTCAAATAGCAAGTGGTCTTGGCAGTGGCCCAATAACTGGCTGTAGGCACGCTATGTGGTGTAAAGTAATTAAGTATATTTACTTAAGTACTGTACTTAAGTACACTTTTGAGTTCTACTTTGCCAATATTTTTACTTCTTCTCCACTACATCTCTGATCCAAATATTGTAACATTTTAGGCCTACTGTTTATAGGGAATGTTATATTATTATAAACCGATCTTTATTTCCAAAGCATGGATGAATGTGATTGATTGATTGATTGATTGATTGAAGAATTTATTAGAAGTTTGCAATAGAAAAAAGTACAGTTTCATGACAGTACAAATCACTGGTTCAAGGTCAACTAAAAGGAGATCCTAGAAAGCCGAGGCTTATTTCCACAGGAACCACACTTTAAGTATCTCATATAACATTGAAAGACAGACAAATGGCTGTTCTGATCTGCTTGTGCTCTTTCTGCGCTCATGCATGGACAGCCGAAGTCGCGATTTTAGCGTGATATCTTTTTATTGGGAGACAATAATGAGCACCAGCAAATGAAAGCAGACATTCCAGTGAATATGGACACGTTTAAATTAAACATTTTTGATGAAAATTGACAGAGTAATGGCCGAGTCAAATTGCAAGTGGTCTTGGCAGTGGCCCAATAACTGGCTGTAGGCACGCTATGTGGTGTAAAGTAATTAAGTATATTTACTTAAGTACTGTACTTAAAGGGATAAGAAACCCCGCCTCTAATTTGTTTTATGGGATTTCAGAACATGAAAAGATTTCTAAAATGTAGGCGTGGTTATCTGCCGTTGTGGGGGGAGGGGGTGGAGTAATGCGTCTTGTAACAGAGAGAGACAGACCGAATGCAATGGCTTTCCTGTGCAACAAATATGCCATATGAAGTTAATAATTCACCTTTTCAACCTGCACAGGCCATGTTCACAGCTGGAATGATGGAGTCCAGACAGCACAGCGTTAACATCAATGAAGTGGAGCCTGAAGAGTTTGGCTTGCTGGTGAACTTTGCCTACACCTCGACGGTGGAAATCTCCACAGCAAATGTGCAGGTATGTATCATCACAAAACATTAGTCGTCTCCATTTTATGACCCTTCTCTGTGCTTGAACCACTTTAACCCTTATTTTATGCTTTAGCTGTTGAAAAATAGAAGACATCTAAAGCTCACAGTGCTGCGCTGCGAGCTTGTAGATCTGCTATTTTTGAAAAATCGTGAACATAATTTTGTGCAAGTCCTGGAATAGTTTTGACCTGATTCTATAAATCCTCCTTCTAAATCAGTGGTTCTCAACTTTTTCATGCCAAGGACCCCAAAACTACATGCATTTGGCCGTGGACCCCCAACCTCAAAATATGTTGTTCCAGGGACCCCCCAGAAGCAAATATTTAAATTACAAATGTTTGCCTTTAAAAAGATAGATTAAAAAAAAATTAAAAAAAATAAGATTCTTCAAAAATAGCAGTTCTAAGAGCTCACAGCGCGCGCTTGTAGATCTGCTATTTTTCAATAGTTAAAGCATTAAATAATTCTAGGCCTAAATGGGCTGCCGCTAAAAGAACATATATTGTTTATTGGGTCCAGGCACTGCTAGCAGCAGCAAACCTGTTTAATGTCACTGCTGTAAAAGACGCCTGCTGCCGTTTCCTGGAGCTTCGTGTCATGGATGCACAGAACTGTGTTGGCATTCACCTCTTTGCTGAGACCCACTCCTGTGAGACACTGGAGCAACGCAGCATGGATCACATCCTTGATCACTTCAGTGATGTCTATCAGCAGGTCAGTGATTGAGAGATCCATACATTCACTAGGGGTGCAACGATTAATCGTAATCAAATCGATTATTAAATTAGTTGCCAGCTAATTCAGTAATCATAATCGAATCGGCAACAATTCTTTATTAGCACTGTGCAGGAATATAGGGTCAAAAACAAAAAATATGACATGAATATTTATTTTTAACACATATGGTGCCAACCCAGAGTTTCCCGAGTTTGTATAGGGACTGTCGGTTATGACATCACCGCAAGATTCGGGGCTTAACTCCGCCCACTTTGGCAGCCATTGCCATTGCTAGGTCTTGGATGCATCAAGATCAGTCTGTACTAGTTCTACTTGTTGAGCAAGCAAAGATACTTTTACTTCAATTGCTCTAGGCTTTGATTGCATTTCAATAAAACCATATTTGATCAACATAACGATCACACACATTTTACTGTTTATAGGGAATGTTATATTATTATAAACCGATCTTTTATCGCGATTTTAGCGTGATATCTTTTTATTGGGAGACAATAATGAGCACCAGCAAATGAAAGCAGACATTCCAGGGAATATGGACACATTTAAATTTAATTTTTTTTATGAAAATTGACCGAGTAATGGCCGAGTCAAATAGCAAGTGGTCTTGGCAGTGGCCCAATAACTGGCTGTAGGCACGCTATGTGGTGTAAAGTAATTAAGTATATTTACTTAAGTACTGTACTTAAGTACACTTTTGAGTTCTACTTTGCCAATATTTTTACTTCTTCTCCACTACATCTCTGATCCAAATATTGTAACATTTTAGGCCTACTGTTTATAGGGAATGTTATATTATTATAAACCGATCTTTATTTCCAAAGCATGGATGAATGTGATTGATTGATTGATTGATTGATTGATTGAAGAATTTATTAGAAGTTTGCAATAGAAAAAAGTACAGTTTCATGACAGTACAAATCACTGGTTCAAGGTCAACTAAAAGGAGATCCTAGAAAGCCGAGGCTTATTTCCACAGGAACCACACTTTAAGTATCTCATATAACATTGAAAGACAGACAAATGGCTGTTCTGATCTGCTTGTGCTCTTTCTGCGCTCATGCATGGACAGCCGAAGTCGCGATTTTAGCGTGATATCTTTTTATTGGGAGACAATAATGAGCACCAGCAAATGAAAGCAGACATTCCAGTGAATATGGACACGTTTAAATTAAACATTTTTGATGAAAATTGACAGAGTAATGGCCGAGTCAAATTGCAAGTGGTCTTGGCAGTGGCCCAATAACTGGCTGTAGGCACGCTATGTGGTGTAAAGTAATTAAGTATATTTACTTAAGTACTGTACTTAAAGGGATAAGAAACCCCGCCTCTAATTTGTTTTATGGGATTTCAGAACATGAAAAGATTTCTAAAATGTAGGCGTGGTTATCTGCCGTTGTGGGGGGAGGGGGTGGAGTAATGCGTCTTGTAACAGAGAGAGACAGACCGAAGCTGTCAGCAGTGGGCACTTGTTGCTTTTCTATTTCGGAAACATTTTTTAAAACCAGCCATTGGAGGTGTAAAAAGTATAAAGATTCGGCAACTCCATGTTCTGTAAGCTCCATGTTCAGCTCTGGACCACGGAACCAGTGAAGAATGGACGCTAGGCTCGCTATTTGCTGTGTAGTGTGTGTGTGTGTGTGTGTGTGTGTGTGTGTGTGTGTGTGTGTGTGTGTGTCGTGACAGTGCGCGCGCACACACAACGTCCACACACACGAAAACTAGCAGATCTACAAGCTCACAACGCGTCGCGGGGCGCGTTGTTGTGAGCTTGTATATTAGCTATGTAGCTATGTAGCCTAGCTAACTGCCGTAGCAGCAATAGCTTCTCATGTAAACACGTTGGTTTCGGCTCTACGGCTATTAGCTACATACATAGCCGATATACAAGCTCACAAGGTGTCGCTTTCGCGACGCGTTGTGAGCTTGTAGATCTGCTCTTTTCCGTGTGTGGACGTGTGTGTGCGTGCACTGTCACGACACGCACGCACGCACACACACACACACACAGGCTACACTACACGGAAAATAACACAGGCACTACACAGTGTAACTGTCTGTTGACAGAGAGCCTGCTCTTCTCTCTGGCTGAAACAAGGCTAAGCATACAGTGAAACCACGCCCCCCCTTGATACGACTCTGTAAAACAAACGTTAATATTAATTAGATATGCCTACGTCACGTTACACCACAGAACATTGATAGCTAATATTTAATGAGTGGCGCGAAATATTTCTTTTTGACCTAGAAACTGGAAGTACACAGAAATAGCTACAGAGACAGCAGAAAGCTCTGAATCCCCAAGCCTATGGGCAAATTGAACCATATCACTGCTCCCTATCACAAGTGACTCATTGATATAATATATATTTATAGAAAAAGTGATTTTGTGTTTCATGCTCCTTTAAGTAGGCCTACACTTTTGAGTTATATGTACTTTGCCAATATTTTTACTTCTTCTCCACTACATCTCTGATCCAAATATTGTAGGCCTGCTTTTACTCCACTGCATTTATTTAAAAACTTTAGTTAGTAATGCTAGGCCTAGGCCTACTATACTTTGTAGATTTTGATTATTATTACAAAACATCATTAACCACTTCAGCATATAGACCTACATATATTTTGACCATTTGAAAATAGCCGATCTACAAGCTTACAATGTTAGATCCATGCTATTTTCAAAAGATGTTTTGATAACTTGAAAGGCCTACTGGACTTCGACTTGTAATAGAGTACATTGACCAATCCATCTTATCTACAACCAGCAAACTGTCATTGCTGTTCTCCGGTCATCGCTTCCTTTTATCCAAGAGTCTCACAAGAAAGATAGCAACGAACATGGCGGGCGGAAGTGGCCGATTTTCGCAAGGCCACTCCCAGTCCTCACCCCCTATAGGTACCTTACCTGTGCCAACACAGAGTTTCCAGAGTTTGGGCCGTTTTTGAAGAAAAAAAATGTTTTTTGGACCTCAAAAAATTTACTAGGCATGATCGCAATCGCGAAATTGCATGTTTAACCCCCATAACAAACCCCATCTTTCAAACATGGCAGCCATGTTTGTTTACATAATGTAAAAACATAATGGCTGATATCTCATGAATGCCTGAACGGTTTTCCAAGCGGATTTTTTTGTTTGAAAGCTGTGAACAGCGTGCACACACGTGGTGCATGATCTAGGCATGGGAGTGCATGATCCGTGCACTATGAATTACATGGAAGTCTATGGAGACCATGGCATCTTGGACCTTCAAAGAGTTTTAATTGATTGCAACAAATGTGTTAAATTACTACTTTGAAAAGAATTTAGCCTGACAAATATATTCTTTAATCAAATGTATGCAGTCAGAAAAAGGTTATGTTTATTTCAGTCTTTTATTACAACCTAATCTAAACCAAAATGTATTTGGAATTAATTATTCATCTTTAAAGGAGTAGTTCACCCCCAAAATGACTTTTTTCCCCCATTGATTAGTCACACCATGGAGACTAGAGTTCAATAATATTTTAATTTTTTTGTCGCTAAGACAAAAATGTGATAACAATAAATGTACCCCCATTCGTTCCGGATGGGGACCCGTTTCGAAACAGGTCCCCATCCGGAACCAATGGGGGTAAATTTATTCAAATCAAATTTTTGTCTTAGGAATGTGACAAAAACCCAAAAGTATTATTGAATTCTAGTCTCCATGGTGTGACTAATCAATGGAAAAAAAGTCATTTTGGGGGTGGACTACTCCTTTAATGTCTTTTTTGTTAGTTAGAACATGTCTAAAAGAACCTCAAATCAAATGTATAAGGTAATAGCTAAATTTGAAAACCTAAAGATTGACAAATTGTTAAACAAGGGCACACAATGTTGCAAGGTGAGCTTTGGAACCCCGCCCCGGGTTAATCTACCGTACTTCTTCTGCCACTAGGAAGAGTTCCTGTCAGTCTCTGTGGATAAACTGACTCAAATTCTGGCCAGTGACGATCTCAATGCACCCAAGGAGGAGATGGTGTTTGAGGCAGCCATGCTGTGGTTAAACAGGTGTCCAACCCGTAGACAGAGCTTGGAAAAGGTCAGTCCCTCCTCTCTGTTTGAGCTGAAGTTAAAGAAGAAGTCAAAGCAATCTGTTTAAGACTAGCTTTAATTAAGGGGATGTGCTGCCTCCTGGCTGACGAGGTGTCTTTGAGCAAGACCTGGATCCCCTTCCTATGCCGCGCTGATTGCTCTGTGAATGAAATGCATACTGTAAAGCTCTTTCAGAGAAATGTGTTATATACACTATTTATTATTTCTAAACTGCCTAGAAGGACGCTGTCACCACTACTGAGTGGCAGTAAAAAACAGGAAGAAAGGTTTGTTGCGACCATCAGGTCGCAGTTACTATGAAAAGCTCCACCGGCTGTCCTGTCACGTCAAACTTTTGCCCCTACACTTATCTCTGGAAACATTGGCCCTATCGATGCCAAACTTTGCACACACACTTCTTGGATGGCAAATCACATGGTGGCCCTCTTCTAGCGCCAACATCAGGCGATTTTCGCAAAACACATCTTTGGACACTGCTCCTACAGATTTTTGCCTAAAATCACACAAAGCGTAGTACACAGTATCGTGTCATCAACATGGATCTGTCCCATTTCCCATATTCCCTCCTGATTGGCTACGATTGCCTTCTAAAGTTTGTCTATGCGATGTGAAGGTCGCTTATCTCCTGATTAGGGAGTCTTACTGGTACTTATAATGTTGACTATCATGAAGAAGATAATGTCCCTTCATTGCATTTTTGTCTGTCACACATGTTCTTCAAACCTGCTCCCTGTGGACACCTAGTACTGATGGCTTTGTTACTGGAAGTTTAATGTAAACCTTTTCTAGCTGTCAAAAGGGCCATTCACACTGAAGACTATATTTAAAAATCGTTCTAAATCAAGTAGATTTAAAGGCCCAGTTCACCTCTGGGACAACCAGATCTTATTTTATTGTTGTTTGGGACACGATCAACACAATCCTGAGTTATTTTTTGTGTGTTTTGAGATATTTTTGTATTTCAGCATGACTAGTGTGTCATCATGATGCATCATATGATGCAAAATGCATCACTAGTTTAAAGAAATGTACTATGTGACCATGCGTTCCTTCCCCTCCTGTTTTGTGTGTGTATAGGGTGTGCCAAATGCAGTTCTAAGAGCGGCCATTTCTTGGGTAAACACAGCCTTACACAGGTGTTCTGATTAGACTATAGCATTAGTTCTATGCAATCAAACAATTGAAACACCTGTGTTTTTACCCAAGAAATGGCCGCTAAGGACTACAATGACGTAGGCGCTGGCACACACTATATAGACTGATCGCAATAATGACTACACATTAAACATCCTAATGTGAATACATTTATAAAACTTAACACCTTAAACCCTCTCACCTTAGTACACAACTGCACAACTAGGCTTTCTTCTTGTTGCTAAAATAGCTCAAGTGTCTCAACAAGATGTTTTGAGCTTGTAGAATTGCCATCTTTAGTGAACGTTACTCCCAAAATAGCCAAATAGGATACAAATGTTTGTTTTGTTGCGACCTGTCGGTCGCAAGTTACTATGAAAACCTCTACCGTCTGTCAGTCCCTCCGTCACGTCACACTTTTGGCCCTACTCTTATCTCCGGCACCGTTGCCCCTATCCATGCCAAACTTTGCACACACACTCCTTGGCTGGCAAACCACAACCTCCGCCCCTGATTTCTCGCATGCCCCTGTTCTAGCACCACCTTGAGGCTGCGTGTATACATGCGACCTGACGGTTGCTTACTGTATCTCCCAATTAGGGAGTCTTACTGGTCTTGTACTTGCAACTTGTCTTGCAGCAGCTGTAGAGAAGTGAAGGCAATGTTTAGTGCAGGGGTCTTCAATGTTTTCAGGCCAAGGACCCCTTAGTTGAGAGAGAGATGAAGCAGGGACCCCCACAACCTTTTCAGAGATTCCATATAGTTTCTTTGTTTGACAGCACTGTCCTCAGTATATTTTCAATTCATGTCAATTTCAGATATTTAACCACTTGAACCATTAACTTGACCTTTCACTCTGTCTGCTCTTTTACCCCTCTACACCAAACTTCTTTGCCAAAAATAGCCGATCTACAAGCTCACAATACCTCTATTTTTGGCTAAAGTTCTCGGAATATGGACGCTAGGGTTCAAGTGGTTGATATAAATAAAGAGAAAAAAGTTTCTATCACACAAAGATTAGGAGGACCCCCTGTAGTAACGCTGTTGGACCCCCTGAGGGTCCTGGACCCCCTGTTGAAAACCCCTGGTTTAGTGTGGTTCACATAATATTCAGTTACAACTTTGTGTCTTATTTGTTCTTTCAGGTTTTCGAGCTTATCCGTCTGCCCCTCCTCAGTCCCTCCTACCTCCATGATGTGATAGAGTGTGTGGATGTGGTGAAGGAATCCCAGGGATGTCAGTGGCTCATGTCCGAGGCCAAGAAGCAGCATCTGCTGCCCTCCTGCCACACAGCTCTGCCACGTTCACCCACTGGTAGTGGTGCCCTGCCTGCACAACACATTAGTGTTAATTTTATGAGACATCTAGTCCATTTTCAATCGCCCTTGTTAGTTTTTATCACATTTAATCAACCTCATCCTGTCTTTTATTTAGTCAAGTTTCAGTCGACTAAAGGTCAAGCCTTTTAGTCTTTATCTTAGTCCAAGACAACGTCATTTTAGTTAGTCTCGTTTTAGTCGACAACAACTGTTGACATTTTAGCAGTAGGAGCGAGATCATTTAGCGACCTACAACCGGGTCGCGACGTGGTCGGTAGTTTTCAGCGACCGGGTCGCTAAATCCAGCGACCGGGTCGCTAAATCACCGACCGCGCCGCTAAATCGACCGACCCGGTCGCTAAATCTACCGACCTGCCTGCAGTTTTAGGTCGGTAGATTTAGCGACCCGGTCGGAAGATTTTGCGCCCCAGTCGGTCGATTTAGCGACCCGGTCGCTCGCTTTAACGACGCGGTCGGTGATTTAGCGACGCGGTCGGTGATTTAGCGACCCGGGCGGGAGGTTGCGTGGCAGGTTAGCCTAACTGAGGTAACGGTCGGGAGGTTGCGTGGCAGGTTAGCCTAACTGAGGTAAGGTTACTGAGGTTAGGTTTAGGGTTAGGGTTAGGGTTAGGGTTAGTAGGTCGGTGGAAGCGACCACCGGTCGGTGGATTTACCTACCCGGTCGCTGGATTAGCGTCCCAGTCGGTGGAATTAGCGTCCCGGTCGATGGAATTAGCATCCCAGTCGGTCGATTTAGCGACCCGGTCGCTCGCTTTAGTGCCGCGGTCGGTGATTTAGCGACCCGGTCGCTCCATTTAGCGACCCGGTCGCTCGCTTTAGTGCCGCGGTCGGTGATTTAGCGACCCGGTCGCTCCATTTAGCGACCCGGTCGCTCGATTTTGCGACCCGGTCGCTGAAAACTACCGACCACGTCGCGACCCGGTTGTAGGTCGCTAAATGATCTCGCCCTCTCTCCATTTTAGTCTAGTTTTAGTCAGGACAATTATTTTAGCAAATAATATAGAACATATTATCCATTTTATCTCAAATTATTTCACATAGCATTTTCTCTCATCCTTTTGATGAAAAACACAATTTTAAGGAATACAGTACAATACAGTACAAGACCACACCTGGTTATAGAACCAATGATTCTAGTTCAACCAACCCAGTACAACAGTACAGTAGGCTACATCAAGACAACACCTGGTTATCCCAGTACAGCTTAACATTGTCTGGTCAGAACCACCAGCCCAGTGGCTTTTATTCTTTTATTCGTTTTTATTTGTTGACAAAATTGTCAGTACACTTAGTCATAGTGTTAGTCATCAGGGCTTAGTTTGTTTCTAGTTTTTATTTGTTGACGACATTTAGTCTTAGTTCAAGTCATCAGATTAGTTTTTATCTAGTTTTTATTTCGTTTTTGTCAGTGAAAAAAAGGTAGTCGACTAACATTTTTTGTCTTAGTTTTAGTTGAAGAAATTAACACTACAAGACATGCATGCATGTTACATAATAGATTTATACAAATTCTTTTTCATGGAAGCACAGATAGCGTGTCTGTGCTTCCATGAACGATTGGGGGGTCATTCGAAAAATCAAAGAAATATTCTGTGACTGCTGGAAAAGGCTGAAAAATGAAAAATAGCTGGCAGTGGTTTGGTTAAATATTCTTGGCAGTGAATGTATTTGCCTTGACAAGTTCAACCTGACCTCATGCTCATACCTGGTGCTGTGTTTGTGTTCTACCCTCTCTGTATATGAAGTGATCTTGATGGTGGGAGGGCAAAATAACTATGGCTTTGAGATGGAGGACGTCGACTGCTTTGATCCCTTGAACAACCGATGGAAGAGGCATTTTAGAATATTACTCCTCCAGATTTTGTCCAAATCTTCTCACCCAAATTGGTACACCCTATCTCTATAGTCATGGGATCAAGATGCATCTGTCAGTCTGATTCTGACTACGGTTGGCTTTCAAAGTTCACGGGAGGTCTCTGTTTTGCACGAAATGTCACTAACTGGGTCTGTTTGATTAATTCTGTCATATCTCCTATTCCATTCTGATAGGCTAGGATTGGCACCAAAGTTTGTCTAGGCAACCTGGCAGAGACCTGTGCTTCAAAGGGCACAGTTTTCTAATCCTTCCCTCATGTTGACAATGAATGTTTTTGTCATGTGTCTTCCTGGGGCCTAGGTGGCACTGTTTGCCATCGCAAGGTGCACACGTACAACCCTGAAACATCCCTATGGACAGAAGTTGCTCCTATGCAGCATGTTTGTCGTGCTCCAACTGCCTGCACACTCAAAGGAAAGATCTACGCCATAGGTATCATACCCTTAATGACTGTTTCATAATGAACTGATTTCAACTTTACTATAGTTTTAGCACATAACAATAATCATAATATCAGCCCACCAACAGTCGCTATCCTTTTAATTCCTGTGAATCTATACAGGCGGTCGGCATCTTTCGCACAACACAGCCCTATTCACGGTTGAATGTTATGATCCCAAGACAAACCAGTGGACCATGTGTGCCCCCATGAAGAAACCACACTGCCAGCCATCCGTGGCTGTGGCTAATGGACAGATCTATGTACTCGGAGGGGAGACGGAGGCTTTTGACACAAGGTACCATGTTTTCTTTGTTTTTGTTCTTTTTTCTTGACAGTCAGGGGCCTTTTCCACCGGCAAAGAACCGGTTCCAGAACCAGTGCCGGTTCTTGTGAACCGGCTTGCGTTTCCACCAGATTGAACCATGATTGAACCAGAGGAACCAAGGATTGTGTGGTTCCCGTTCGGAACCAACTTCTACGGTTCGGAACCAACTTCTACGGTTCGGAACCAACTTCTACGGTTCGGAACCAACTCCGGTTCTTGGTGGAAAAGCTCACCTCTGGTTCATCCCATAGGCGGGAGAAAGAACCAGAACCGGTTCTTTGCCGGTGGAAAAGGCCCCTCAGTGTGTCATAAATATCAACATTAAGTTTAATTATGACGCCACATCAAAATTTTCATCATATAGCCTACATGCCAACCTTTAGTTTTACATCAGGATGTAATGATCATCAGACACAGTCTCAGCAATAAGTCTCAGAGCAATAAACCACCGATCTAAGACGCCCTAAGGGCAAGAAACGATCTCGCCCTTGGACATTGGCGCGTGCACGTGTAACGCCCGGGATTCGAACTCGGGTCTCCCGCGTTACAGTCCAATAACAAAGGGATATTCCTGTGGAGTCTGGACTGAGAGATACTAGACTTTTGAAGCCATCGGCCATAACACAATGTCCTGCTGCCTCTGCATGACCGTTGATGATTTCCAACAAGTGCTTCAAAAGATAATCACAAGAAAAATAATCACCTGCATGGAATGTCTTGACAGAAAGTAACTCATAACATGCCCAGGGTGGAATTGTATGATAGAGATTAAGATTAAGATTCCTTCCTACTATTTGTCACATTCAGAGGATAATTCAAGTACAAAATCTTGATAGTCCGACGTCCCATTAGTCCAACGGTGGTTAGGTTTAGGCATAGTTTAACTAAGGTTAGGGTTGACTAATAGGACGTCGCCCTGATTCAAGCTTTCCTTACAGCTGCAATGTTGGTGGTGAGTTTAATGTTGTTTAATATAATCATATAGGACTTTTCTGTTAGGATGTATGGGCTATCAAAAGTTTGTATTGCAACTTTTTCCATACCAGACGTTTCTCTCATGTTTCTTGTTGGTCTCTCTTCTTATAGTCCCGAACGTACCATGGAGCGGTATTGTGATCAGACAGACTCGTGGGAAATTATCGGTCAGATTCCTGAGAGTTATCTTCGCCACCGTGTCCTATGTGTGCCTCTCAGGTTGCGGAAGGATGCACTCGCACAGGTAGTTGATGTTATAGTACAGTAGTACACTGTACTATTCTCTTTAAGGGTTTACAAATATACTGTATGTGTACACAAGGAATGGTAGACTGTAGTTAATGTAGTTTCATGTATGTGTCCTTGTCCACCTAAAGGCTGACAGGCGGGCATTGCAGAATAAGCCCCTCCTACCTCAGTGATGGCCGTCCTCAGACCACGCCCCTTATAATCACACAGCCTGCTGATGGACCTTCCACATTTCTGCCATGTGTACGCCTCTTGTTTTGTTTTTTGTTACATATTATATTGTTGAACATATTGTTACATATTATACTGATTGTACTTTCCAACACGTTAGTCTTTGTAAGACAGTTTGCACTGTGTGAAGCCCAGACCTTTTTTGCTTTACACACAGGTCCTGGAAGTTAATCTTCATTTGTTACTTAAATAATAAAGTAATGAAACGCTGATAAAAGATGTCTTTATTTTCTGATCAATTGAATACTTTATCAACAGTTTGCAAAAAAGTGCAGAGGTACAGTTACACCCTGATGCTAAAGTGCAGAGTTACAGTTGCACCCCGATGCTAAAGTGCAGAGTTACAGTTGCACCCCGATGCTAAAAAGATAACACAACAAGCCCTCTGTCTTGTTTCCATTGTGGTCCTATGTACTGTACATACTATACAAATGAAGGACCACATTGCTTTCATTGTGGTCCCATGTAATTCATTCAATTTCATCCAGCTCAGCAAAGGGACGTTTCACTTTCAAACACGTTTGGGAACATTCTCATGTGTACTCAGGCTTTTGTTTCTCACCCCAGACAGTTTTAAGTTGATGGATTCAGTATTTCGATAGTTGATAGTCGTTTTATCAGACACGTCCCCTTCCCTATTCAAAGCCATTGCAACTTCTACTCTACTTTAGTTATGATAGATTTAGCGAAAATACCTGTACTTTTTGCTGGTATGTTGAAGAAGAACAAAACCCCCTAAGGATCCGCACCGCATGGACCTGCTCTGGTCCCAATCGGCCGAGAAACGTCTTCTGGAGGACGCCTATCCAGACAGGACGGAGGATGGGCCGGAACAAGCCGCCGCACAGCAGCCCTTTCTGGGGAGGTTTGCCTTCTTGGACTCTTCCAGATACGACTGACCTTTCACCTCAACAAGTATACATGCAGTCTGTGCCTACAGTAATGGCCAGATGATCTGGAGACCTGAAGCTGTGTGTGTGCAGTATAAGCATTCTGTGAAGCCAAGCAAGTTTAGCCTGTGTAATGATGATTCTGTGTTCTCTAACATGACAACTAACACCCCTGATGTCATCATGAATGAAAACCATAGGGAGGTACAGTGTTCATTCTCGAGGTCGGCTGTATTTTGATTACTGCAGGAAGAAGCCTTTCTAACCAAAGTGCTGAAATATCATATGAAAATCAACAGCTAGAGCAGACCATCTCACAGTTGGGCTACAGATGTAGACACTGAGAGCCACTACTGCTACACATGCACTTCTTCCATATCGGAATCACAAGGAGAATCAACTTTATTCTCACATCACATTTTGTAGTTAGACTAGATAGAGGATAGAGGTAGAGTAAGAACAGGAGGGAAAAAACAGGTCAAATAATCAAAAGATAGACATACAAAGAGCATTGTGCTAGCAGGTACATGATGTTTAGAACATTGGCATCATATGCAGACATGTACATTACATAAATGTGCAGCATGCTAACATGTAGCAGCAGTGTTCTTAAGGCGCAGTTCACTAGTCTACAAACTACAATATGACTTCACTCAGGTTTGCGTGCGTGGGATCAGAACTACATTTGGGTGTTCGGTGCCTCCTAGATGTCGTGACCCCAACCAGTCCGGCTACTGTGATTGGCCTTTGATTCAGCCCAACGTCAAGTTCATTCTGTCCCGCAGAGAAGCCATTGAAAAGCCATGGTAGTTTGGAGAGGGCACAAGTCCTCGTCATTCGGCGCGCCTTCGACAGTGTCCAAGGAAACATCGCAGCTCCCAGTAGGCCCCCGACAAGTCCCGTAGCAATAATGTTTTCCCCCACCCACATTAAATTAATAAGATTTATTTTATTTGAAATTACGTTTAAATCCATTTTCAGACCACTTTGAATGAGAGGCCGCCTGCTCTGCCGGAAACATCGCGAAAAAAAGTTATGGCCATTTGTATATTCACTGTCCCATTAGTCTCGCGTGGCCAGACTGTTGACTCCGCGATTAGGAAATGCTCCCGTCATACAGTCTGGTGCATCGAGAGAAGAATGATGAGTACCGGTTAAAGCGGAAGTGAAGCCTCCTCGTCACTTCCGTTTCCGTCTCACATCGCACACATTTATCATTATATAAATAAAAATCATATAAGCATGTTTAGCTTGCTGCTTAGCAGAAATGACATTTTAAAATATATTTTCTTGAACGGTAATGCCCGTTTCCATTACTCGCCGTTCGGGAGCTGCTGTTCCAGACTATAGCATTCAGAGATTGTGGAATAGTTGTTTGGCTACGCGAGACTACTGTCCCATTGACTCCACTACACAGGAAAGGAAATATATTATAAAAAATAAAAACTCTGCTTTAAGTAGCATGTGAGGGGTCAAACTGGAGGGTTTTCATGATTCTGAATCCATTGCAAGCATTTGTTTTGCACAAAAAACATTCCTTGGGCTAGAAAACGAACCAACACAAGTGTGAAAAGTGATGAGTCATCACTTTTCACAGTCATCACAGTGATGAGTCGTCACTTTTGACAGTTTTGTTGGTTCGTTTTCTAGCCCAAGGAATGTTTTTTGTGCAAAAAAAATGCTTGCAATGGATTCAGAATCATGAAAACCCTCCAGTTTGACCCCTCACATGCTACTTAAAGCAGATTCTTCTTTTTTATAATATATTTCCTTTCCTGTGTAGTGGAGTCAATGGGACAGTGCATATACAAATGGCCATAACTTTTTTTCGCGATGTTTCCGGCAGAGCAGGCCTCTCATTCTGTGGAAAACTAATAGATATAACAGAAATAAAAAGTGCGGCAGAACATCACAGGTTAAATCCTATTCCTTGAGCTTTTGGGCATGTGGATCCCCGACTATAGTGCCCCTTTTTCAATCGTACAGAGTTTTCAATCATACTGTGACATACACACTGCTTGAACGAGTCTCACCACCAACAGTGCGAGCTGTGAGCCACATAACTGTTCGGCGGCAGTATGAAGCAGGCACGTACACACATAGACATCAAAGGGGCTTGAGCCCCTGCCCTTTTACCCGTCTGTAAACCGCGCCCTCTCCAGACCATGAATGCAGTTTTTACTGTGGTGAAAGAAACACAAATGCCCCCTTTCCATGCCATACCTGATGGCAGCATTCAAGAGAATTGCCTTGTTCAAACTCTCCTGAACTTTAATGCAGCAAATAGTACACAGAGAATTACCCTCTCTGTGTAGAAATCCATGCTGTTACGCCAGTATTCACTTGATTGTGCTTGGTTCAGTGTGGTATCAAGCACCGAAAATAGCCGACCTCCAAGCTCACAACGCGTTGCAGCACGACACGCGTTGTGAGCTTGGAGGTCGGCTATTTTCAATATTTTCACCAAAAGGCCCTTTTTAGAAGTTTTAGCCCCTGCCTCTCTAACATTCTCTGCACGTCCTTGGTATGAAGTGAAATTTGTCTGTCAGACATTTTTATGTCTGCCGATAACTTAGTGGAACATAGGTCTTCGTGCAACAAAGAAAGGTAAATCCACATTGGGTAAAACCACATAATGAAGTGTGAACATAATCTACTACATGAGGACACTAGACCAGGGGTCTTCAACGTTTTCAGGCCAAGGACCCCATAGTTGAGTGAGATGAAGCAGGGACCCCCACAACCTTCTCATACTGTAGATTCCATATAGTTTCATTGTTTGACAGCAAAATCATGTCAATTTGTGTTTTCAGATACATATTTAACCACTTGAATCGTCAATAACTTGACATTTCACTCCGTACTTAGTCTGCTCTCTACACCAAACGTCTTTGCCGAAAATAGCAGATCTAAAAGCTCACAACGCCTCGCAGCGCGAGGCGTTGTGAGCTTGTAGATCTGCTATTTTGGCTAAAGTTCTCAGAATATGGACACTAGGGTTCAAGTGGTTAATATAAAAAAGGAGAAAAAAGTTTCTATCACACAAAGATGTGGAGGACCCCTTGTAGTAACTCTGAGGACCCCCTAGGGGTCCCGGACCCCCTGTTGAAGACCCTTGCACTAGACCAACATAAGGGAAAGTGTTCAGCTGGGGGTGCCTGCCTGGTGACAGGCGGGGGTGTTCAGGTCTTGATCAACAGTCTGATGGTATAAATCTGGTGCTCTAGCTCTTGGTACTGCGGCAGGGCCCCTTGCCTGGCCGTGGTCGCAGTGGCAAGGGGTGAGCGGATTGTGTCCCGGGGAGGTGAGTGTCTGTGGCGAAACTCTTAGAGCTTTGACTCCGCTCCGCTTCTCGTGTACATTTTCTGGAGGGAGTGGAAGCTCACCTCACACAATGCACTGGAAGAGCTGTCTGGTTGGAGAGGCTGGGGCCAGGGTCACGGTTAGGGTCAGTGTTGGGGTCACTAGGGTCAGGGTTGAGGTCAACAGGGTCATGTTTAGGGTCAGGGTTGGGATCAATAGGGTCAGGGTTGGGATCAATAGGGTCAAGTTTAGGGTCAAGTTTGAGGTCAACAGGATCAAGTTTAGGGTCAGGGATGAGGTCAACAGAGTCAGGGTTGGGGTCAACAGGGTCAAGGTTGAGGTCAACAGGGTCAAGGTTGAGGTCAACAGGGTCATGTTTAAAGTCAGAGTCGATAGGGTCATAGGGATAGAGATCAATAAAGTGTAGGGGGAGGGGAGAAGAGGGGGAGGGGCAGAGGGGAACACCGGATGAGTTTAGAGGAGTGTAAATACTGAACACCCCCCCATCATCGCCCGGCTGGGCTCCCGTCAGTTTGGCCCCGTCCTCCTCGTCCTTTTGGCAGCGGGTGACGAGGCCGTTGGCGGGGGTGGGGGTGGCGTGGCGGTGCTGGTGCAGGTCGATGGTGGTGGAGTAGATGTCTCGGAGGTTGATGACTTTGGTGTGGCGGTCGCGGGTCTCGTGCAGCACGGCGTTGGCGCATATGAACAGGAAGAGCCCCGCCCCCATGACCAGTGGACCCACCACCTTTAAGTTCTCGTTGCAGAGATACCTGGAGAGAGAGAGAGGGAGAGGGAGAGAGAGACATGAGAGATTCAAAAGCCTATAATACGCTATCCTCGCGTAACCAGGCTTACTCATCTGCGAAGAGAAAAGCCTGGTGACAATAGAAGGCAGAAGACGTTCTGGGAGGTGGGGCTGAATTTTCCCGGAAGCTGTATTTTTTTCACAGTGCGGTGTTCCTGCAAACGTATTCCCTGCACGAAAAAATCTGGTCTACGTCTCCTGCTCCGTCGGTTGCGCTCGCAATAAACAATATACAAAGAAAAACATTGATTCAAGCAATGTTACACATATTAAGAGCTACAATCTATTTTAGTTTTTTCGCTGGGGAATGTAAACAGACCCGCATCGCATGACGTAACGTCCGTTAAACGCAGCACTTCCGCTAGAAATCGTGGAACACACCGGAAGGCATATTGTCTACAGGGTGATAATACGCAGGATTCCCACAGTCATGAAATTCCTGGAAATATTTAGAAATTAGAAAAAATATTTTTCCAGTACTGGAAAAGTTTAGGAATTGATCAAGGGTCCTGGAAGGTCCTGGAAAAAATAGCTATGCATTGTCTTTGGTTATTGATTTTGTTAATACCTCTGAAATGACAAATTAAACATTGGCCAGATTGTCAAATATTAGAGTCAGAAATTGTGAAAATAGCAGATCTACATGCTCACAACGCCTCGCAACGAGCATGTAGATCGGCTATTTTCACAATAAAACCGTATTATACAAAATTCCTCTGCTCTTAGTGCTCGTCAGGGTGCGGGGGTAGCATACACTACCTGTCTTTGGGCATTGCACATAGGAGTAAGCGACTCGTTATTGAGCTGAATTATTGCGACCGTCAGGTCGCACTTACTATCAAAACCTCCACAAACTGTGAGTCAGTCAGTCAGTCAGTCAGTCAGTCAGTCAGTCAGTCAGTCAGTCAGTCAGTCAGTCAGTCAGTCCGTCCGTCCGTCCGACCTCACACTATTGCCCTGCTCATATCTCCGCAACCGTTGCCCCAATCCATGCCAAATTTTGCACACACACTCCTTGCCTGCCAAACTACAACCTCCAAGGACCCCCAGGTCCCTGGGGGACCCCCAGATGTAAAAAATTACCAAATGTGCAAAAATGACCAAATGACCACCCCAACAGGGCTGCTCACGGGGAATTCCCGGGGACCACCGACTCCTGGTGCTCCAGAACGGATGCCAAAGTGGTGGCGCCCCCAGTGGAGGACCCCCTCCACTGCAGCTCACATAAAATGCCGTAACTCGGGCTAGGAGCGTCCGGGAGAGCCGGGGCCGGTACCTATTCGTCCGCCAAGGCAACGCGGAGACCCCACCCCTCATTTCTCACATGGCCCTCTTCTAGCGCCACCATGAGGCCGATTCTTGCAAAACACATTTTTGGACACTCCTCCTACAGATTTTGCCCTAAAATCACGCAAATCGGTACACAGTATGTCTACACTCATCTCATCAATATGGATGTCCCATATAGCGCCACCATCAGGCCGATTTTTTGAACCACATTTTTGGACACTGCTCCTACACATTTTGCCCTAAAATCACGCTGCGACCTGACGGTCGCTTCTTACTGGTATATATATATATATATATATATATATCCTGGAAATCAGGTTAAATATTCTGCAAAAGTTTTGGAAAAGGTTTGGAAATGAATTGGTAAAGATGTGTGGGAACCCTGAATACGTCTTGTCTAGTCTTGCGTAGCCAGATGACTATTCCACAATCTCCGAATGCCATATAGTCTGGAACTACACCTCCCGAAGTCCGAGAGAAGAAGCTGGCATTTCCATTCACGAAAAAATATTTAGAAATCTTTACATAAAAAAAAATTATTTCCATTTCTGCTAAGCAGCAAGCTATACTAATATATTAGATGATTTTTATTTATATTAGGATACATTTGCACGACTGTAAAGACGAAACGGAAGTGGGTAAGAGGCTTCACATCCACTTTATCGCTTACGCATTGTCATTTTAATAATGTAAAGGAATCAGTGACATACTGTTAATTATATAATATTAATGCAATAGAATAATGTGCATGCATGTGTGCGTGAGTGTACCTGTCGAGGAATTGCTCCAGGAATCCTCGCTTGGTGTTGTTAAAGTTGCCCGTTGTGTTCAAATGAAAGATGTCCCCGGTTTCTCCCTAGATGAAAACTGAGAGGTTTAGGTTCCAAATATGTCCAAAACCGTAAAATGTACTAAACCTTTGTGCGACAATCTTGTATGATGAAGCAGGGCTTTGCTTTACCAAAAGACGTACACATTTGAAACTTGGAGATACAAGGCTTCTGCCCGACAGTGTCGATATTTTAGTGATTATGTTGCGAGGAAAACGTTGAGATAATAGCCATTTTGGTTAGAACTGACAGAAAATAACTTTGTACCTCAAGTTTAAAATGACACGAAATATTAAATAGTGTCCAAATAAATTCCATATATCATCAAATTATCTCGCGGCACCCCAGGATGCCCCGTCACCCACTTTGAAAACCCCTGCTCTAGCTCACTGTTTTCCAAGCTAGCTATTGTGTGGGGAACTGAAAGCATGTCTCTTGAGTAAGATTAGTGGATTAATGTCTTGGAGGTCTGTTAGAGTAGGGGGACACAGAGCCCACAGGTACCCTGTGGACCCCATCATCAAGGCCCCGTTCCACTAATCTTATCCGAGGGACTGTCCATGCATACAAACTGAGCATGCATACAAACTGAGCATGCAGTGTTGTAAGGTAATCTGAGTTCCCAGAAGTTTTTTTTTTTTTTTCGCCACTAGGGGGGCGAGAAGAACTTCTGGGAAGAAACCGTTATATCTCTGGGCAGGAAGTCAGCCCAGCACAGAATCTGAGTATGGGTAACTGGAGGCAAAGATGAGGTGTAAAGTAACTAGTAAGGTAAGGTAACTCAACTCAACCAAAAGACCAACTCAACTTAAGCGCTGTACTTAAGTACAGCTTTGAGGTATTTTTACTTTACTGGAGTACTACCAATTTACAGTACTTTTACTTCTACTCCACTACATCTCAAAGGCAAATATTGTATACCCCCCCCCCCCACACACACACACCCCAAGATTTGTGTTGTTAAAATATCTTTTAAGATTCTACGTGTGTAGATTGGGGTCCAAAAGCTTGTAGATCTACTAGCCTTATTATATAAGGTTAAAGTGGGTATATTAACAGATTTTGATGGGGACCCCCTTGAACCCCCCAAGGATCCCTGGTGGTCCCCACACTAGAAGTATCGAAGGAGCTAAACTTACTTCAGGATTGGCAGAAGTAGTAGTAGCAGTATTAATACTAGTAGTATTGGTAGTACTGATGGAGGTAAACACTGCGTCTTTGGGCCAGTATCCCAGCGAGGCCATGGCTCCGCCCACCAGCAGGACCATGATGCCGAGCAGCGCGACCACGCCCGACAACGAACACAGCTTCAACTTCCCCTTGACGACCACCACCTCACTTCTCCTATGTGCGCGCGCACACACACACACACACACACACACACACACTCTTTATTTCAGACCGATGGATCTATGACCACAGATTGTTTTCAATGAACTTCCCTACACAAATTATTATTTTTTGCTCCGTGATTCTGGTGGGTTGAGCTCATCTGAGACACCACCACTCCTTCTGGAAGCCACTTGACCGTCTCCATCACAATTACTACACAACAGCTAACAAAAATATGAACAGCTTAAAGGGGAATTCCGGAGTAGTGCTTTTCTTACGGTAATCTGATGATATTCCATCCATTAACAAGTGAATAAGAAAAAAAAAAGTCTGAGATACTCTGACAGGAGGTGGGAGGGGTCCAACGGCAGTTCGCCGTTTGGCAGCTGCTCCACAGAAGTCAAACACTTTTGGAGACATTTCCGCCATTATTAAAGTCAGATGTAAACAATAAAAATGAATTGTCGAGCGATAGAAAGCATAAAATCACCACCGCTCACGGTCGGAGCTGCCGAGGACTCGAGATAAAAAATTAAATGTATATATTTTTTTACAGATGGTTCATGGACATCATAACATTAGATTAACGTGGTAAGACGGGTGGTCCAGAATTTCCCTTTAAACAGACAAATATGCAAATATGTTTCTAAACATGAATCATAAATCTAATAAAGAGAGATTCACTATAGCCCCTTTTCGACTGCCGCTTTAGCACCCACACACCACACCACACCACATAAAAATATCTACATTTTCCATTACACAAAAGTTCCCCTATCGGTAAGAAACAAATTGACCCTTTTAACTGTGATTATAATACAATATATACATTTGTATTACAACTATCTTACATTATAATACACATAATGGATTATAACTGTGATTATAATACACTATAAAGTATTAATGTATTACTATGATAATTATAATACACTATAATAGATTATAATAGTGGTTATAACAACAATAGAATCTATTATCATGTATTACAACTAAATCCTGGTGGTCTAAATGAAAAGTCAGTGAGTGATCAGTCATTATGAAGTGTTTGGCCCTGTTTGGCCTAGCTCAGACCTACTCTAGATTGGATACTTTTTAGTACCACGTTTAGTACCACTTTCACACCACTCTACCCAGGTCCTTGTAGTGGAGAACCTGGCACAAGTGGGCGGTGTGGTGTGGAGTGGTGTTGTGTTGGGCCAGTGGAAAAGGGGCTTATGCAACATGCCAACGTAACCATGAAATAGTTAACATTATAGTTAACATAGTTATAATTATTACGATTATTGTCATCAGCTGTGGCAGTGAGCTGAGTAATTTCCTCAACAGTAAGCTCTCTGTGTGTGTGCACGTGGGTGTGAGTGCGCGTGCATGTGTGTACCTCTTCTTCTTGCGTTTCCTGTGATGTTTGGGAGGGCGTTTCTTGTCTTCCTGTCGCCGTGCGTTTATACGCAACAACCCCCCCGTAGCGATCATCATATTACATCATCACTGTCTCCATCACTTGAGAGAGAGAGAGAGAGAGAGAGAGAGAGAGAGTGAAAGAGAGAGACATGATGTCATCATATATTACATAATCACTCCATCACCTGAGAGAGAGAGATACCCTAACCCAATTCCAATGTCCGCCCTAAGCCCTCAAGCCCTGCTGGCAAGTGTTTGAGGGTGTGAAGCTCCAGCAAGGGCTCCAAATGTTTCAATGTAATGATTGCCCACCGGAGAGACACGTGACAGCCGGAATGTAGACGGCACCCGGGAGCAGTATGGGTTGGCTCCCCAGCCTGTGTCTTCCGTGAGGAAGAAGACCAACAAACCCACGGTGAGGCCTTTAGGAGGGCCATTCGGACCGCAAGCTGAGCCTGCAGCACCATTGTGGCTCAAGAATCCACCACTCCTGAATGAAATGTCTGGTACTGGGAGTCTGGTACAACGCACAGGACCTGGTGAGAGCAGGAGTGGACCTGGTGAGACGTAGTCCTTCCACACGCCTGATTAGTTTACCTCCCAGTCCCAGGAGAATATAGTTCCGGAGCAGAGGATTGTGTGGCCCTGTGTTTTCCCTAATAAAACTGATCGTGGGTAGCTACTGGGACGTAAAGTCGGGTCTTGATCACCTCGGCTGGGTCACCTGAGTGAGGGGTATGATGTTGCGAGACCCGAAACCCTGATGACTTTAGGCTATCACTGATGAATACGTCCCAGGTGCATCCATGTGATGTTTTTTCCCCCGCTATAGATCTTTCGGTTATTCCACTGTTAGACTGAAGACTGAATAATTGTAATATTATTTATTTTAAATTCTATTTTCATATTCTGTATTTACTTTTCACATTTCTTATTTTGTTTTACAAACTATATATCTTTGACTTCCATTCCATCTCCCTCAGAACGGTGAGAAAGCACTACTGTTTGTAGACATGCCAACAGCGATGCAGTACTAATTTGCAGACTTAAATGATTGACGTTTGGAGGATTCCCATAATTCCCCTGGTAACGCCATGAACAGTGGATAATTCACTTAGCCAAAGTCTGCATGAAGGGCTCTGCATGAGCCATTGTTGACTTACCGATGTGGAATGGGACAGCCCTCAAGCCCTCGCAGACTTTGCGTAAACACGGGCCTAAATCAGTGAATCTGTAAGGGAGCGGATTGGAATTGGGCCAGGGTGAGAGACAGAGGCATGATGTCATCATATTATATCATCACTCCATCCCCTGAGAGAGAGAGAGAGAGAGAGAGAGAGAGAGAGAGAGAGAGGGAGAGAGAAAGCATTGCTTATCAATGTGGGGTCCATCAAAGATCACAGGGGTCTATGTGTGTTTGTGTGTGTGAAAAATGTATAAAGCAGGGGTTGCCAAGTAAGTTTGGTTTCAGGCCAATGTTCTTCTAAGTCATTAGATGGTGGGCCAGATCACAATCAAAGGCAAATTTAGGACCTGGAACTTGAAACGAACAACCCTACAGTACGTTGTTATAGGTTAAAGGTAGGGTGATCATTTAAGTTTCAGTTTTCATGTAGTTGATTAGTGGGGGCCTTTCTCCAATCATGATCAAGTGCGGGCGGGCCTGATTGGAGGAAGGCCCCACTCTATCCTGATTGGAGGAAAACCATAGACTGTAAAAAAAAAAATATGGACGGTGCGAACAGCGAAAATTACACTTTTTTGTCCCTTGTATGGGTGTCGCCATCATTGTTTGAATGGTACCCCATGAATCATAAGGAATGCTATTGGCTGGTGCAACCGCAGGGATACATGGGAGAATGTGGTCGGAGCCTCCCGAAATAAAGCACATGAAGAAGAACACAGCCGGCTGGTATCAGTTTAGTTGGCCACGCCCCCCGCAACTTTATCATCAATTTTAACATAAATGGGACCATATTTTCACAAAATGCATATCAAGGTAATTGAAAGGCAGTTTTTCACTTGCGACAGGAACCATAAAGTATTTATGACGATGTTTATTAAGGTTAGAAAATCAAAGGGAAAAATTAATGGGGTCCAGTGGAGAAAAAATCTTTTTGGTACCTCGCGGGGGGGAAACAGCGCCAATCATGGGATCTTTCTCTTCCGGGAAAGCTTCACGAATGATCCAGGCATCAACACCCCTGAGGACCAAAACTGAAACTGCTTTTTTCTGGTACAGGTGCACTCAGACATGCTTGTGCCTAATCCTTTTTGCGCAGGTCCCATCCTTGAATGTGGTACTTGGAGTATATTTAGTTAATCAAAAAGTTTCAAGCTTTTTCATGCTTCAAGGTCTCTTAGAAGAACAATATGTAAAACACAGCTTTGGTATGATTTAGAAGTTTTTCATCCAAAAGTCTCAAGAGGAAAGTTGACAGTGAAAACATATCATGCAAAGAATGGAAAATAGAGTTATTAGTTCTACCGGCAGGTAAATGCTATACAAAATAATTTGCCGTGCCGGATATCATTGCTGGCGGCCCACGGGCTGCCTGTTGCCTACTACTGCTGGTATAAACTACCTTTATACGTTTTCATCACATGTGTCCAGGGACCATGTGTGGTAATTCTTATGGGTTTTGGACAAAACATGCAGGAGTAGCAGCAAAAGGTCTGTTTTGAAGAAATGGCGGAATTTGGGAATCTATGTAGAATCTGGGAGTCTACAGCCTGTGGTTCAAGACTTGGGGGTTGTGATAGCGCCAGCATGAGGCCTTCGGCCTGCCAGAGATATGAATGACTAAGATAGTTAAAGAACATACTGTAGTATACGGTAATGTAGGTTTGGTTTATAACATCTAAGATAGTTTATATACTGTAACTATTATAGCTCATATATTGTAGGTCAGTGGTTCTTAAACCCTTTCAGGTCAAGGACTACAAAATTGAAACTTACTACAATTTGAATTTCAAGAACCCCCAGTTTGACATGCATTAAAGCTATGGCCCATTTAATGCCATTTCTATCGCTGGGACCCCAGTGTACAAATGGAACCAAGGGTCCATTTGGTTCATTATACAAATGATGAACCAATTCGTACATCATTTGTTCACTCTGAGTTACAGACCCATAAGGGTCCATTTGGTTCCTACTGTAACTATGTATCATTTAGCTTGGGACCCCCTGGAACTCCCTCAACGAACCCTGGTCTTTGAGAACCAATTCTAATAGGTGAAAGGTTTTACATGACTAATACTAATGACTAATGTAATGACTAATATTTATACAATATTGTTTATATGCTTTGTATATAAAATATATGGGTTTTTAATGTCTGAAATGTTTTATATAATTAGTTAATAAAAAACATATAGGTTTATAATGACTATAAGGAACTATTACTGCTACCTACAATAACAACAGAACTTGCATTTTGCAGTGGAGTGTTCTATCAACAATAGTGGTGGATGGGGTGTATGCTTATCATTATATGCATTATTATGATCATATTATTGGCCTTACCTTCAGAACTATTGGAGTGTAAAGTTGTCTGGTGGTTGATATCCGTCATGGTGCATCTCTCCGTCTCTGTCTCTCCCGCCATGGAGCTCTACACTTCCTCTAAGAGCTCTCGCTCTCCGCAAAGAGATGGAACTGCAGAACAAACGCAGAGCGAGAGAGAGAGAGAGAGAGAGACTCAGAGAGAGATGAAGGAAGGGAGGGGGGCAGGACACCCCTGGGGGAGTCTCTCCTCCATTGCTGCTGTTGTCAGAGAGATTCCGGGACGTAGTTGTTGCTAGGATACGGCTGTGGTGCATACTGTAGCAACCAGACAGTCAGACTACTGCAGGATGTGAATAATACAGAGGGAGCGAGAAAGAGACAGAGAGACAGACAGACAGACAGACAGACAGACAGACAGACAGACAGACAGACTGTAATTCTGTGTTGCAGTGTTTTTAGTCATGTTATGAAAACTCTCCAGAGCTCTTGAGCAAGGCACTGATCTGACCACTGAAGCTTCTGGTTTCCAGTGACTTTAACAAAAGTTAAGATGAAAATATGACTACTAATTGTTGACAATGAAGGGGAAATCTCTACCTCTGAGGTACTGAAAGACAGGATAACTAGAAAAATGTAATCCTCGGAGTGCAGGTCTCCGCCAGGACAGGTAGTAGAAGTAAATCTTATCCAATCAGGATGAAATAAGAAAAATCAAACGGGTCTGTCCTGATGACATTTCCATGTGTCTTTGGTCTGCAGAAGACACATGTGAATTCCGCGACTGGGATGGTTTACCAGGCTAGGAATAAATACTGTAGTCTTGACCATGCCTGTGGCCTGGCAGAGACAATTATGGATAATCTGAACGACTGATTATTAATTATAAGGAGGTGAGCCTAATGCCAGCTAAACCACCACCAGCTATTCATAATCTCCTCATCTACGTTAATAACAAAACTTTCGAAGGGTGCATTCCATATTTCCATGATTTTATTTTTCTTCTTCATTGAGCCCGAGGCCCGGCCCAAAGACGACGGGTCGGTTTCGGGCACAATTTGACTCTTTTCCAGATGTCCTTCTGATGGATTATGAATGGCTGTCAATGTTTCTATTGTTCATCCAAAAAACATTGTCCACGACTTCAACATTATAGTTGGGGTGTGGACGCGCTGCCATCCATTTGAATTAGACCGATTTATTAAATGACCTATTTAGTTATAGTGATTGTTGGAAGTGCTTTCGGAATTGGTCTGAAATAATGTAAAGTATACATGATATAAACATGCACAGTATCATCATCAGTTTTTTCTTTTTATAAATATGTAAACAATGGCACAACTTGTCTACCCTCAATGCCATACATGTACATTTAGATAGCCTTTTCTTTTCATTATGCATTTGATGTATTAATGTTGATGTATTGATGTATTAGCAAGCTTATTGTAAATCACTCTGGATTAAGAGTGTCTTATAAATGCCTAAATTGTTATTAACAAAACTTTGTGACTAAATAATACATTGGATCCATTGGAACACAAGTAATATTTCCCGATTTCCTGGACAAGTAACAGATTAGGACATACACCTAACAGCGACGATACGATTAATGTATGAACAATGTATGGCTAAAGTGTGTGTGTGTGTGTGTGTGTGTGTGTGTGTGTGTGTGTGAGACACCAAAATAACAACGCGTTACTTCAGACTGAGGAGAAAAAAACATTTACTTGTTTAAGTCTTATTTGACGTCCATATGTGTCATAATATATAAATAAAGTGTATCACCAAACAATATGCAAACACCTGAATTCTAATCCAGATTGTTTTCACACTTTTCTTTTCATTGGGGAAAAAAAAAGAAATCCATTTGGCATTTCAAATACCATTCAGGGAATATATTATAAATATATTTTTAACTTAAAATTCCTGAATATATGAAAATAAATATATCTGTGTGGACGGTAGAGACAGCAGTAACAAATCTAATATATTGTCACCGTCAGGCAGAAACCTTGTATCCTCATACTACTGTAGAGTATTATACAAAAGCAGTGAAAATAACAGTGTCACATGAGCTTGTAAATTGGATATTTTTCAAAATTGGATTTTATGTAATAATGTTATAATTTTATTGAAAAAATACAAGGTTTCCACTCAACAGCGAAAAACGTCATCATATCAACACTCATGTTAGATGTTTATAATATTCAGAAATACCTGATTCTTTCAACACGCCTTAAATCAAACTAAAGTAGTTAACGGACAGTAGTTAACACAAGTTAACATACAGTTAACTTATCCAGCTATCTATAACGGCCAGTACTTAGCACCAGCTAACGTGCAGCTAGCTAGCCAGCTAGCTATAATCATAGACACAGAAAGGTAGACGCCTCTTCCGGCTATCTGGGGCCCGTCAAAAAGGATAGACATTTCTTGACGGATTTCTTCCGCGTGTGTAACAGACACAGAAGTTCGGTAGGCAAATCAGAGGCAAGTGCGGGCGGGTCTTTTCATACACAGCCTAAGCCTCTAAGAACAGCTGAGCCACACAACATCAGAACTGAATTGATAAGTCCCAGAAAAGACACGCTGTGATTGGTCAGTAGTCACTTTGAGTGGCAGCGTGCCTTTTTTCGCCTGACATTTCACACTAGCGGAGGAAGAGGTATCTAGCTTTTTATATCTATGGCTATAATGGCCAGTAGTCATCACAAACTAGCATTCACTTAGCTAGATGTAATAGCCTTACAGCCAGCAATAATGGCCAATAGTTAGCACCAGTTAACGTACAGTTAGCTTAGCCAGCTAGCTGTACCGGCCAGCAGTTAGCACCAGCTAACAAACTGTTAGCTTAACCAGCTAGCTATAACGTCCAGTAGTTATGACCAGCTAACATACAGTTAGCTTAGCCTGCTACCAAGAACAGCCATTAGTTAGTCCGGACAGCCGTGCATGTATACGAAGAGTGCTCAGAAAATATTGTTAATCATTTCTCATTATTTGTTATTATCTGAAGTCATAGTGTCACATATCATCAAAACAAAAAAGCATGTTTGGTCCAAAAGGTATTGCAAAAATACAATGATCAAAATATATAAAAAAATATATTTTTCCAGGGTATAAAATAGATTTCCTAATTATAATTTGTGGCCAAGTTTTTAATTTTTTTATAAAAGAAATTGGTAGATTTTGAGATAATGTAAAATAAGTGACATTTAATGATTTTTAATTTCCGTTTGGGTGTGGTGATGGTGGTGGTGGTGATGGTGGTGTGTGTGTGTGTGTGTGTGTGTGTGTGTGTGTGTGTGTGTGTGTGTGTGTGTGTGTGTGTGTGTGTGTGTGTGTGTGTCTGTGTGTGTGTGTGTGTGTGTGTGTGTGTGTGTGTGTGTGTGTGTGTGTGTGTGACTGTGTGTGTGTGTGTGTGTGTGTGTGTGTGTGTGTGTGTGTGTGTGTGTGTGTGTGTTTGGGGGGGGGGGTAGATAGTTACTGCTATCAAGATGCATGTATTAATGAAAGAATATGATATCAACATCAAAATAAACGAGGGAATTCAAAACGGAGGATATTGGGGAGGGGATCGTGTCCTGTGACCGTGGTCCAATCATTACCATTGATACAAGAGGTGAAAACAGGATGATGAGAGGGCATGATATGAAGTTAATTAAATTAATTTAACGTAATCAATTCATTATTGGCTGCGTCCAAAATGACATACTAAGCTACTATTTAACAACAAATTTGTATGTAAAACTTTATAGAATGTCCAAAAGCTTAGTAAATACTCATTAGTATGTGAAATGCATTCTAAACTCAATAAATATTAGCGATGGGGCACCACTGGCACCAATCATGATTGTTGCCAAAAATAATTGCGATATAATCATGATTAAAAAAAAAACACTTAAAACTCTTAAAATGCCACTTCTGATAACCTCTTCATCCCTATTCTGAGAGGGAACAAAAATAGCAAATCTACAAGATCACAAGCTGTGACCTTGAAGATCGGCTATTTTTGGCACAGATTTGGTGTAGAATGAAAAAATAAATAATAGTATAGAGGGTTTAAGTGGTACCAGACATGCAGCTCTGCAAAATCAAATTCATCCCAGTGACAGTGTACGATTATTTTTTTCACGATACACACTAAGAACGATTATCGTCCCAACTATATATATTACAATAAGCAATAAGGGCCAAATAAATACATTGAAATGTCCCACAATGCAATGTGGTATTTGCGATAACAACATACAGGTAGGTCTGATGCAGTGACCAAACCTCCGTCATAATGTCTATTACTCTTCTATTACACATCTAGGATGTAGTTATTTGTTGAAAATGATGTTCAGTAAACATTATTTAAAGTCATACTGCGTAACATTCATCTCGTCTTTTTGGCGGCACCTCTGTTGTCATTAAAGCGTTTTGAAATGCAGCATTAAAGCGTTCTGAAGTGCAGCTTAAAAAAAGGAATGCTGCAGCGCCAGAGGATATTTTGGAACGCAACAGGTTGTGACACGTTTGAAGTACATAAATAATGCTCCGGTACATTTCCTGCCCACGTCATTTTGGCCTGAGTGTCGGGGGAAGAGAGACACTAAAATAGTTTAATAGAGTTTAAAGAAACACATTCATGTGGAATTGCTACTATAGATTATATGAAACGTAACTTTTGTTTTATTTAAAATGTTCCACAGTATGACTTTAACTGCAATAGGCAGTGATGAGGTGGGAACAAGCATGTGTAGTACCTCTGCTTTGTCACAAGATGGTGCACTTTCTTAACTTTACGTGTAGTCTCATTAGTAAGTCCAAAATTCACCATACCTTTGGGTATGCACTCAAAAGCATACGGAAAGATAGCACACTAGTTAGCATGTAGCATGTAATTTCAGACGCAGTCTTCATGGTTTAAGTTCTTTGGAGGAGAGACTTCCTGGAATGGATGAGTCAGTAAAGTGAGCTTTGCTGTGATTGGTCCAACCGGGTCATGGGTCTGCGCCTCTGGCCACTGGTTTGCTCTCGGCATGTCGAAACATCAGAATGGAGTTGTAGATCTTGAGGGCGGGGCCGAGTTTGATTGACAGGATCCTGACGATATCTTGTTGGGTGAGGAGCAGGAAGGCCCGGCCATCGATTTGCTGAGAGACGGAAAATACATCGTAATTAGTAGAGGTTTAACGATATAGTAACTGCATCGAGGAATTGATTTTAATTTGCAACAATCTACTATATTGTTATGCAAACTGCAAAATATTGTATTGTTTGACTTTTTGCCATACCAATTGATTGATTGTATTAATGCCAAGTGCTTATGCGTTGTATTTAGCAGTTTTAACTCATTGTCTGCCTAACCCGAGTATCCCGAGCTATGTTTTATTGACGCTGGATGGTGCTGTTCAATAGCCTATGGGTCACCACTTATTTCCGGGGATTTCCTGGACGTCACCTGACACTTCGATGACGTAACCGGAAGGAAAGGTCTTCCCTCGTCTTTAGGAGGCAAATCATTGATGTGGTGGACACGAGGTGTTGAACGCGAGAGCCTCTATCTTTCAAATGGATGGTCGCGTATGGACCAGGATTATATTTAAGTGAAGTTAGTTTAGAAACTACAGCTTGTAGAACTGAAGTTGAGTTAAAAAACGTCTCACATTCAGTGACAGCATTCTGCATTCCTACTAATCTATATATCCCATCGATAAGATCATTCTTATCGTTAATCGTGCAAATTACCGGTAATTATTAATCAACGACACAAAAGTCATTCATTAAACATGTGCTCACCTCTTCTCTGAACAGACCGGCCTGATCCTCACATCCAGGAAGAGACTGGACAAACTCTGATACCTAGACACACGCACGCATGCACGCACGCACGCACGCACGCACGCACACACACACACACACTTTCATGTTATTTTCAAAAATACCAGAAAAAAGTCCATCTAGGCCCTTGTACGATAAGCCTGACAGTCATTTAACAGAATTTAGTTAACCACTTGAACCCCAACTAAAAATAGCAGATCTACAAGATCAAAACGTGTCGCACTTTGAGCTTGTAGATCTGAGTTATTGGGGAGGCCTTGAAATTTGGAAGTTTGAGAAACACTGCTCTACAGGGTGTCGCTCAGGAAATCGGTTATTTACCAGTACAGTTAACTGCATCTATAGACCAGTGTTGTACAGTAGACGGTACAGTTACCTGCTCTATAGACCAGTGTTGTACAGTAGACACAACAGTTACCTGCTCTTTAGACCAGTGTTGTACAGTAGACACAACAGTTACCTGCTCTATAGACCAGTGTTGTACAGTAGACGCTACAGTTACCTGCTCTATAGACCAGTGTTGTACAGTAGACGCTACAGTTACCTGCTCTATAGACCAGTGTTGTACAGTAGACACAACAGTTACCTGCTCTTTAGACCAGTGTTGTACAGTAGACGCTACAGTTACCTGCTCTATAGACCAGTGTTGTACAGTAGACGCTACAGTTACCTGCTCTATAGACCAGTGTTGTACAGTAGACACAACAGTTACCTGCTATATAGACCAGTGTTGTACAGTAGACGCTACAGTTACCTGCTCTATAGACCAGTGTTGTACAGTAGACGCTACAGTTACCTACTCTTTAGACCAGTGTTGTACAGTAGACACAACAGTTACCTGCTCTTTAGACCAGTGTTGTACAGTAGACACAACAGTTACCTGCTCTATACTGTAGACCAGTGTTGTACAGTAGACGCTACAGTTACCTGCTCTTTAGACCAGTGTTGTACAGTAGACGCTACAGTTACCTGCTCTATAGACCAGTGTTGTACAGTAGACACAACAGTTACCTGCTCTATAGACCAGTGTTGTACAGTAGACACAACAGTTACCTGCTCTTTAGACCAGTGTTGTACAGTAGACACAACAGTTACCTGCTCTATACTGTAGACCAGTGTTGTACAGTAGACGCTACAGTTACCTGCTCTATACTGTAGACCAGTGTTGTACAGTAGACACAACAGTTACCTGCTCTATACTGTAGACCAGTGTTGTACAGTAGACGCTACAGTTACCTGCTCTTTAGACCAGTGTTGTACAGTAGACGGTACAGTTACCTGCTCTATAGACCAGTGTTGTACAGTAGACACAACAGTTACCTGCTCTATAGACCAGTGCTGTACAGTAGAGGGCTCCAGACGGCTCAGTGAAGGCATCAGTTTGCTGTGTTGCTCCCAGCACAGAGGCAGCTCTCTGGACTGGAACACAGACTGGTGGATGCTGGAATCACCTGTTAACGTATTCATAAAGATATTGACGTTAACGTTAATATGAATATCATAAAGCTATTTTAACTCATCTACCACCAAAGACGCAATATGACTCAAGTTTTTTTTTTTTTTTTTTGCGACATGGCCCCTTCGCTAACCTATTAGTCACTATTTGTTTCCAGGACTCCGGACCATCAGCCATTCACCATCGATCATGTGACGATTTTTTAACGTTTGTATTGTTTGTTTGTTCACATGAACCAAAATGGAAACAAGACTGTTAAACTGTTAATAAAATACACAATCAATCAATAATAATAATACAAATATTACACACACAACACACACACACACACACACACACACACACACACACACACACACACACACACACACACACACACACACACACACACACACACACACACACACACACACACACACACACAGAGAGAGAGACTGACCTGGAACGGAGGCTCTCACTGGTAGCTCCTCCTCCTCTTTGACTCGACAGAATTTGGTTGGATGAGAGCTGAGGGAGCATAAGGTTAATATTACTTCATGCACGAGCCCAGTGGTGTGTGTGTGTGTGTGTGTGTGTGTGTGTGTGTGTGTGTGTGTGTGTGTGTGTGTATGTGTGTGTGTGTGTGTGTGTGTGTGTGTGTGTGTGTGTGTGTGTGTGTGTACAGTACCTGTCTGTGTGTCTGGGTCTCTTCAAGGTGAGCACCAGCCTCTCTCTCAGACACGGAGTCTCCTTTCTGTCTTCATCCTCCTCTGTGACAGGCCTACATGCACACGCACACATTTTATGCTCCCACCTCTCAACAGATGTCAAAAATCACACCTGTGTGAACTGAGCGGTATATGGGCAAAATACATGCATTGCAAGGTTGCTCAACAGTGGCACTTGAAGTTAGATTCAACTTGAGAGACTTCAGCACACAAAATAAATCCAATGATCTTAAAGGGAAAGACCACCCATTTTCAATATTGAAATATGTCATTAATATACCTTAGAGGAGTTGTGTGGAAATAGAAAAAAAGTTCCCCCCCTTCTGTGTTGCCTAGAACTGGAGGATTGATTTTGGGGTTTGTACTGTATTGTAAAGTACAATGTGTGATGTCATCAAGTTGTACTTTACAATACAAACCCCAAAATCAATCCTCCAGTTCTAGGCAACACAGAAGGGGGGGAACTTTTTTTTAATTTCCACACAACTCCTCTAAGGTATATTAATGACACAGTTCAATATTGAAAATGGGTGGTCTTCCCCTTTAAGTACAATATTTAAGTAAATTTAAAGGAGCTATAGTCAACTTTTTCATTGTTCATTGTTCACTTTGTTTACATCCTAGTCTATAGACTAGAATGTAAACAAAGTGTCGGTCTGACAATGGCCAAAATGATTATTTTATCATTATTTTACGCTTTTTGTGGTCATTTTTGAATAGAAACACATATATGAAGCTTATTTTTTTATAAAATATTTTCGAAACATTATTTTTATTTTAGCATCCGTTTTTCAAGAAAAAGTTGACTATAGCTCCTTTAAGTAAGTAGTCAAGAGTGTGTGAGTGTGTGTGTGAGGGTGAGTGTGCCTGGCCCGCTCAACAGCCCCCCTCCCTTTAACATGTGTGTGTATGTGTGGTCAGCAGAGGTATTGCCATGACACAGACATAGTCCGCCGGCCGGCCACCCACCCACATAGCCAGCCGCGGACATACCAATTCAGAGGAGTGGCTTCCACCGCTCAAAAATCAGACTGGGTTTGAACACTCGTGTATTTGAAAACAAACCCCTATAAGAACACCAACAAAAGTTGCAGTGTGTGTGTGTGTGTGTGTGTGTGTGTGTGTGTGTGTGTGTGTGTGTGTGTGTGTGTGTGTGTGTGTGTGAATCAGAAGCCTGTATTCAACATCAGACTTATCCTTGGCATCACCAGGACCGTGTCCCCCATAGTGACACTCTCCAATTCACTGATAGGGCTGTCACTATAATGACATTTTACATGACGAAACATTTTCTCTCAAATAATTGCGATTAACGATTTAATTGTGTTTTGTCGTTGACAATTACATTTCTGTTTGGCTTTTAGGCTTTGAAGTTGCACATGGTAGATATGACACATAACCTAAATATACAAAGACATTACTGACATATTTGACAACTTTATACTTAAAAAAGAACATTGATAGTGGATATAGCCGATCTACAAGCTCACAACGCGTCGCGATGCGACGTGGTGTGAGCTTGTAGATCTGCTATTTCCACTATACTAAAAAAAAAAACGTATGAACATTTTTCAACTTGAAAACGATTATGACGATTATGAAAAATAATCGCGATTATGTCAAATAATTGCGATTAGACGATTATGTAATAATTGTGACAGCCCTATTCACTGATGCCGTTTGCACTGTCAAATGCCGACTCCATCAGCATCGAGGCGACCCTCGCACAAACGCAACTCTGCTGGGTCGCTGGTGCAGCGCCAGCGAAGACACCTCCTACCTCTGACTCCTGATGCAGCCCTCACATGTCCCAACCGTGGCAGGATATGTGGTTCCAGAATCATAGATAACCACTGACAAACTCATCACAGCGTAAGGAAGCCATGTCGTCTTCGACAACGATGGACTGCCAAAGAGGGAGGTGTGTGTGTGTGTGTGTTGTACCTTTGTGTGTCGTGGTGTATGAGGGTGAGCGGCACCAGGGTGATGATTTTGTCTCCGCCCAGCCGGTCAGGAAGCGCCACCTCCTTACGCAAGTTCATGTCTGAATATGGACAACCGAAGGCACTGAGAGACACACACACACACCATCAGCTTCAATTTAAACTCGAAAAGCCTCATCCCTAGTCTTTACAGAGGAGTCTACTACTGTTTTTCTCAAACAGTTCACATGTATTTTTCTCTCTAAACACGAGCCAAGACCACAACATGTCAGAAAGATGGGGATCGCCGCTCCGTGGTTCCGATTTCACCTTATAAAAAGCACTTTCGGTCTGGAACCGGAAACGGATCCATTTCTGGATCCGGGAGGCGGGACATAACCAGTTCTCAATGACGGCATCCGGTTTTCATTGGTTTACAGAGAAAACATGGAGGCTCGTAGCTCGAAGACGGCTACATGGATTTAGTTTATTTATTATTTTGTAACGGCGATCTACACGCACGCGTGCTGCGTAAAAGCTAAGAAAATCTCGGCAGTGAAGCGGAAAAGATTTTTAATCGGCACAGTCAGTGAGTTAAAATCATGGCATGAATGATTAAATGAAAGTGCGCGCACGTGCGTGTAACACTGACCTGTGGTGTCCGGTGTATTTTGCACCTCTAACATGGCCGACACCTCGACATCCTCGAGTAGGACACGCCCCCTGAGAGGAGGGGCTGGGGGAGGGGCCTAAGACACATCATTAGCATTAGTGGTAGTAGCAGCCGTAGTTGAGGCGATAAATAAGTAATTAATAGTACTAACGGCAGTAGTAATAGTAATAGCAGTAATAGTCAGTACCTGGAGGTGCCTCTAGGGGGTGTCCTGTTTGCTGACACCAGCTAACAGGATGAAGGTCAGCGAGTTCACTGTCACACCACAAATCAAACCTGTCTGACCAGCCGTCATAATGAATCTAGACACACACACGCACGCACACGCACACGCACACACACACACACACAGTGTGAGAGTCAGCAAAACTGTAGTTCGTCTCCAACGCAGAGCGCACTTATCTGAATTTAAAGACAGGCATGTCACCAGTGGTGGAAAAAAGTACTCACACTTATTCCTTAGGTAAAAGTAATAATACAGAAGGAAGTAGACGTCCATGACGTCACGTGTTAGCTAAAAAGAACGGACCAATCGAACGCCGCTTTGTCCTTAACGCCATGGACACAGCGGCTTTCGATCAACATTAGCAGGGACCAATGAAAAGCCGTTATTTCCATGATGTCAGTTTAGCCGAAAAATTTGCACGGATGAATTAAAAGCCATTCTGTCCATGACATCACTTGTTAGCTAAAAAATTTGCATGGATCATCAATGACATCACGTGTTAGCCAAAAAACTATCAAGGATCAATCAAAAGCTATAACAGCTAATCAGTTAGCCAAAAAAAATTATAATAGCACAGACCAACCTGACATCTTGGACTTTGCTCGAGACTCGAGACAGTGAACACACTTGCACAGATAGTGGTCGCTGTCCCGTGTCTTGGGCGGTGCCCAGCTGACACCAGCCCACATGCTGGACTTTGCCCTAGCAGGAATCAAAAATTCTTCCCAAAGTACAGGGGCAACCCAGCTCTGTGGCACAGAGACCCTTTGCAAGAACTACAACGCCCCGGTCTATCTCATCGTTCTAGACTCTCTGGATATCGTTCTTGCTTTTCAGACCAGAGTACCTGATTCGTTTGGCTAATAATTTGGCTAACTTCGTGTTAGCCAAGTGGAGAGCCATCTCCTTGGGGCTATCTCCCCTATCAAAGGACAGTCTTGTCCTTTGATAGAGGACAAGACTGTAGGCAAGGTCTGTCCAACACCACCACCTGGATTTGCCTGAACTTCAAACCGGCGCCGGCCGAACAGAGACCCGAGACAGCGACCACACTTGCACAGATTGTGGTCGCTGTCTCGGGTCTCAGGCGGCACCCAGCCGACCCGACCCTAAACCGGGCCAAGAATGACCAATACCCAATCCTGGACACTTCGTGTAAAAAGAATATTGCCATGCGTGCCTATCAACACTGATTTTTGCAGGAATTAGTTTGCCCCACTCACTTCGCACAAGTGCAATTTTTAAATAACCAGAGGTTCACACAAGTCACACTGCCAATCTAACCAATATGTACCAGTCATAGTGTCAGGGGCTTTTCAGAGTACCCATGGAACCTGTCTGTCTGTGTCCTTATTGTATTGTCCCGTATATGGAGAACAGATCTGATATTCTCCAATAATTCTTGGGTCCATTTCATCAGAATGGGTCCAACTCTGTGGACCCCACACACACACACACACACACACACACACACACACACACACACAGTACCTTAACCCTGTATTGGTCCGTCTCTGTCACCGTGGCGACACGGATCAACATGGGGTTCCTCCGGTCGACTGCCTCCAATTTCTGGTTGACACGGAAACCATGAGGAGCTCTCTGATTGGACGACAGACACAAGCAATTCAATTCAATTCCTCAAAAGGCTGTATTGGCATAAAAAAGCATGTTTACATTGCATGGAACAATACAATCTAAAACAAAATAATGGTGCGTACAAAGAGCTGTCACATTACAACTGGGGGGAAAACTAACTTACAACACCATACAAATTGTGAATTTGCTGTTAAGAGTGAGTTAGCCTATCCACATAGGAAAGGTTAGCGCACGCACGCACGCACACACATCCTGAATGGAGCGGTGATTTGTCAGTCAGAGAGAGAGAGACGCACACACAAAGGACAGACAGACAGAGTTAGAGATAAGCATTTCTTGAAGCTAAGCAAAGCATCAAATCAAAAGTTTGAGTGCACCTGCGTATGTGCTTGAGAGAGAGAGAGAGTGTGTGTGTGTGTGTGTGTGTGTGTGTGTGTGTGTGTGTGTGTGTGTGTGTGTGTACCACAGTGAAAGCAGATTTGGGAACAGCCGTCCAGTTATTCTCCTCCAGGTACTCTGACCACAGGAAGCTCTCTGGAGTGGGATGACCTGCGCGTGCACACACACACACACACACACGCACACACGTTTGTATCACTAAACCTGTGAGGACATTTTAACCCTAGAAAATAAGGGTTATACGAATTAATTACAGTATAAGCTATATAACTTCATCAGATCAGATTCATCAAATAACTAATTTCCTCTGGTAAAGGGAAATCATTTTGGAGGTGCAAGTTCTTGGTGTACGCCATGGTTTCCGCCCGCCTGATGATGTGAAGTTATGTCCGCTCTAGACGGGAACAGAAAACTGCAAAAGAGTAGATCCCAGTTTGTTTTGCAGGCAATAAAACAGTAAAAAAAACACCCAGTGTGAAGTGAGCGGTGCTATTAATGACTTAATTGTGGGCTCGCTTATTTTGGCACCCTACTGGTCCCAACATTTTTGAGCGGTGCAAACTGCTCCTATATTTCACTTTTGGTTTATTTAGCTAAAACATATTAGCACGGGACGATTCTTTCATTCTTCATCGATTGGCTAGTTGATTAACTAAACATTAGAATTGACCATTCAGAAACTGTTCTACCCATGACGACATTTGTTAGCCAAACAGAACAGACCAATCAAATGCTGTATTGTTCATGTCAATTTAGATCAGGACATTCAGCACTTTTTTGGCTTCGGCCGCAGAGTCTGACCAACCCCATATCCAGGACTTTTCCTGAACTTCAAACCGAACTTCAAGCTGGTGTTGACTGGGTATAGTCTGTGATCCTAGACAGTGACCACACTACATTACACTTGCAGATTATGATCGCTGTTTCAGATCCCAGGTTCCACTCAGTCAACATCAGGCCAAAATTCGAGCACCGCTGAACAAAAAACATTCTGGGGTATTTACAAGTCATGGCAATTCTAAATGGAATGTCATATTTCATGAATACAATAGGTGGGTCTCTCTTTCTTAGGTCCTGAAGTGCTGTCTTTTTGTCATTGCCGGTCTGTGACTGTAAGAGGGAGGGACTATCTCTATACCTCTTGCTTTATAACCCACAAGAAACTCTATTTGGGAGGCAAAAGGTGGGTCTCTCTTAGGCCTGAAATGACAGATGTATAGAAATTTGTCTTTTCCAGTCTGTTTGTCTGACCCCCTGTCTGTTTTCAGACAGCGACATTTAGGAGTTTCTCCTGAATCTCGGCTACTCCAAATGGAGTTTCTGGTGACACATAAATGTGCACATGAATGTGCACGATAAATTGTTATTAGCCTTTGGTCTGGTCAAGGATACTAACAAACCTGGCTGGTATGTTGTGCATAATATACTCCTGATGGTGTAACCGACATAATCTGTTTCCAAGAGGCAACCCAGCACTTCTTGGCGTTGGCCGTCAGTCAAAGTTAGAGGGAAATGTCTGACCAAACCCATATCCTGGACCTTTCCTAAACTTTAAACTGGAAGATCAAACACCAGCAAGGATTCGAGACAGCGACCACGCTACATTACCCTTGCAGACTATGGTTGCTGTTTCGAATCATGGGTGGTGTTCGATCTGCCAGTTTAAAGTTTAGGAAAGATTTGTGCCGGTTTAAAGTTATGGAAAGGTCCTTCCATCTTTCTGTCTGTCTGATCCCCTCTTCGTTCTGCCCACTGTCTGTTTTTGTTTGAGCTTCTGGTCTGGACTGCCTATTATTTTTCTCTTCTATTCACTCTTTAACTGCCACCAGGCTGTTAATGGCCAGGCTGTTTGTCTGACCTCCTGTCTGTTCTCCTTGTCTCCCCCTTGCTTTATAACCCACAAGAAGCTCTATTTGTCTCTATCTGTTTTCAGACAGCGACATTTAGGAGTTTCTCCTGCATCTCGGCTACTCCAAATGGAGTTTCTGGTGACACATAAATGTGCACATGAATGTGCACGATAAATTGTTATTAGCCTTTGGTCTGGTCAAGGATACTAACAAACCTGGCTGGTATGTTGCGCATAATATACTCCTGATGGTATAACCGACATAATCTGTTTCCAAGAGGCAACCCAGCACTTCTTCGCGTTGGCCATCAGTCAAAGTTAGAGGGAGAAGTCTGTCCAACCGCATATCCTGGACCTTTCTGGCGCAAATCGACCACCACCCAGGATTCAAGACAGCGACCATGCTACATTACCCTTGCAGACTATGGTTGCTGTTTCGAATCCTGGGTTGTGTTCGATTGGAGCCAGTGTAAAGGTCAGGACACACTAAAACCTTATATAGTCTGAGCAGACCTCTAGAGTCTAGACTGACATCATACACAACAAAAATAATATTGCCATGCATGCCTATCAACACTGATTCGCGCAGGCGCCCTTGCAGGAATTAGTTTGCACCGCTCACTTCGCACGGGTGCGATTTCTTATTTAGCTAGAAATGTCGTTCAAACTTAACATCAGGACTTCTGGTACTCTTATTGTACAAGCTTCAAGTGACCTTTGAGCCGCTGTTTTCAATATAAGCGTTGTAAATACAAATGGTAAGCGTTGTTCTTCTGCGGAACATTCCTCCGTCCACTCTGATGGGACATGCTGCACTGGACAGTGCATGTGAAAGGGCCCAAGAGACACTACAGCGCTGCAGTGGCCGTGGGCCTCCAGGTGTTCACCTTTGGAGACGACCGCTACGGGGGGGAGGAAGAGGAGGAGGAGGGCTTCAGGCTCGCCGGTAGGAGGAGCAGGGACTACATCCATGTGCATGTCTTCAACACAGTGTCCTGGCGCTGGAGGAAGTTGTCTCCTTGGACAGGGAGGAGAGCGCATCGTCCCCCGGAGGTCCCCTCCATGCGCCACTGCCACACCGCTGTGCTGATGGAGGACGCTGTGTACGTGTGGGGAGGATACAACTGCACCGGCTCCTCCGAGCTTTGCAACGTGCTACACGTTCCACGTGGACACCCGCTCCTGGTCCAAGCCACCGGGGTGCACGGGAGCGTCCCGGAGCCCAGGTACAACCACTCTGCCTGCGTCCGGGGGAAGGTCATGTACATCTTCGGAGGGGAATACTGGCCGACCGGATGCACCAACGCCATCTACAAGTTGGACACGGCTGACGCCGTCATGCTCTGGTCCTTAATCAACACCAGGGGCACCGCAGCACGGGTCTCGTCCTGTCACTCTGCCACCGTCATTGGGACCAAGATGTTTGTGTTCGGGGGCCGAGGGGACCGCGTCAAGGACCACTACAACAACATCAGAGTGTTTGAAATGCAGGCCGAGCGCTGGCTGAGCGTGGCGCCGTCCGCGCAGTTTCTCCCGGAGAGACGCGACGGCCACTCGGCCTTCGCCCACGCCGGAGAGCTGTACGTGTTCGGCGGTGGCAACCTGAACCGGACGTTCAGCGACCTGTGGAAGTTCAGCCCGGAGAGCTTCTCCTGGACCAAGGTGAAGCCCCGGGGGGGGCGGCCCGGGCTCCTGGACGTCCAGCATGTGCTGCTGCGTGGTGGGAGAGCGTGTCGTCCTCTTTGGGGGCTACGGCTTCACACCCGGCAACCTGTACGTCTTAGACTTAAGTCCTAGTCTGAAGACGCTCTGCAAGCTGGCGGTCCTTCAGCACGGTCTGGAGCAGTCTGAACTACCTCACGACATCAGGTGGGAACTGGACTGTGCGCAATCACCACACCCACCAGGAAGTAAGGCACAGGACTGTGCTTAATGACCACACCCACCAGGAAGTAAGGCACAGGACTGTGCTTAATGACCACACCCACCAGGAAGTAAGACGGTGATTCTCACACCTTTTTTTCATTTCAAGGACCTCCCAGTTTACCATGCTCACCCCCAAAATGACTTTTTTCTGTCAATTACTTACCCCATATTCTTTTTGATTTTGTCACTGGCACTCCCAGACTGTGATAAAGAGACGGCCACATCCAATCACCTGCTAAATAATTTGAAAAAATGGCCCGCCCCTTACATCGGGTCTGCCCGAGCGATCCCAGATGATGGTAAGCAGAGCTGTATGCAGCCAGGCATACGCACTGCTGCCATCATCGGGCGCAGTCAGGTTACAAATTATTGGCTTATTGCGACGAAAACCAAAGAATATATCAAGTCTCCATGGGGTCAGTAATTGATAGGGATAAAAAGTATTTTTGGGGGTGAACTATCCCCCCCGAAGGACCCCACTGAACTGAGCAGCATCATGCGCACGAGATCTCTGACAATAGAAGCTTCTCCATCAGGAATGAATGTAGTTACGAAGAGATAAGTCTGAGGACATCAGGAACCAGCCGTTGATGGAAGAGGACTAACGGGAAGGAGAAGAACCCCGAGTGGAAGAAGAAAACGACTGCAAAGGTGGAGACCGTTTGTGTTTTTTTTCCCCCACAGTCACACTGTGTAACTTCTTTTTTTATATAATCTTTCACTGGCATATGTTTTTCCCACAACAACAATCACCATCAACACATGGTCAGCCTCTCTAACACGGTTCTATGTTAGACAGAAAATACATTTTCAGGTTGGAATACCAATTTCATCCAATCAGGAAAGAGAACTCATACAGGCTATTAGGATATAGGATGAACAAGTCAAATTAGAAGTTCTCCTGATGCTGCTAGCTTACTATGCAGATACAGTGCATCTTGGCTATCTAAGAATGTGATCCAGATCAATGATTACCAAACATTTTTCCTCAAGACTCAAAAGAGAGAGTTTATGTTTCCCTGGGACCCAAACTAGGGAAAAGTGCCAATCTACAAGCTCACACCAACGTGTCGTATCCCCCCCCCCCCCCCCCCCCCAAACATGTTCTTTTTGGGGGGATTCTGTGTAAGAGAAACTTGTATTTGCCTTTTTTGGTTGTGAATTAAATTGTGTGCTTTTATTATTTGATCGATTCGAATTAATTTAGACATTTTTACTGAAGCGGCATCATCACAAGCTCTCCCGTTGGTGTTACTTCAATTTATATTATTATATTAATACCAGGACATATTACATAATATTATGGAATATTGCAAAACATTTCATTCATTTCATATAAGTTGCAGTCGGGCGATATGACTTCAAATTAAGGCTGGTCGATATTAGGAAAACCTTCGATATTCGATAACGTTGTTGAATACCTCGATATCGATAAAACTTACGATATTAGTCAAAACAATTGCATTGTATAGTTTTTAATGTTTTTCTGCTTTAGGTCCACTGCCTGCTTAACCCAGATAATGAATAGCATTTCCATGCATGCACATTGCACAGCCTTACTTCATGTTTATCAAACGTTTGCTTCGATTACGATGATTTTTTTTCCTCTTTTTTTTTTTTGTGAAAATAGACAATCTACAAACTCACAATGGTTGCGACACATTGTGAGCTTGGAGATTGCCTATTCTTGTTTGAACAACAAAGTATAATACAGGGCTTGTGCTTAATGAGACTAATCAATATACTGTATAGTCGATAATAAAACGTCCATAAAATATTTGTTTTCTGTTATTGTCTCTACGTTTCTTTTTTGGTATATTTTGGAAAATTGCTCAGCACTAGCATAAGTTTATCAATTGTGATTGATACATTTTAAAGCATCGAAATATATTCATTAAAATATATATTTGGTTTGAACTGACACAAAAGCAGAGAACTGCTAATGATTAATGCCCCTCCAACAAACAAGCAATGTTTTTGATCTGGGGGCTATTTTATCTATCATATCGTGGAAGTAAGAAAGTGGAAACGTACTTTTCAGGATTCATATCAGCTTGTACATCACCAGTGCCTATTGTCAGAGTACTTGGTGGCCAGTCTGTGATGTACTACTGTGACATGTCAGTATTGCGGGGATAGTTGGATAGGCACAAAGTAATGCATGACCAGTCTATGATGTCAGCACTATGACCTCATTTCTTGACAATGTCCATATTTGGGTATTAACTGCACAGCACTGTGACATAAGGCATATCCATCCATATTTGTCCATAATCCAGTCACTCAGCACTGTGATATGGCATGTCCATATTTGGTAATAATTAGGGCACTCGTTACTGCGATGTCGGGCATCTCCATCTCCTCTGATGGCAACACGGACTCTAATGTCAATCCTGCCTATATGAAAACCTTAGGGTGGCCTTTAGCCCATTCGATTTGAAACCCTAGCTTGTATGCTCAGTACAGGTTCTCCCCGTACGGACGGATCATTAACTCCAGCAGCTCGCCTTCCCGGCCACAGGCGCCAAGTGAGCCTGCCGCGCATCCACAACCTGGACCAGGATGCGGACGAGGTCCTCCTCTCGAAAATGTTTGCGAACTTTTTCACCGTCACTGACGTCATCCGAGACTTCCGCACCAAGAAGTGCCGGGGGTTGGCTTTTGTTACCATGCCCAACTACGAAGAGGTCATCAACGCCATCTCTGGGCTCAACGGCTTCCGCATCGGAAGCAACACCCTGCAGGTTTCCTTCGGAAAGGTTGAGCACACAGCTAGAGTGTGCTCCACAACGACACAGAGCACACGCACAGACAGCCACGCGCGCATGAGCGATCGCTGTCGGAGAACACGGTGAAAACACTGAAACCACTGGCAGAAGTTAAAGGATTAATTAGACAGCTGGCACAGTATGTGTTAAGTGTATGTGTTAAGTGTGTGTGTGTGTGTGTGTGTGTGTGTGTGTGTGTGTGTGTGTGTGTGTGTGTGTGTGTGTGTGTACCCTGAGGTGCAGTCAGTGGTCTCTTGTTTTCCTCACACCAGCCCACAGGGTGAATGTACGGACTGCTGCTGTCACACCTGATAAACAACACATTCATCAGTTATTATACAGTACCACTCCACTACATTTTGTAGCAATTTCGATCCGGTTTATTGATTGGATTCATTGTCAATCCCGCTATCGACCCTTTTCTATAATTGGTAGCAATCAAAAGGTAGAGCATGTTCAACTTGTTATCAACATTGAAGCAATATGAGTATGCAAGCCATTGAATTTATGTTACCGGTACTTGTTTTTACTGGCAGTTGGGAGGCATTTTCTTGTACTTTCTTGTGTAAATATGTGTATTTATGTTTAGGTATTTAAAAAAAGTTTAAAAATCTTTTATGGAAATAGGTAAGACAAATTGTAGTAGGCTGTCACTCCATATATTGCTGTATAAGCTTGTTTTAAAAGTACAGATGTGACTGACTATGTGACAAAACTTCCAATACAAATATTAATGAAAAAAAGAACTCTTTCTTAGAATGACATACATTTTGTGCCAGTGATTTGATTTAATGTTTTTTGAGACCGTTTTGATTTCAATGACATGATGCTCGTCTCTCGAGACATGAAATCACATTAAGGTCTGTCTAGAATCGATAAGAGAAGGTTAAACCAAAACCTTCTTGATTTCAGATTCTCAATGACGTCGGAATTGATTTCCATGATAGAATTGCTTCTCAACACCCATCCCTACTTGCCAGTAATCGTAGGTGTCATCCCAGTTGTCAAAGTGAACCAGGAAGCGCTGTACGATGACATCACCAACAGACGCCACACACACCAGAAATGGGTTCTTTCTGTCAACCGCCTCCAGACGCATTCCCACCTCAAACTGACAGGTGGCGCTAGAAGAGAGCTAACACAAAGAAATACTGTTACAGTTTAGGCATTTAGCAAGGTGATAAATACATCAATACAATAAGCAAGGTAATACATCAACATCATATAAAACCTAAGAATGCTATCTAGCTTTCATAAATGGTCATTGAGGGTAGGCGAGTGCTATGGTAAGTGCTATGGACTTAGGTGGAGTCTGAAGAGGTGACTAATAATTAGTGATGTGATCATGTGACCGAATATTTTAGGCCAAAAGCATTATGGAACCATAATGGTGATTATTATTAAAGTTAATTATGTATTTTGCCATAATCAGGTAGCTTTACAACAAAGGTACAGCAATGACAGCAATATGGTACAAATTGGTAATAAAAAATGAATTATACCGGTATACATTACAAATATATACTAGTAAGACACCTCAGGGCGACAAGCGACCTCGCCCTAAAGGGAGAGGTTGTGCGACTCGTGCCACAGTCATGTGGACATCAGGGATGTGGACATCAGGGATCTCCATATATGGGCCTAAAAGGGATTTGTTCCCCTTGCATCACAGGGATCTCCATATCTCCATATATGGGCATAAAAGGGATTTGTTCCCCCTGGCATCACAGCGGGAACGGACTGTCCATTAATGATGCCCTGTTATTGATGACATCAGGGAACTCCATATATGGGTATAAAAGGGATTCTGTTAGTGTGTGAAGCCAGAGCGTGATGTCAGAGCGGCAAACCCATTCTGGTAGAGTGGTTCCCCTGACATCACAGTGACATCAGAGCATGATGACATCATGATGACACATTTTTACAGTCTATGGGTTTGCCCATAGAAAAATGTGTACACGTCGTCTACACGGATGCGGACAAGCTGTGACGTTTCTCATGGTAAACTGCAACCTTCAGTCGCAATAATAACACCCACAGCTTGTGAGATTGTAGATCAGCCATGTCAGGCACGTGATACGGACGTATGATGGAGCATCAATCAGGCGTTATCTGTCAGTCAGAGTCCATGTACACTTACAACACTCGCAATTGTGTTTATTTGAATGTTAAGAGGAAATATTGTTTCCCTGTGTCTGTCAGTCCATGTAACTAAAGCCTAACATCCTTGGAATATTTATGAAAGGACAATAGCATTTTATTTGGGCGGATTTTTTTTCTTCTTCTTTCTGGCCATGGTCATTTGTAAAACGTAAAAGGTAAAAATAAACTTGAGCCAAAAGTATCTTCTTTCTGGAGCGGGACTTCAAAAGAAGACTTGCACTGCGTCACATATTACAGTGGTCACAAAGTGGATTCCAGGGACTCTGTGGCTTCCTTTAGGGGGGTGGTCAAAATTGACCCATACAAGTCTGTAACTCTGACAGTGTACAAATGGAACCAAATGAACCCTTGGTTCCATTTGTACACTGTCAGAGTGAGTGACTGAGTTAAGGGAGACCTTGAAATTTTAAAGTTTGAGAAACACTGATTTAGTCAAAGCAGGTTTTATGTTTACGTTTGTCCACAACATCCTTCTTTCTCTTGTGAATAGCCTTTGTGATCGCCTTCCCCCGGGAAGAAAATAATTAAATTCCCCTCAGATCTCCCTGACTCACAGAAATGACCCATTTTGGATTCAAAGCAGCGATTTTCACTGAAAAGCGACAAGTTTGCATGCCTGCTTCAGACAGACACGGAAGACAGGTAGACAGACAGACTGACCGTTTGAGAGGTGAACAGTGAATCAGGGGCAGCCTGAGCGTTTGTGGACTGGAGGTACTTATCCCAGTCAAAACCTGTCTCACTGTAACCTGAGAGAGAGACACACACACACACACACACACACACACACATTAATCAATCGATAGTGTTCCGGCTTGGATCAATTATGGAACCAACTAGTGTACTTCCTATTTATTGCCATGACTTAAATTATATGTTTTAAGTTTAACACAGCCCATTCAGAAACCTGCCTGCCTACCAGTGACCTCGTCAGTAGGCAAGATTCTAAATTTGGTGTGGGGGAAGATGGCTGTAGTTATTATTAGCTTGGAATCCCCATCAATAATGTCACAGGTGAAGACACAAGAGTGAGCCAGTAGACAAAATGGTGTTTTTATCTTATAATGAGCATTAGTGAGAACCAGTTATATAAAAATAAGGTTTAAAATGGGTGAACTCCTTTAAGTTTATAATGAATAAATACATTTCTGGCACATTTTCAGTGCCTACATAACAAATAACATGACAAATAAAAATATTGTTTGTTTTCTGACAGTTTTTTACTCTTGGGTGGAGCCTGTGATGTGGTTTTCGAATTGGCTGTTACTGTTGGGTGGGTGGTGCAAGTGTGGCTTCTGATTGGCTGTTACCTTTGGGTGGGTGGAGCCTGTGTTTGTGTTGTTTACACCAGCCTGCCGGTCTGATGTCTGGTGAGTCTGCATTTACCCAGAAGTCATAGCACTCAGAGTAACCGTCAATATGGAGACGCAGGCGGAAGCCAATCACCTGAGAGGACACATAAACAAACAACCAATCACCTGAGAGGACACACAAACAAACCAATCACCTGCACTCATAGGCGTCGGATTGATAAACAAAGTTGAGTGACAACCACAAAGTTCATAGCCGGGGTACAGGGGTTTCGCACCAAATTCTGGGCCCTGGGTACAAGGATTCACTGCGGCCCCCTTGAATTATTTTATGCTTTAACTACTGAAAAATAGCAGATATACAAGCTCACAGCACGACACCGAGTGCCGTGCTGCAAGCTTGTAGATCTGCTATTTTAGAAAAATTGTGAATATTTCAAATCCTTCTATGTTTTTTTGTAAACACTTTGTTTCTATGTCAGTGGTGCTCAAACTCTTTCATGTGAAGGATCCCCAAAATGATATGTATTTGGCCACGGACCCCCATCTCAAAATATTTAGTTCCAGGGACCCCCCAGAAGCTAAATTTGAGTTACAAATGTTCGCTTAAAAAATACATATATTCAAAGATTTACACGCATTTTCACAACTTTTCAAAAATAGCAGATCTACAAGCTCACAGCGCGGCACTCGGTGTCACGTGTGTGTGTGTGTGTGTGTGTGTGTGTGTGTGTGTGTGTGTGTGTGTGTGTGTGTGTGTGTGTGTTACCTCCGCGACAGACAGGACACAGAACATGGCTGGGTGCAGAGGGTCGATGCCCTCCAGTCTCATCCCCACCTGGAAACCATTACTGGTATTGAGAATCGCCTGGTACTGATAGAGAGACAGAGACAGTGACATAAAGACCAGGGTTATTATAGTTAACTAAAAATAGAAAAACAAGAGGGGGAGGAATAAATAAATGATAAAACTGAAACTGTATTGTGAGTTAACAAAACTAACTAGAACTAACAAAAAGCATAGAGAAAATGCCTACGATGCGTTTCACAGTGACCGAGCCCCTAGAACCGAGAAGGAAAAGTGATGCTCGAGTCTCTTGGTGGCCAATAGCAAGAGAAAACAGTTTAGACCAACGGGCTCGACTCAGGAGCTGGCACACAGGGTAACTCTATGATGTACAGCTAGCCTTACACCTAACAACTTTGAAAAGATTTCTCAGTCGTAATAAAATCGAGGCGAGTTGAGGCGCGCTCCCGTGATTCGGTCGTTACTCAATCGTTAAATGTGAGGTAGAGCTCCGACTCGATTTTTACCCCGACTTGAGACCCAGATTCTGTTACGAGAATATTAAACTGGTTTGATATTTTCTCAAATCGGGGCTGAGTCTGAATGAGCACAATGACGTAACAACCAAAACAGAACGCTAGCGAGCCAAAAGCCATTTATTCCCCAAGACGTTCGGTTGAGCTGCCAGCCTGGCGTATCATAACATAACATTCAAAGTTGATAGTTGATAGGATCAATCTGCGCCGGCTATGGAGGAGAGGAGAGGAGAGAACGGGAGAAGAGGGCTGAGGGAGGAGGGCGGAGCTCGGTGTGTGTGCAATGTGTGCATGCAGTGAGGGAAAAAGTAATCACATGTTTTACTCAAGTAAAAGTATCAATACTGCGATGCGACGCGTTGTGAGCTTGTAGATTGGCTATTTTCTATGTGTGTGTGTGTGTGTGTGTGTGTGTGTGTGTGTGTGTGTGTGTGTGTGTGTGTGTGTGTGTGTGTGTGTGTGTGTGTGTGGGAGCTAGTCAGAGGAATATGAAAACATGGGCATGGCTATAATAGGCCTATTTCAGCAAATAAAAGAGAATCTTGTACCAGTCTTTACAAAATCTCTATAGGCATCTCACATCTAACAACTGAAATCTTTTAAAAATCATCATTAAGTCTTTGGAAAGTCTTTTTCAAATCTTTTAGTGTGAGAGGGTAGTCTTTTAGAAATCTTTCCAAATCTTTCCCAAATCTTTACAAAGTTGTTAGATGTAAGAGGGCCTTAAAACGACGCGGACAGGCCCCGCGACATCATCGTCCCCAAACATGGAAAAAGGGGGAAAAGGGAGTATGCGCCGGGCGAGCAACTCCATTTTTTCAGATAGTGAGAAAGTGTGTTACCTGTGTAAACAGATTTAATGGGGCAGCTTCAGCATTCTGCTCTTCAAGGTATCTGGACCAACTCCAGCGCTTTCCTGCACACGCACGCACACGCACACGCACACGCACACACACACACACACACACACACAAATGTAAAACATGTCTGATATGTGCCATCAACACCAGCAGATGACATGGAAGTCAAGGTCCCACACAGTCTGGAGGAAGAGTGGAGTCGGGATGCGAATTTTATCCAATCAGGAGAGAGAACCCAGACACAAATATATGAGGAGACAACTGACTTACAGCAAAATGTAAATACATCAATATCTGTGTGTGTGTGTGTGTGTGTGTGTGTGCGTGCGTGCGTGCGTGCGTGCGTGCGTGCGTGCGTGCGTGCGTGCGTGCGTGCCATCGTACCTTGTGTACCGCTGCTGGTTACTTTGTTTTTCATGGTTGTGGGGTTTTCCAGTTCAGCCCTGAAACAAACAGCCATGCAAATGGTAGGAGGGTTAATGCTGCGTTCACTCTAAATGAAGTCAATGAGGAAGTCCATTACCTTCGTGTGTGTGTGTGTGTGTGTGTGTGTGTGTGTGTGTGTGTGTGTGTGTGTGTGTGTGTGTGTGTGTGTGTGTGTGTGTGTGTGTGTGTCTTACCGTGTGTTGACCCTCTCCTGCAGCCAATCAGGGTGTTAGCTTCATTGCAGACATTCCATCTCAACTCATCCAATCAGATGCTTGTTTCTGAAGAGAGATGTTTATTAATAATATTAAAACTAATCATAACAATAACATGTCATTTAACTGTTGTGTTATACTTATTATATAACAATTTCTAAATACAATGTATTCTACGGAAACAAGCCCAAAAGAAGCAACCACTATACTGTATGTGTTACCATAGAGGCTATACATAGACTACCCTATATCTATCTATTAAACGAGCAAACTCACTCACTCACTCACTCACTCACTCACGCACTCACGCTCTAACGCTCACGCTTATCCACGTTTATCTATTCACTCGATTCAGCAACTGATCCCAAAGTTCACATGGTATTGGCCATTAGCATTATACCAACGGTGACGGAGCCCGAATTTCATTTCTCCCAAATGAAAGCTGTTTATTAGCGTTTTCTTCCACTTCTGTTCAACTCTACAGCCTGTTGTCAGGGTTACGGTCCGTTCCTCCAGGCCATGGGATCTGTATTTTGGAGCACATATCTTCGAACGGGTAAGGTCTAGTAATATTAATATTTGGCTTAAGGGAGGACTAGGACTGGTTTTGGCGGGCCCAAGGGCCGGCCTGGCAGACCAGGTCGTCACGCTCATGTCACCATGACTCTATAAGGAGTTCCGAATGCAGCTATGCCCAAATATGGAGGCCGAGGGTGTTGTCTAACCTCCATGTGTCATCATGGCATTGGTTGCAAACAAATCAGTCAGCAGCCATACAGCAATTGACTATCCCACCAATCAATCAATATAAAAATAAAAGTCAGAATGAAGTTATTATTTTATCTTTAGCCTAATTACATTACTATGACATGAATGATCATCCAGAAAGGGAGAACGGCATGCACTCTTTCAGAGCAGCAGCAAAGATGAGCCTCAGCAAGCGCTGAAAAGTTGACTCAGAGAACCGTCACTTTAACCCAAAGAGGACGGATGCTTTCACTTTAATCTTACCATCTCATGCAAATGAATACCACTATGTTTAATTTGCCAGAAAAGTGTCAGTTGTTAAGATCGACAATATAAGGCGACAATGAAGTAGAGAAGCTATCAAGTATCATTAATGTTGTCATTTTATCAACTGGCCCCTGGATCTTGCCATTTTTGTAATGTGGCCCACAGGTTTAGGTTTTATGTCCGCTTTCCTCGGTCGGCACACTGAAAAGCTCCCATCTAAATCTAAAATGTATGTACAATTAAACATACCACTCTCTCCACTAATTCCAAACACCAAAATATGTGGATTACTACTGCAAAATTATTAGGACTGCACTACTTCAATAATCACACCCTTTATCTCAATGAATACATGATCTACTCTAACGTCATACATAATCAATCATGATAAACTCTAATCTACTGCAGCGCCAATGAAATACATAAGTTATCAAGTACCATTAATGTTGTCATTTTATCAACTGGCCCCTGGCACCTTGCCATTCTTGTAACCCACAGGTTCAGCTATTTGAGTATCCCTGCCATACAGTATATTGGCACTAAAAGGACAAGGACTGACAAGGAGCCCCTTTGCGCAATATAACTTTTAGATGGAGGTCCGCGGACACAATTATTTGTATGGCAAATCATCAAGTAAAATATCATAATTGGGACAAATTCACTTCCTTGTTTACACTTCATAAAATTGTCTCTCCAAGCATAAACTGGACTTTGCTTGTAGGCCTACACTTAAAAGGGTATTTCACTTTAAGTGACAGATACACTGTATTACTTGTATCTTTAGCTGTCTGGGGTCATTTTGGCATCTGCTCAAGTTTCTGTGTGCACCCCAGAATGATACCGGTAGTTAAGTTGCTTGATACAATATTTAGATTTTCTCAATTCATTGAGTACAAAGGATCCGAATGTAAACAAGCCATAGTACTTTCTTGGGTTTAAATCCTATTAGTAGACCATATGTCCGAATTGTACTGTCATGCATTTTCCTATGCAAACTGCTAATAAAGTATTCAATCAATCAATTGAATTGATATTAATTGAACACCCCTCCTATATAAGCCCATTCATCTTTAAACTCCATTTTAACCATGTAAAGCCCTTTGCACACAGGCGCGTTTATCCGCACGGATAAAACGGACAATTTCATTTTTTTAAAAGAAAACAATGATTCTCTACGTGGCTGCGGCCGTGCGTTTTTTCTCGATCGATTCCAGTTCGATTCGTGCGTCTTGTCGCATGCGGTAAAAAACTCAGCACTCCTTTTATGACTCCTTTTGGGATCCGCAGCGCCGATTCCACACAGCATTGCACACCAAATCCAATGCGTTTTATTCATGGAGCAAACAGAAAAAACGCAACGGTCCTGTGTGCAAAGGGCTTTAGACTCATTGAAACACACATCCCTGCATGCTTCTAGTGACTGATACTTCTACCATCATTATTCTTTTATTTGTTTTACTTGTATGTGTTTAATGTTCTTGTCTTTTAGACTAGGTCAGTTTTCCAAAAATCTTAAATGTAGTTCTTGCAATCCACTTATTTGAGACATTAAGCATCACAGAGCTCTGGATTGGCTTTGGCTGCGGAAAGAACTAATTGGGACATTCCTGTTCATGAGATCTGCAATGCTCTTGGTCCACAGAAGTCACTGGCACCCTAGTTGCCCTCACATTGGAGCCTGAGCAGATCAACTCTGATGACTATAGAGGGTATCTCTCCTTTATCTGCATCTTCAGGCATCTCGATTCCCCATACATCTAGCCAGCTCATTTGTGCTTTCCACATCAGCATCTTCTTTAGCACATCCATGTGGTTGCAGTGACTGGCTAGTCTCATCCTCCTGCTATTGTGTCTGCATGGTTGTCATATTCAGTATCGGGGACTTCACAACAGTAAGTAGTACGTAAGTAAGTAGGCCAGAGTGGCTTATTATCAGTACCTTAAAGGTGTTATGTCACGCACCAAAATATTACATTATGCTACAATAGGTCACGTGGTCTTTCTCCAAACTGAAAGGGGGGCAGGACCGTATCAGTTAGTAGTGAATGTATACTTCGTCCGTCGTACGGTGCCGCACACAACGCGCCTTGTGAGCTTTTGAAGCGTGGTTATTTTCTGCCACCACACGGACACACACACACATACACATGTTTAATGTTTGGGGAGAGGAGAAGTGCTCACTGTCCCTCCAGTTGCTGTACCGATTATACTAAAGGACACAGCCGCAAAATAGGTCCAGAACATGGGGTGGAGAAAGCGAGACCCTGGATACAAATCTTCAACGGCTTGTTTGTTGAAAACTTGTACATTTTTAGCGATAAATATGCCATGAAGTTGCGGAATCTTTATCATTTTTACACCTACAACTGCTAGTTTTAAAAATTGTTTTCTAAATTCGCATTTTCACGTCGCACAGCTTCTGTGGGGGTAGTTTGAGAATATAATGATATGCACTCCGGCCCCTTCCTCCATATTAGCCAATCAAATTAATTTATTGCAGTTACTGTACAGAAAGTACTACTTTCAGTTAGGGCTGTTCGATAAATTGATTTTTAATCTAAATCCGATTTTAAAAATAAGAAAATCCTCAAATCGATTTTCACTTTAATTAGGGTAATTCTGGAATGGATCTCAATGATTACAGCCTTGCACAGGGCAAAAAGTACACAGCCCGGTCCTCCTAAAGCACGACAATAAGGTCCGACACCAAATTAATGTAATTTCCCTCTGATGCGTCCTTTCTTTGATGCGCAGCGCACAAACTGGGCAGCTCAGAGCTCAGAGCTCAGCTATGATGTGCGCTCACTCCCACTGGTACAGTACAGCAAACACAGAACAAACGCTGAGCTGGTAAACTTGTTGTAGTTTGAAAAAAGCTAATTAATGCTGTGTTACCCACCTAGTGTAGGCCAACTATCCCTGTCTGTGGCCCTCATTTATCAACGTGGTGCGTACACCAAAATTTAGGGAAGTCTCGACATTTATCATTTCAACGTGACTTTGACGTTGGCGTAGGGTAGGATCAAATCTCACGTCAAGTCCTGAGGTGGTGTAGGAATCATCCTAAATCACTTTGTTCCATTGTAGACGTGCGGAGCAGCATTGTCTAACTATCTGACAGGCAATGGACACATGTATCCACTCGAAAATGTATATCCAACACAATAATAAATAATCCTGTGAAAATATAACATTTTATAAAAGCATATAGCCGGCTACATCATGGACATGCACGCCAATTTTATTTCCAAGTTACAATGACAAGCAATTAAAATCTAGCGATATGGAAGCAATCTACTGTTAAGTGCTTTAACAGTCTAAATCTTAAGATTGCAGATCTGGCTCAGAACAAGCACATATCATAGGCTATAGCCTACGAACGCATGCGAGAGCATTTTCGGGACCAGCGCGGCGCCGCTGTGATCTTAAATTTTCGTGGACCGTGAGCCTCCAATTTATACAGTGACGTGAGTCCTTTTAAATATGGATAAAACCCGAAGGTGTGCGAGAACGGTACATGATTGCCAGTTCAAGCACTCACACGCGCATTATGCTCGTCGCCGAAATTGGGTTCAATTAATATCCAAAACGTAACTGTGGGGTCTCTCAATTTATACAGTACTACTATACAGTAATACTGGCCTACACTATGCTGGAGTTAATGATGAAACCCGACGAGGTGAGCCCGTGGCCATGTGGAATTATGATTGCTTGTAACCAAATGAACGCTCTCTGTCTGTGCACGGCACGGCACGGGTAGGGCAGGCTATGGTTTAAATTAATATTCAAAAGTATTCATGGCAGTGACTTGTGTCATTCATGTCGGCTGCAGCGCTATATCCTCCTTGTCAAAGATTGTACCGTTGGTTAATCCCAGATTCCCACTGTCAAAGACTGCTGTGTAAACCAAAATGCCGCTGTTCCAAGTAGCCTAGTTGCGTGTGTGGGTGTGTGTGTGCGTGCGTGCATGTGTGCGTGGTCTGTGCGGAGTAAACTCTCTAGTTCTATTGGCTTTCCTTTCTTTGTTAGGTCGTATTCGGGTTGTTCTAGTCATAAAATCGGGGCGTTTCGAGAATAATTAAGGGCGTGTTATTTAAATTTCATCCTGTGCATGTATCAACACTGGGCTCAAATGTACGCCAGGTGTGTCTGTTTAGGACGTTTTCGTAAATGCCACGTGAACGTTGCCCTACGCAAAATTTTGGGGGAAAAAATACACAGTTTTTTACACTCCATTGATAAATGAGGGCCACTGTGTTTATTTTGCGTCGGGGAGCGCTGTGAGCAGCGCTTCGCCTCCGTCTACATCAATCCACAACTGTGTGACTCCCTTTTTTGCAGGTCCATGTGTATAAAAAAAAAGCACCTAGGTTAAGGCTAGAGATGCTGCGATATAGATTTTTCATCTTCGATACGATATTCGATATGAAAGCATCTAATTCGATACGATTCCGATATGGACCGATACGATATAGCACATCATTTATTTATTTCTGATTTTGTAGTCTGGAATGTTAAAAAAGGGTATTTGTTTTAATTGTTCCACTAGTTTTACAATCTTTATGAAAATAGCCGATCTACAAGCCCACAACACCTTGCAGCATGACATGTTGAGAGCTTGTAAATCTGCTCCCTTTCCCTTATGACGTTTTTTTTTCCTCCGCCCCCTGGCCCTAGGGTTTTCCAATTAATCGATTTTTAATCGAAATCGGGCTTTTTTCCTTTGGAAGATTTAAAAAATAAGAAATCGTAAAATCGATTTTCACTTTAATTAGGGTAATTCTTACTCATTGGAGCCTTGCACGGGGCAAAAAGTGCACAGCCCGGTCCTACTAAAGCAGGACGACAAGGTCCGACACCAAATTAATACTACTTTATCTCTGATGTGTAATTTCTTTGATGCACGTGCAGCGCACGTCAGACTGGGCAGGGCTCACCACATTCGATTTTGCTATTTGGCTATATAAAAAATTTAAAAAATAAAACAATAATAAAAATAAATCATGTCCTTGCATTTTTTAAATGAAAACAACATAGTTGAAACAATGTATTATTCTTTTACCAAAAAATCGAAATCGGAATCGAAAATCGACTTTTCTGATAAATAAATCGAGATTTCTTTTTTAGGCCACATCGAACAACCCTACGTCAAAGTAGATTTAACCTTTTAGAACGTGTACACATTGTTGTGTATCATTATTTTTATGCTTTAACTATTGAAAAATAGTAGATCTACAAGCTCACAGCGTGGCACCGAGTGCCGCGCTGCGAGCTTGTAGATCTGCTATTTTTGAAAAATCGTGAAAATTTGAATTTTGACCCGATTCTACAAGCGTCTTTTGAATCCTTCAAAGGTTTTTTGAAAAACCTATGTTTCTATGTCAGCAATCTGGCCAGCCATCGTCAAATAAAAGGTCCTTTTCACTTAACTGGAGCTCAGTTTGTCTGTTCTTGAGAGACTACTATGTCAGTGGTTCTCAAACTTTTTCATGTCAAGGACCCCCAAACTGATATTTATTTGGCCACGGACCCCCATCTCAAAATATTTAGTTCCAGGGACGCCCCAGAAGCCAAACTTTAGTTACAAACATTCGCTTTAAAAATACATATATTCAAAGATTTGCACACATTTTCACAACTTTTTCAAAAATAGCAGATCTACAAGCTTGCAGCACGGCACTCGGTGCCGTGCTGTGAGCTTGTAGATCTGCTATTTTTCACTGGTTAAAGCATTCAATAATTCTAGGCCTAAATGGGTTAACCATTTATTGCAACAAATGGAATACAGTTAAGCCCCTTTTCGACTGCAGCTTTAGCACCACACCACGCCGCACCACATAAAAAATATCTACATTTTCCATTACACAAAAGTACCCCTATCGGTAAGAAACAAATTGACCCTTTTAACTGTGATTATAACTGTGATTATAATAAAGTATTAATGTATTACTATGATAATTATAATACACTATAATAGATTATAATAGTGGTTATAACACAATATAATATATATATTATCATGTATTACAACTATATCCTGGTGGTCTAAATGAAAAGTCAGTGAGTGATCAGTCATTATGAAGTGTTTGGCCTAGGGTTTTCCAATTAATCGATTTTTAATCGAAATCGGGATTTTTTCCTTTGGAAGATTTAAAAAATAAGAAATCGTAAAATCGATTTTCACTTTAATTAGGGTAATTCTTACTCATTGGAGCCTTGCACGGGGCAAAAAGTGCACAGCCCGGTCCTCCTAAAGCAGGACGACAAGGTCCGACACCAAATTAATACTACTTTATCTCTGATGTGTAATTTCTTTGATGCACGTGCAGCGCACGTCAGACTGGGCAGGGCTCACCACATTCGATTTTGCTATTTGGCTATATAAAAAATTTAAAAAATAAAACAATAATAAAAATAAATCATGTCCTTGCATTTTTTAAATGAAAACAACATAGTTGAAACAATGTATTATTCTTTTACCAAAAAATCGAAATCGGAATCGAAAATCGACTTTTCTGATAAATAAATCGAGATTTTTTTTTTAGGCCACATCGAACAACCCTACCTGGCCCCTGCTACACTTGAAGCACACACACGCACACACACGCACGCATGCACGCACACACACACACACACACACACACACACACACACACTCCGGTGGCTAAGCTGTAGCTGCTAACGCTAACTCGATAGCTCTGCATGAGCGTCTCTGGCAACGTTTGTTGTTGGTCGTGTCTTTTTTGAAAGTTTTGCACTGAGCTGCTGTTGGGTCTACTCACTCTGCTGGCTTTGCTTTCTATCAGAGTTCACTCTGTTGTACTGCTGCTCCGGTCGTTGACTTGTGCGTGACCGTGGAGCAGACTCCTGGAATGGAGTGCTTATATCGGAGCGTTCTATCGGATGTTTTAGCTGAATTACGATATGATCCGATATACGTTTTTAGGCTCATAACCTGCCGATATGCGATATATCATATCGTGGCATCCCTAGTTAAGGCCGGCATGCCTCCTCATCTGCACTTTAACCTAGTTACATTTTTGATACACGCGGAGTCGCGGACTGAAAGACCTGCAAAAAGCACCAGCTTCGACTACTCTTTTCGCATTCAATCCGACTTTTTCACCATTTCTCAGACGTTTGAATGCAGAGAGTATCCACGGGGTATCCACTGAGGAGTATCCACGGTATCCTGTTCTCCGTGCACTTTGAAGTACGCATGCGCCGATATCTGTCGCCTTGAATATTATTCCCCTCAGGGGAATCGAACCCAAACCGTGGGTTTGTTGCATCCGTGCTCTACTGACTGAGCTAATGAACGGATGATGTGACTCCTTTTTTGTGCATTTATCTTTGACGTGGATAGTGGGGTAGACGTGGATAGTGAGGGACTGAATATTTACTATTCTGTCCATAACGGCACATATCTCGGTAACGCGGCTGAGTGGGATTGGGCGCCGTTCCCACCGCTCGTCGCGGCAACTCGGCTCGCTAGCGCTCGCCTCGGTGGCGACTCATGGGGTCTCCGTCGGGGTCTGTGGCGTGGAGCGTTACACCGGGGAACAGAGAATCCATGACATCTGGTTCGATGCTGGGAGTCAGCTGTTTTTATTATTTGGCACCTCTGAGGTTGACCACTAGATGTCGACATTTTACTACTAATATCTCTGCATTTGCGACACGTTGTGAGCTTGTAGATCAGCTCTTTTAACCATGTTAAAACGTGGATGTTTAGACATACAGAAACTTTTCGCTTCACAATAAAAGCTTATCAGCTTGCTTTCCCAGACAGGCAACATGGAAAATAGATTCAATGGCATTTCACATTGCAAAAGGGTGCAGAAAGAGCTGCATTTTTCCCCTCCTGTATGCTGTATTTTATTGCTATTCTTATGTTTTGAAAGGTGCTATATAAATAAAGTTATTATTATTATTATTATTATTATTACATTGTCTATTTGTCCAGACATGTATATATATATATATATATATATATATATATATATATATATATCAAATACAATAAAAAATTGCTTGCATTTTTTTAAATGAAAACAACATATTTGAAACAATGTTTCGAAAAAACGAAAATCGACTTTTCTTTTTTTAGGCCAAATCAAACAGCCCTAATTTCAGTACAGTTTACTTAGCTGTTTTGGGCGGGTCAGCTAAATCGGTCTATCTAATTGTCCCTCCCACGTGTCCCTCCCACTTTAAATAAGCACCTTTTCTAAAATCCTGCCTAGTCTATTTCAGTAAATGGGGGGGAGCAGAAATGGGATCTAGGGTGCCAGGGTGGGGGCGTGTCTGATTAACCATGAAACTGTCTGCAACAATCAATATATAGTCTACTACTACTACTTCATTTCTGATTGCTACCATCTCACACACACACACACACACACACACACACACACACACACACACACACACACACACACACACCAGCAGCAGCAGCATCAAGCCGTTCACAACAGTCGTCACGGGTGTGAAGTAGGCTATAGATCTATGAATCCATCATGTTTGATCAGCTCTAATGATATGATTAATGAATGAAACGATCAGTTTCTTACCGTAGTCACAAACGTCGATCCGCTGTCACACACAACCAGGAACTGACTGAGTCCACTGCGCATGCACGGAACCACTGCGAGGAGGAGGAGGTGGAGGATCGAGGAGCAGAGGAGGAGGGTGTTGAGAGAGACAGAGAAATACAGGGAGAGAGAGCGAGAGGGGGGGAGACAGAGAGAGAGACAGAGAGAGAGAGAGAGAGAGGGAGAGAGAGAGAGAGAGAGAGAGAGAGAGAGAGAGAGAGAGAGAGAGAGAGGGAGAGAGAGTGAGCTGTTGTGACAGGAGAAAATGATGTCTATTGTGCACTGCCACTGATACCAAATGACCTCTGTGCATAATACTGAAAATACTGAAATAGGCCTACTGTTCATAAACAGAGCAACTTTAATTCAATTGCATTTGAATGAATTGCTGCTACTTGGTTTTATACCACAGTAAATACGATTGATTGATTGATTGATTGGTTGATTGATTGGTTGATTGATTGTTTGATTAATTGAAGACGTTATTAGAAGTTTGCATAGGAAAAGGTACAGTTTCATGACGGTACAGTTCACTGGTATAACAAGGTCTATAAGGAGATCCTAAAAAAGACTAAGCTTATTTCCACAGGAAACCATTTAAGTAGGCTATCTCATATAACATTGAATGACAGACGAATAGAACACATTACTATACAGTATATAGTCAGTAAAAACAAAAAAAATGAAAGAACAAAATACAGTAAGTCAATACAAACAGTAAGTATAAGTAAGCAATTTACCCCGAGTGAGAGGACATTATGCTCTGATAATGTCCTGTGTGAGGGGGTGATCGGACGAGGCGAAGCCGAGTCCGATAACACCCTCACACAGGACATTATCAGAGCATAATGTCCGACCCCGAGTGGTAAATAGCTTTTCTACCACTTTTTTCCGTATACATGAAAGAAAACACATAGTTGTAACTTGCAAGGATATTAAGTTACAATCATTATTGCCTATAAAACTTCCGCGACGACAGCAAATAGTTCCACAAACAACATCTTCTACTCACCACCAGATGACGCCAACTCCATGCAGAGAAAGATGTCTAGCATACAGCTAAGCTAACGTCAGTTAGAAGGACCGTTCCGGCCGTAAATAGAGGCTGTTCGCTTCCAGAAAGGCATAGGTTCAGAGAAAAGGGGCTTTAAAGTTGGCGGATTGCATTGGATCCAAATAAATCGGCGACGTCGTACGCACGTTAGTAAACATAGGACCGCTACGACCGTCATATGTTGGTTGGGGGAAAGGTGTTCCGACTACCTCCTGAAGTCCCCGGATGTACACTGAGGCGCATTGATCTCGTCCTCACACAACTGCGGCGGTTGTTCTGCCATAACCTCCGGAATTTAGCCAATCAGAATCCAGTATTTGAACATGTGACTAGAAAAAGTGGTAGAACAGTAAGTATATACAAAAAAGGGGCAGGGCAGGGGAGGGTAGGGCTGGCTAGGTTTGTTTGAAGGGGCAGGGGAGGGGAGGGCAGGGCTGGGACGTTTATACCAAGCTAAACTATATGGATGTATAACTATTTCTGCAAGCTTAAAAGGTTTTTGTTTTTAATTCATAGAAACATACTTTTATATTTTGAAATATTAATTGATAATTGTTTACAACATAATAAGCGCTATTTACTTGTGTAGTGCACATGACATAACTAGGCACAATACATTCAATATGACAATACAGTCAGTGAATAATCATATTTCTGTAAGGCTACAAAGTTCATAGATAGATGTGTGTGTGTGTGTGTGTGTGTGTGTGTGTGTGTGTGTGTGTGTGTGTGTGTGTGTGTGTGTGTGTGTGTGTGTGTGTGTGTGTGTGTTTGTTTCACTTAAAAGAAAAGGAGGGAGGAGAGAGGAACATTTACCCCTCCCCTCTCAATCCCCCCCCCCCCCCCCCCCCCCCCCCCTCTTATCTCTGTCTCTCACAGCCTTTCTAACAATCAATCCTCTCTCCTTGTAAGTGTGTTGTTCTTTAGCCCACTGGGTGGATGTGTTTATTATTATTAGTAGTATTAGTATTATTATCATTATCATTATTATTTGTAGGCCTTTGCTGTGGAATTAGTTTCTAGTCTAAGGTAAGACTTGCTCCTTTTCCCTGTTTGAATTGACTATAGATTGTCATTTAGGCTATTGATAAGCTGTTGATCAGTCATCATTGCTCAGATTCCTCAGTTGTTACCCAGAATGCATTGCTGTGTCTTGTCACTATTGTGTGTTGTAAGACGTATGGTAGTTAGTGTAGCCTATGTCAATAGTAATACAATGTTTTACACTCGGCTGAATGCTTGATTCTGATTGGTTAGTCACTAATTTCATCAGTCTGTTATTTTTGTGTGTATGTCCGTCGGTCCGTATGTCCGTCCCGCATAGCCTGGCATTGGCCAAGCTTGCGGGACATGAAATGAACTCATAAAAGCACCGCTCACTGACCGCTGAACTCAATAACAGACTGCTGTTTAGTCAAAGACTCAGAGCACCTGGCTCATATTGCTTGGGATTTAGCCTTTTCCAACATGGCATCCATGTCAGCAAACACCCTAGTCATTTACAGCTAAACAGTGCAGTCAAGAACGTACAGGGCACTGGACGCACCTAGCATAAATTAACTGACCACTTTCATGTATGAAATCCTTTCGTTAATTTAGGGTCAATTAATTAATTTCTTTATTAAGTAGCCGTGTAATAAGCGTGATAAATCAATGCGGTCATAATTGAGAAAGAAATCCCTTCAGGTTGATGAAGACCGGCCCCAGTGCCTCTCGTTGTTGTATAATCATCCTGTCAGGGTTTATTTCTCAATAATGACCTGCTCCCTATTGATTAATTACTAGTCCATGTGCAGTGGTTGGATGCGGTCTCCCTGTATTTGGGTCGGGTAGGACACCTACTGTGTTTAGGACCACTCAATGGAACGTGTTTTCAATTACGTCAATAAAATCAATCAATCAGTCAAGATTGACCAAAGTTTGCGGAGACTCAAATGCATGGTCAATTCACCATGCAGTCCACCGGTCATCAAATTATTGTGTATATGTGACAGAAACAAACAAACAAATAATTCAAGGCTTCAGGGGGTGCGTAATTGATGGAAGTCATATTTTTGGTGAACTACTCCTTTAAGATAATGTAGGATCTTTAATCTTTTAAATACGTACTTTTTAAGGTATGTTGCATAGCATTAACTGATTAATTTTTAGTAATTAATTACAGAAAATTAACGCGATTAAAGAAATTAACGCATTGTAATCGTGCTTCGTTTTTGCACCATAGAACCTTTCTCACTGGACGAGTTTTAATCGAGTCCCAGCCCTAATTAGTATGGAATTGTGACGTACATACCGGTATAGCAAGATTAGCTATAGCCAGGAAGTGTTATGAAGCAATGCATTTTGCATAGCAGCAGTAGCGTTAGCCAGGAGGCTCTTAAGCAGTGCATTGTGTGCTGCACTTTAGCTTCCCCTGGGAAACACCAGCCCATTACACATCAATCAATACACACTTTACAAACATCACTTCCTATTTAAGCATGCATGCATGCGTGCACGCACACTGGCACGCACGCACATTCACAAACTGATATGTATACAGACACAAAGTCTCTCACTTACTGTATGCACGCACGCACAAACATTAATATATGATTGTAAGCTGAAATAAGGCCACCTCACCTCCTTAGCACAAACGCACACGCGTGTGTCAACTCAGTGTCTTGTTGTTCTGGGATCTGACCAGTATACCACAGTCTAATACTGTTGTCCTGCAGCTGACCAGTAAACCTTAAGTCTTCTACTGTTGTTCTGAGAGCTGACCAGTTCAACCATTGGTTATTCAAAACATGCTTGCCCCCATTTCTTTCGCGGGCCGCTCTCCGCCAGCGGTTCATGTATTCGTTTTATTGAGGTGGTTAGAAATAAGTTTAGGGTTAGGCATAGTTTTACTGAGGTTAAGGTTAGAAATAAGTTCAGGGTTAGGAATAGTTTTACTGAGGTTAAGGTTAGAACTAAGGTTAGGTTAGGCATAGTTTTACATTTACATTTACATTTACATTTAGGAATACCTGGATTTGACTAGGGGCAAGCATGTTTTGGGGCGAGCATTTATGATGAAGTGGAAGTGGACAGATAGAACACAGTACTATGCAGTAGATATCATTAGAAAAAAAACAAAAAAAAAACAATGCAAAATGAATTACTTTCCACTAGTGTCTACTCGGGTCTGATCTCTCTACTGAAGCAGTCTAGTAAATAATGCCTTGCTCAGAGGAGCACAATCAGTGGAAATGAACCGCAGGTTGTTAGCTCCATATGTCTCTCTGTCCTCCAGGATGATGTCACTTCCTGTGAGCGTTGAGCGCCGCCAAGCTGCAATGGAAACGCTGTGGAACGAGGTGAGGAGCATTGATGAAGAGGAGCAGGGAGATGAGAACACGATGAAGACGAGGAAGACATCAGTCACGTGGACGGTACCATACTGTACAACACGCTTTACCAAACATTGGACTGTGGCCCATTCTGGGTTGCGGACCTGTTTTTTATCGGTAAACCTTTTTATTTATTTATTTTAGAATAGTTTTATTGTTTTTATACCTGAAAATCTTTTCAAAGATATTTTTGGGGAAAAACAATATTATTTTAATTAATTAATTCATTAATTAATTAATTTGTTCTAGCAAGCAAACCATAAAAACTAGCCTCTATGGTATCTGCCATATTATATTTGATTTATCTTGTTTTAGTGTGATTGTTTGTCTTGCATTCTTTAATTTTCTGTTTTTTTATTTCAAATTGTTTTTTCTTTATGCCGTTAGTGTCATTTACAAGTTAAATGGAGCAATAAGATTGCTTGGGATGATCATTATCTGTAATATTTTTTTTCACCTCGCTTCTCAGTCTGGAAAGCTTCCTATGTGAAAGGGACGGTCTCTGCGCTGAGGATTTTGATTGGTCTGTGGGCGGGGCCGCCGGGGTGGGACCAGAGCCTTTCAATGTAATGGTATGTAGGTGGGAAGCTTGTGATTGGCTGAACCGGAGGTAGGCTATGTTCACTCAGGCCACATTCTCATAATATAATTCGTTTAGTCGTGCGAATGGGAGGGGTGAAGTTGCCACATTCCTTGCATATTTAATTGATACGTTTGCGCTCACACACATTGTCATCCGAAACAAGGAATCGCTGAGTCCACGTCTGTATCCAAGCTGCATAATGCCTCCTCCATCTCCCTGTGTTTAATAATTCTTCAAGTTCAACTCACAAGTGTAACCGCAGGACCCCCGCAAATATTTATCTGCGGTCGACCCAAGGCCCCGTAGTAAACGGGCGATTCAAAAATAAAACCATGCGGCGGCGGGAGGGACTCGCAAAATCTACCAGCAATAAACCAGACAGCAAATACTTTAGCAGATATGAATATCTACGAAGAGGACAACGTCAACGTGTCCTCTCTCTCTCTCTCTCTCTCTCTCTCTCTCTCTCTCTCTCTCACGCTGCCCCTCGTCTTGCCCTCCGCTGGCTCCTTCTCTGCGCTCCGCGGCGCGCGTAAAGCATCTCCATTTGGACATGATTGCACAGAGAGCAAGAGAGAGAGAGCGCGCGCGCGCGTGAGCGAGAGAATCCCACACATCGGCCTATATTATTGCGACCGTAAGGTCGCAGTTTAGTTGCGACCGTAAGGTCGCAGTTTAGTATGAAAAACCTCCACCGGCCGTCCGTCCGTCCGTCCGTCACACACGTCACACCTTTGCCCTGCTCAATGTATACGTGTAACGCCTGATACTGAGGTGATGTGTCACTGTGACATCACAGATACTGAGGTGATGTGTCACTGTGACATCACAGGTGAGATCGCAGTGATGTCAGATACTCAGAGACAGGGATCTCCATATTTAGGCATAAACAGGTGACATCACAGTGATGTCAGATACTCAGAGCAGGTATCTCCATATATGGGCATAAAATGGATTCTGTTAGGGATCTCCATACTGTATATGGGCATAAAAGGGATTAGTGATGTCAGATACTCAGAGCAGGATCTCCATATATGGGCATAAAAGGGATTAGTGATGTCAGATACTCAGAGCAGGGATCCCATATATGGGCATAAAAGGGATTCAGATGGAGATTCAACTTCAATGAGTAACAATGGCAAACTGTCAACTGCCCGTATGTCTTGATAATTGGTAAAACAAACTTTTGGCCTATTTGTGGCTTATCATCACATCCAACCATCTTAAGATACTCAGCTAGTGGGGGAATGCTCTCTTCCCTGGTGAGAATTGCCCCTTTATATAGGCGCTTGTTTGTGTATTGATGACATCACGCCACATCATCAGCTGTGGACTCTGTGATGTCATCGTATCTCCATATATGGCCATCTCCGTATATGGAGATATAAGTCGTCCATGCCCAGGTATGGGCTGTGAGGTCAGACTTTGTGTGATGGGTAGGTTATCTCCATATATGGAGATTCAACATTCCAGGTGTAACTATGGCTGCCCGTATGACGTGAGAGGTGGAGGCTGTGATATTTGTGGAGATAAGCGACCAACGGTCGCTTATCTCCCGATTAGGGAGTCTTACTGGTTTAATTGCGACCGTCAGGTCGCAGTTTACTATGAAAACCTCCACCGGCCGTCCGTCCGTCCGTCCGTCCGTCCGTCCGTCCGTCCGTCACACGTCACACGTCCACACCTTTGCCCTGATCATATCTCCGCATCAGTATGACATCACACCACATGTGTACACAAACCTTTGTGTACGTTGCTGTGGCAACAGGCTGTTGTTGCTGGTCTGTTAGTGTACGTTAGCAACCACCTTAGCAACCATGGTTTTACCCTAGCAACCAACTGTTTACCCTAGCAACCAACTGTTTACCATAGCAACCATGTTTTATTTACCCTAGCAACCAACTGTTTACCATAGCAACCAGATACGCAGAGCAGGGATCTCCATATATGGGCATAAACAGGTGACATCACACTGATGTCAGATACTCAGAGCAGGGATTTCTCCATAATATATGGGCATAAAAGGGATTCTGTTAGGGATCTCCATATATGGGCATAAAAGGGATTCTGTTAGGGATCTCCATATATGGGCATACAAGGGATTCTGTTAGGGATCTCCATATATGGGCATAAAAGGGATTCTGTTAGGGATCTCCATATATGGGCATAAAAGGGATTCTGTAGGGATCTCCATATATGGGCATAAAAGGGATTTCTGTTAGGGATCTCCATATATGGGCATAAAAGGGATTCTGTTAGGGATCTCCATATATGGGCATAAAAGGGATTCTGTTAGGGATCTCCATATATGGGCATAAAAGGGATTCTGTTAGCTGTTAGTGATCTCATATATGGGCAATAAAAGGGATGCTGTTAGGGATCTCCATATATGGGCATAAAAGGGATTCTGTTAGGGATCTCCATATATGGGCATGAAAGGGATTGTGTTAGGAATCTCCATATATGGGCATAAAAGGGATTGTATCCCAGATGATGCCCTGTTAGGAGATCCACACTAACAGAATCCATATATGGTCCTACCGACAGCTGCTATAAGCCAACCCTGGCGATAAGGTCTGAGTCGAAGAAATGCTTCTTTCCTGGCAAGAATTGCCCCTTTATACTGTAGGGCTCGTTTGTGTATTGTATGACATCACGCCACAATCATCGGCTGAGGACTGTGTGATGTCATCATATCTCCATATATGGAGACATAAGTTGCTCATGCCCAACATATGGGCTGGTGAGTCAGACTTAGTGTGATGCGTAGGTTATCTCCCATATATGGAGATTCAACTTCAATGAGTAACCATGGCAAACTGTCAACTGCCCGTATGTCTTGATAATTGGTAAAACAAACTTTTGGCCTATTTGTGGAGATAAGCGACCAACGGTCGCTTATCTCCCGATTAGGGAGTCTTACTGGTATGATATACAAGTGACTCCAGTGGCACTTTCCTTTCATCTAACTATGTCTATTGTGCGATCGAGGGAGCGGTGATCAGAAATGAAATCAATGAGGGGAGGAGGCGGCCAGAATGGTCAGAAATCTAATAGCAGACGCTCTGGAGGGGGATTTAACCTTTTATAAATAACTATGGATTTAACACGCACATTGGCTCTATATTGCCTGTATTTGAGACGGATGGATTCACACCAACAGTGAAGCGTTTGCTGTAGCGAATCGAAACCACCGTTTTTTTGTGGATTTGCATTCGTTTCTTTGATCGAAAAAGAATACGGATGCGTCTTCACACATGCCCAAACGTTGTGTATTTTCCGACAATACGTTAGAGGATTCGTTTTAATCGCAATAAAACGTGCCTGTGTGAATGCCGCCTCAGACTGCGCGGCCGCGGAGGAGCCGAAAGTCGGGGGGACAAAGATTTTACTATTCTGGCCCCCTGGTTTACAACTTCTAACGGGCTCAGGCGACCTTGAGCCACGTGAGAGACCATAGAGCAAGCGTAGCGAACGAGTCGCTGTGTCGAGCAGTGCGCGCCTCCGTCATCTCCACCAAAACAATCGCTCCTTTACAAGAACCAGACTAAACCGGTTGTGCTTTTAGGATTCACGGCATGTGAATCGACGGACTTTCCAATCCGTGATGACGTGCCTATGAAATCAAGCTCAAATGGACAGCCAGAAGTGAAAAAAAGAAAAGAAAAGAATAAAAATAATCATTCTGAAGGAAGTGAATCGATCTGTCTGGATTCCAAGTACATCAAAATCGCTCCACAACCCGAAATTGACCACAACCCTATGTTTGAGAACCACTGCATCTCTGGTGTTTACTTCCTGTTTTCTACCCAATCCAGAGGCGGAGCTAGAAGAGGCGTGGCTGGTGGAGGCGGGACTACCTCCCTGTT
>NC_137828.1:58484326-58491826 GCF_963921795.1 Nannobrachium achirus | reverse complement strand
TGCTTCTAATACTACTAAAACTACTCCACTGTGCATACTGATAAGTATCATGAAGTCAGTCTGTCTGTCTGTCTGTCTGTCTGTCTGTCTGTCTGTCTGTCTGTCTGTCTCTTTAGATAAAGGTGTGTTTGGAGTGCCTCTCTCTGCTCTGTTGCAGAATGACAGGAAGACTCATCCTGGTGTCAAGGTCCCTCTGTTCCTCACCAAGGTAACAACAACAATAACATTAACCACGTAAGCTGTGTATACGTGTCGTACACTGAATACTTTGGACACCAGTTGCCTCTGTAGTACTTGGTGCTCGCTCCCCCCCTCCCCCCCTCTACACCAAATGTGTTCATCAACAATATAGGCAATTTCCAAGCTCGTAATGTGTCGCAACGGGACATGTTAGGAGTTTTTCCCAACAGCGTTGATATGATGTTTAATGGCCTCGCGTTGTGATTTGATGACTTTATAATATCGACCGATATACATACTGTGTGTGTGTGTGTGTGTGTGTGTGTGTGTGTGTGTGTGTGTGTGTGTGTGTGTGTGTGTGTGTGTGTGTAGCTCTTGTCCATACTTGAACAGAGAGGTTTACAGACTGAAGGGATTCTCAGAGTTCCAGGTTCAGCGGCCAGACTGAAGGTAGGCCTACACATGCAATTCCTATTCCTACTATGATTACTATTACTACTTGAGACAACATATTCTCACTCTCAAATAGTACTACAGTGACTTCATGGGACAGGATGTGACCAAGTGGAAAACTTTTTGACGTGACGAAGGTCCTGATGCCGTCTCAGTCACTTCCACATTCCTGGAACATTCCTGGAACTTCCACATTCCTGGGATGTGGAAGTGACGTTCTCAAACCCGAGGTGTAAAAGGGTGAAGGCTTGGCAAAACAGTTAACCCATTAAGATCTGGATTTATTTTATACTTTAGCTATTGAAAAATAGCAGACATACAATCTCACAGCATGGCACCGAGTGCCGCACTGCAAGCTTGTAGATCTGCATTTTTATTTATTTTTATTAGATTTTTTTTTTTGCAGATCTTTGAATATTCATTTTTCAAAGCAAACTTTTGTAACTCAAATCTCATATTTTGAGATGGGGGTCTGCGGCAAAATACATGTAATGTTGGGGGTCCTTGACATGAAAAAGTTTGAGAACCATTGACAGAAACATGCATTTTTCAAAAACCTTAGAAGGATTTAGAAAACACTTATAGAATCGGGTCAAAAATATTCATAGACTTGCACAAAATATTTTTCAAGATATTTCAAAAATAGCAGATCTACGGTACAAGCTCGCAGCGCTGCCCTCGGTGCCCCACTGTGAGCTTGTATATCTGCTATTTTTTAAATAGCTAAAGCATAAAATTATGGTTAAAGTAATAATGCGTTCCAGGGCGGTTAAAATGACTACGGTACGGCATGCGGTCTGAAGCGGACTTGAGCCACGAGAGGCACTGGCGAGCGAGCAGTAAAGCCAGCGAGTCACTGAGCTCATGCTGAGCATTGTGAAGTCCACTCAGCGACAGAATCGTGAATCATCGCCCCACATACTCATACGGCATTACAATCGGCTTACAGTATAACAATCTATAATTAGAGTTATAAATAATCATAATGCTTTATAATTATAACAATAATCATGACACATGATAATATTCAATATTTGCTGGACACTCATAGACATTTGTTTTTGCAATTATTGTTAGTGTATTCTAATAGTAATACATTATAATAATAACTGTTATAATGCATGATAGCGGGATGATAAGTCTTTAAGTACATTTATTACATTCTTGAAGGCGTTGGCAGAAATGTTTTGTGTTCTTGCATACATTTAATGATTTTTTTCCTTCACTTTACTTAACGCACCCAATGACCATTTAATGACTTATACTCACACACAGTATAATGCATTATAACTGTGATGCTAATGCATTATATACTAATCATAGTGTATTGCAACTAAGATCATTGTAATAAAACTATCCCAACACATACTCACTGACAACTTTCGGCATGTCTCACTCGGGGGTGCCTCTCCTCACAAGTATAGTAATACCAACGTGTGCGTGCTTGTGTGTGTGCGTGTGCGTGCGTGCGTGCGTGCGTGCGTGCGTGCGTGCGTGCGTGCGTGCGTGCGTGCGTGCGTGCGTGTGTGTGTGTGTGTGTGTGTGTGTGTGTGTGTGTGTGTTTGTGTGTGTGCGTGCATGTCATCCTGCAGGGCCTTCGGGAGCAGATAGACAGGTGTGTGTGGGTGTATGAGGTGAACTGGGAGGAGGTGAGACAGGCCGACGCGGCAGGACTCCTCAAACTCTTCATCAGAGAACTTCCTCTTCCTCTCCTCACCTCCCGGTACCTCCCTGCTTACACTGCTGTACCAGGTGCACACACACATTTTAAAACATTTATTCATGTCCACACAAAGGAGGGCATACAAGGACTGGGGATGGGATGATAAGCGATATTATCGTTTAAAAAAACACTCACGATAATCGTATCACAGAGATTTAATTTATCGTGATATCACCCTCCATCATGCACTGGGATCAATTCATCTTTTATTTGCCGAGCTGCATATCCGGTACCACATAAACCCTCTATAATGGTAAAAGGTACTTTAATATAATAATAATCTACGTACTTGATACATTCTTTTTTTGGGACGTGTTGTGAGCTTGTAGATCTGCTATTTCTTGGCAAATGTTCCGCTCCAGGATAATGGATTTTGATTATCACGATAATAACGTAAATGGCGATTTCTTTTGTCATAATAATTGTCAACCCATTCTCACTCCCTTTGCTTCACCCTCCCGACGCCGTGTCTTTCTTTCCTTTGCTTCACCCCTGTGAAGTTTTGGGAGTGACTATTGCGTCTAGGGTGCGACGGAGACGGAGAGTTTTTGGACGAGACAGAGTCTTAGTACGCATGCGCCGACATGTGTTTGCTGGAAGATTTTTCACTGACGGCCGTCACGGGGAATCGAACCCCGGTCTCTGGATTTGTATCTCCATGCTCTACCGACTGAGCTAACGAGAGTGACTGGGAAGTACCTTTTTTTTGTGCTTTTATCTTTGACAAAACGTGAAATGATAACGTAGTCCCTTCTTTGAGCCACATTCGGAGGCGGAAGCAGTCCCCTGGTCAAGATTTACTATTCTGTCCATAACGGCACGTAATTCGGTAACGCGGCTGAGTCGGCTCATGCGGCGTTCCCACCGCTCGTTGCCGCCTGAGACGGCGCTGCTCCGTCGTTTATAGTGGCGTGAACGGTAGCGACGGGTGGCTGGTAAACCAAGAAGCCTTCAGAGCGTATCGAATCCCGCATCAGGAACTACTTTTTTTTCTTTCTTCTTAGACCACCCAATGCGTCTAACCCTTGAGACATTAGGCAATCCGTCCGCGTCTATGGTGAGAAGCATTCGGTATTTAAGATCGCGTCGGTTGTATGACGCAATAGGGGTGAGAACCTGTTGTAATTGTGATATGACATTTTCATATCAAGGACTCAAATATTATAGGTGCAGTAATGTTACATTCACAAAATCATGCATGGCATGTCTCTGTGATACGATAAGCATGCTCACTCTGCTATAATTGGCTGCTGCCAGCCTTTTTCGTCTCCTTTTTGGGCATTCCATGTTGTTGTAACCCTCTAACAACCAGTCAGTTGGTATGTCCTATAGGCTGCCAAATATAAAAACAAATAGTCTGCACCTGACTGTAGCCCAGTTCTGAGATGGTATGTAGAAGTGGTTGGTTTAAGGACTGTGTTGTTCATGAAAGCTTCCTCTAGGGCTAGGCTATAGGTCAAAGGTGCAGGCTATCTCTAATACAGACACTTCTCTGGACTATTCATCAACCACAACAACATCTGGTGTATTAGCTGTCAAATACGTAAAGATGTCTGGGTTATCACAGAAATTAAACATGGATGTAATGACACAGGAATGTTTGTACATTCTCACTGAGGCTGAGGGTGCATGATATTTTGATATGTCCTTTGCTATGAGTTCCACTATTCTATGAGGTGCAATTTGAGGTCAAGAATATCAGATAAAGGGCACTTGGGTGACACCGTGGTCAAGTGTATGCCCACCACAACCGCAGAGGTTGTGAGTTTGAATCCATCGTGGTGCATTTGGCATTACCGAGCATCTATACAAACACAATTGGCCCGTGTTCGGGGGAGGGAAGCCAGGTTTGGAGTTAGCAAACCTGTCAGCAGGGAGTGTTGGCCCGGAGGAGTCAGACAAAGGCTCCATGTCCTCCCGGCGTGGGCTCCTCACTGGCAGGTGAGTCAGTAGTACACAACAACCAACATTTGTGTGGGGAGGAATTGATTGTCATAACGGCTAAATTGGGGAGAAAAAGGGGTAGAAAAAAACGATAAAAAAAATCTGAACAAATGCGTTGTGTGTGTGTGTGTGTGTGTGTGTGTGTGTGTGTGTGTGTGTGTGTGTGTGTGTGTGTGTGTGTGTGTGTGTGTGTGTGTGTGTGTGTGTGTGTGCGTGTGTGCGTAGGTCTGTCTTGTTCTGTCCATCAGATTCAAGCTCTCCAGTTGTTGACCATGTTACTACCTGAAGCCCACAGAGACACACTTAAGGTACAACACACACACACACACACACACACACACACACACACACACACATTCTCCGGCAGCAGTGGCAGCCGCGGCATCGCCGGTAACTGCCGACAACAGCCAATTAATTATCTACCTGGCAACCACTCTTAAGGGTCAAAGTTTGATGAAGGCATGGCAACGGTTTGTGTTGTCCAGCAGGTCTGGACACCCTATATAAGCTGCTGGAGGGTGATTACATACAGAGTACATTGGTAGGGTCATTACATAACATACATAGGTCACATAGGTAGGGTGGTTACATACAGATTACATGTAGGGTATCTATATACTTAGGTTACATTGGTAGAGTAATTACATACAGATTACATAGGTAGAGTAATTACATACAGATTACATAAGTAGAGTAATTACATACAGATTACATAGGTAGAGTAATTACATACAGATTACAGAGGTAGAGTGATTACATACAGAATGCAGAGGTAGAGTGATTAGCACACTATTGGAGAGAGAGACAACAAGACAGGAACACAGAAAAGAGATCGACATAGAACACAGAAAAGAGATAGACATAGAGATAAGAGAGCGAGAGTAAGAACAGAAAGGTCAGACAGACGGAGAGACAGAGGAGAGAGAGTGTTATTGCTCCTTCTCGCGTGGCATTATCGGAATCAACTCAGAGAGAGAGGGAGGAGAGAAAGAGAGATGTTACATTGGATGGTGACGAAAGAGAGTGGAGGACCAGTGGGGGTTGACCATGTTGCTGTAGCAGAGGGACACAGAGTGTTCACATTTGGAGGGTACTGGTCATCATACAGCAAGCAGCAGATTGATGTACATGTCTTCAACACAGTGTCTTTGCGTTGGACAAAGTTGCACCCAGTGACAACTGGAAGAATAGGACGTGTCCATGAGGCTCCCTCCAGACGTTGGGGCCACACAGCTGTGCTGATAGAAAGTATAATCTACATCTGGGGCGGGTGTAAAGGTGAGCCAAGGCAGTACTGCAGCACGCTTTATGCATTTGATGCCGGCACCCACAGATGGTTCAAGCCCGAGATTTCTGGGACTGTTCCAGAGGCGAGGTGGGGTCACTCAGCTTGTGTCTTGGGGAAGGTCATGTATGTGTATGGAGGATGGACCCGGACCGGATGCACTAAAGACCTCTACAAGTTGGACAGCATCACAATGGTCTGGTCTTTAATTAAAACCAGAGGCCCAGCATCTGTTTCAGATAGTCACTCTGCCACCTTCATCAGGAAAAAGATGTATGTATTTGGGGGCAGAGGGGACAACTACAAGGACCCATACAACAACATCAGATTGTTTGACACACAGACCAACTTCTGGCTGAGAACGCCTTCTGCAGAGCTTCCTCAAGGAGGACTTGTGCGCCATTCAGCCTTTGCCTACAAAGGAGAGCTGTACATATTTGGTGGCAAAAACCTTTGTCTGGACCAGACCTTCAATGATCTGTGGAAATTAAATCCAGAGACCTTCTCCTGGAAGAAGGTCGAGCCGCCCAAGGAGGGAGGTCTGTCTTCAAGGATGTACTGTTGCATGGTGGGAGACCGCGTTATCCTCTTTGGGGATAACACAGATGACCTGTACATCTTAGACTTAAATCCTAGTCTGAAGACGTTATGCAAGCTAGCAGTTTTTCAGTATGGTCCGAAGAGAATCCTAAATTTCACAGGACATCAGTTGGGAACTGGCAGCCTTACTATCAACAGCCACAGATGTCAAGGACAGGAACAAGTTGCAGATAATGAAACAGAGGAAAGTTACGGGACACACTTGTGATGCTCAGCAGGGAAAGCTCAAAGACTTTGGAGCACCTTCTTTCTGGCCGCCATTAGACTAATGAACAAACATTGAACACTACATGGCCCGAACTATATGGCCATATGTCTGTGGCTTGTGTTTTGGCATTTTGCAAAATTTTTCACTTTGCACAATTATGCACTTTGCACTTGAGCTTTTGCACTTTTAGGTAATTTAGATTTTAGACTATTAAGCACTAGCACTATTTTCAACACTGCTGCTTTGGTTTTAGAGCACAATGAATTTCACTTGCCTTTTACTTGTATTGTTGACAATAAAGTTGAACCTGAACCTGGTTGAAGCAACGCTCCCCCAAGATGTAATCGTTTTTCTTTCGAGACTTTTTCAACCTCTATCTGTGCCACTATATGCTTGGTTCTTGTCTATGTGTTTACTTGTAAATAGAATTTGTAGTCATCATTTTTGAGCGGTGCTAGCCGCTCCAATATGTGACCGCTCACTTCACACTGGTGTGATTTTATTTTTACGTCATCATGGCTCTGCAGGAGTCTAGCCCTCTAGATTAGAAAACCGGTTCTCAAACATTTTAATGTCAAGGAACCCCAAATTGATACATATTAGCCTGCAGACGTGTCATGTCATGTTAGGTTAGGTTAGGCTTTACAGTGTGGTTCTATGATAGCAGTGATTCTCAACCTTCTTTTGAGCGGTGGTAAACCGCTCCATAGAGTGGCTGTGCGTGTGTCTGTAGCCACTTTTCCTCAGCGTTTTGCCATAGCAATGTGTTTTCCTCAGCGTTTTGCCATAGCAATGTGTGTGTGTGTGTGTGTGTGTGTGTGTGTGTGTGTGTGTGTAGGCTGTATTACATCACCAATTACATCCTAGACCTATCTGTAGCCACTTTTTCCTCAGCGTTTTGCCATAGCAATGTGTTTTCCTCATTGATAGTTGTCCATTTGTACACTCTGAAGCCGAAATCGGTTCTATCACATTTGTAACAGTTTTCGGAACAGATTTATCACACTGTCAGAGCTCGTATGTGGAATTCCTGTCTGCTATACAATTACAGTTGTGGCAGCCAGAGTTTTAACTAAAATAACGAGGGAACATTAGTCCAGTTTTAGC
>NC_137828.1:58464326-58479326 GCF_963921795.1 Nannobrachium achirus | reverse complement strand
CTTACACACAGATCATTGCGGTTGTATTTTTTCTTCTCCGAGTGAAACGAAAGACGCTCGGCGTGCGTGAATCGGAACCCTCGCGCACACAATGGGCACACACCGCATGCACTGAGCCGCCGACAATATCTGGTTGTCGCGACGTCATGCACACTTGATCCCTGATGTCATCAATATCAAGCCCATCTCTAGGAATGCCCATATATGGACATATTGTGTCAGTCTCTTGTTTCAGCGCGACCTAAAGGGTGAGGTTGCTTCTCGCCCTTAGGGTGTCTTACTGGTACTGTCCACTCCTGTGTGTGTGTGTGTGTGTGTGTGTGTGTGTGTGTGTGTGTGTGTGTGTGTGTGTGTGTGTGTGTGTTTGTGTGTGTGTGTGTGTGTGTGTGTGTGTGTGTGTGTGTGTGTGTGTGTGTGTGTGTGTGGTGTGAATCTAAAAACCCACCAAGTACTGGAGAGTTTAATCAACAAACAACAGTCATACTTGTAGAATGTAATTCTGGTTTTATATATCTTTATGTATTTAAGTAGTTTACAGTCATACAAGACAAATAAAAATGTTTCCAAAAACAACAGGATGCAACGACAGTCATGTTTAACCCAGGCTAGAATAACCCAGAGTCTCATAATCCAGGTTAGATTAACAGAGTTATACATAATAATAAAAGTTAAACTAGCTGAGTCATAAACAATCCAGGTTACATTACAGAGTCATGATACTTCAGCATTTGGCAAATGTGTATCTTCATAAAAAAACAACAACAAAGACATTTAGAATGTATTTAATTTCGCAATCAATAAATCACCAATAAATAAATGGATGTGATGTATTAGGCTCTATGCACAGCTCTGAGTTACTAGGGCACAAGGTGGAGGGGCCTTCATTATTTTATACTTTAGCAATTGAAAAATAGCAGAACTACAAGCAGATCTGCGAGCTTGTAGATCTGCTATTTTTAAGTCATGAAAATGTGTGCAAATCTTTGAATATATGTATTTTTTAAGCGAACATTTGTAACTCAAATTTTGCTTCTAGGGGTCCCTGGAACTAAATATCTTGAGATGGGGGATCCATGGCCAAATACATATCATATTGGGGGTCCTTCACATGAAGAAGTTTGAGCACCACTCACATAGAAACATAGGTTTTTCAAAAAACCTTCGAAGGATTAGACTCCTTAGACTTGCACAAATGTTCACTATTTTTCAAAAATAGCAGATCTACAAGAACTCGGTGCCGAGCTGTGAGCTTGTATAGCTGCTATTTTTCAATAGTTAAAGCACAAAATGGGAATGAATCCGTGTACGCAGAGCCCAGAATTTGGTGTGACACCCCTGTGCACAGCAGCCAAACTGGGCTGCCTCCTTACTTCCTCCTTCACAGCAAGGTAAATAGAGAGGTAAAGACAGCCATGCCCCTTTCGCTATCTCGCAGTTCCAACCGGCAGATTCGTCGCACCATGGGTGCCAAACTGCAGCCGGAAGTTCGGTGGAAGACTGTGGAGCAGCCTCCCAGGCTCCCAGCAGCTCATGAAGTTCATGAACAAACACTATTTATGAAAAAGTGAGACCTTTATAACATACTCAGCTCAGGAAAATAAAAGAAGGCATGTCACACATTTTTTTGTGCTGCGTGGATTTTAGATGTGTGCACTGTGTCATTTTATAGCAGTATCTAAAGAGCAAAAAGTATGTTTCTAAACGTGCCAAGTATCGCGAGACTATCCACCGTTTCCTGTCTGGGAACCAAATCTCGCGATACTTCGGAGACAGAAACGATTATTATTTACTGTTATTATTATTATTTCATTATGTACTGTGCACATCGAAAAGCAAGTGATTGTAAAAATACCTTTGATATGTCTTCTTTTATATTCCTGAACAGATTAGACGACAAAGGTCTCAGTAGTTCATAAATAGTTTTTGTTCCAGGTTTGTTCATGAGCTGATCAAGCCAGCTCCATTCACTGACGCGACCACGGTTTTCCCAACGGCCCTGAGCGCAACGGTGGGGGCGCGGGAGTGTGGGAAGCCTATTGCCCATTGGCCCCCACCGTTGCGCTCAGGGTCACTGGGAAAACTGCGGTCACTTCACTGACATGTATTTTATCGTACTTCCAGTGCGAGTTCTGGCACCCATGCTGAGCTCCATGATGCATGTCCAGTGGTCACGTGTTTCCATTCCTTCTAAAATAACTTCCTTGCTTCACAGCTGTTCCCAATGATTAAGGCTCTTTTCCATCAGGTCAAACACAGTCAGGAAGCATGTAACACTCTGTACTGCTTTTGGGTAACATCCACGAAGAAAGTAAGGAAGCAGCCCAATAATCTCTTGCCAATGTGGCTGCTGTGCATAGAGTTTATTGACTGACCTCTGACCTCTAGAGACCATCTGTGTCAAGAGATTCCACTTGAATCCCCTTAAAATGACTTTGAATTCTGTTCATATTGTAATCAAAAATCAATGTTGAGTTTAGCCATTGAGGTCACATCATTGAAACTACATTTCCCATGAGTCAATGTGGCTGTCAGACAGACCGTTTAAAATACAAAATACTGACCAAAGAGATGAAACGCAGGGATTAACTTTAGGATCTAATGTTTGACCAGTGTGAGAATCTGGTGATGAATTAATCTGGGTTCCCAGAAGCTTTTCTCTTTTTTTGGCCCTGGGGGGATAAATCAACTAAAAAACACATGATTGTCTGTGTCTGTGTGCTTCACAAGTACAACAATGATAACAGCAATGATAATTATGAGAAAAAGAATAACAATAATCATAATATCAACAACAACAGAAGGAATAAATATCTGTTCTAATATTTACATTATAGACAGCTTCACTCTGAAGGCCAGATCAGATCCGAGTTCAAATGACGAAAATGACGTTTATTTCCATAACGAGCCTAACCTCGTTAGCAGCCTCATCTCACCAGGAGAAACGGCATCTATAGGACGGGACTAGCGTCTTTTTCGACCAATCACAACACGGTTTCCATGCCCTGGGAATGTAAACAGATTGACGTTCTACAACACTGGGTTCTCAAGGGACCCAGTATTGGTATTGGCACCCCAAATAATCAAATAATTGGCAAAAAATACAAAGATTTTGATGGTGATATAACAATGATATCAAGAGGTGATACCAATAAATCCAGTTTCAATGATCCAAGCCAGAACACAATCATTAGATGAATCATTAAAATAAACATGATCAGTAAATGCATACGGCCCTCACATGTGACCACTGGTCTATGTCACCGTGACTGTGCTGATCTTGGATCTGAACTGACCCTGTCTCTCTCTCTCTCTCTCTCTCTCTCTCTCTCTCTCTCGTTCTCCCTCTCTCTCTCTCTCTCTCTATCTCTCTCTCTTGCTCGCTCTCTCTCTCCTGTACAGTGTAATAAAAGATAATAATAAAAAAAAAAAACACACAATGACATTTCAGCGGTGAGGTTCAGGAAAGAAATCTCAGTACAGTAACCCATTTAGGCCTAGAATTATTGAATGCTTTAACCAGTGAAAAATAGCAGATATATACAAGCTCACACGATTTTTCAAAAATAGCAGATCTACAAGCTCGCAGCGCGGCACTCGGTGCCGCGCTGTGAGCTTGTATATCTGCTATTTTTCAATAGTTAAAGCATAAAATAATGGGTTAACTTTATTTATAAAAACACAGCCTTGCTCGTCATTAGAAACCTTCCCGACGCGTCCTGTTTCCGTCCAACAACGTCAAAGCAAGACCCGTAACCATGACAACAGAGGGCGCGGCGTAGGAAGTCGTTGAACCCAGCGGCCATTTTGTTTTTGAAGGCATCCATTTTTTTACAGGTTTGTAAATAGTAATAATAATAACAATAATACAAATTGTTGTGACAACGGTTGAGCAAGTGAAAGTTTGAGTCTCTTTGCGTTCCATGGACATCCAAGAATATAGTGTGTGTATGTCTGTGGGGGGGCTTTCCATGCATGTGCGTGTTTCACATGCATTGCTTTGACCGTGTGTGTGTGTGTGTGTGTGTGTGTGTGTGTGTGTGTGTGTGTGTGTGTGTGTGTGTGTGTGTGTGTGTGTGTGTGTGTGTGTGTGTGTGTGTGTTGTGTTTCCAGACAGTAGTTGAACTCCTTCTACTCACAGAGCGAAAAGGAGAGGAGAGACTAAGTAGAAGTGAGACACTCCAGAGCGACATCATAACAGAATTTATACTGGTCCTGTTGGAGAGAGAGAGAGAGAGAGAGAGAGAGAGAGAGAGAGAGAGAGAGTATATCAGTATATAGCAGATCAGAACGTGATTTGTTTTTCTGTAAATATCCCTTATACACAAGTGTTTCCAACATTTTCTTTTGAATTGTTTGTTTCTTTTTAAAAAGAAAAAGAAATCTAAAATCGTCGACAAGCTCGATTCAAAATAATGTAATAATTTCATTAAAATATTCAAAGAAATTCCATTAATTAGAACGCTTAAGAAGTAGTGGAAATAGCCATTCCACAAAGCTCACAACGCGGCGCGAAGTGACGCGTTGTGAGCTTGTAGATCTGCTATTTTCATTTGGGTCTCGAGATAAATGTTTGGGAACCACTGTCCTAGAAGAGATCCTGCATTGCTTCCACATTCATTCAGCGCAACTTCAAGTTAATTCTGTCAGCAGAGGAGCCAGTGAAAAGCAGCGGTGAAGAGACACGAGCAAACTTCCTGCAGGTACAAGCAATTCTGAAAATCTCTCTCTATAGTTTGCGGTCGCGATATCCATGTAAGCATCTGTTCCAGCAGTGCTGCTGTCAGTAGTATGTAGTGCTTGAGTCGCCACCAACAGTGCGAGCCGTGGTAACTAAGTGTTCTGTGGCAGTATAGAATGAAATGCAATTTATTTGTCATTTGTGACGATTTTTGACGGAGGTTGAGTCTCGCCAGATGTCATTGTTCAGTAAAGCAGAGGAAGACACGAAAATACATTTCTGTCCAAAATACAAAATGAGCAAATAGCACAGCAAGATTCTTCAGGTAGCTTAACTAAAGTAAGTCTGACAGGTTCTAGCTAACCTCAATCTAATTAACCAATATATCATTTCTTTTGCTATGATTGTCTGCTTTAATATGAAAAAAGAAAAAAATGCAAAAATGCTAAATGAGTCGAATTATTTTCCTGAACTGAACTGACTTTGTTTGTTCTGGTGTAGTAAGGAGCTACCTTTGGTCAGTTATGGAGGCCGAGATGAAGCCAGTAAGATATAATATGAAACCATAAGGTAATATATGAAACCAGAAGGTAGTATTATGAAACGATAGGGCAATAAACTCACCAGCAGGTCGACCATGTTTGGTTTGTTGTTCCTCAGAGTTTTGACGGCGTGGAAAACATCCACGGCTCTCTGCTGCTTCAGCATTTGACACACAATGCTGATCGCACAAAACACCCCACTACGACCTCCTCCGTTACTGAGAGAGAGAGAGAGAGAGAGAGAGAGAGAGAGTACTCATTAACTCGTACAAATTTGACAGAGCAATTTTCACTTGTAGTTGAGTTGCATTAATTTGAGCAGGAATATCTATACTTTGATTCAAGTAGCAGAGTTGGGCACTTTGTCCACCACTGCCCATTATATTTCTATTACCACATTATATTTGACAGTTCTTGGTTGTCACCGCTAGATGGGGGTAAAGCACTTACAGACAGTGCACCACAGTGCGTCCCTCTCCGTCGTACTCGTCCTGCCATTTGTCCACCTGTCTGATGAGTTTGAGGAAGGAGCGCTTGGAGACGGGTGTGTCTCTGTACATGGGCCAACCCAGGAACTGGAACTGCTGCACCATGCGGTACCCGTCCTGTGGCTGATAGTAATATACATGTTATTATTATCATTATTATTATCTCCAACCCATAGCAATAATAAACTATGGATATTATTGTGACCGTAGGTCGCAGTTATCTATGAAAACCGGCACATCTTGTCTGTAGAGTCGTAACGCCTCAATGTCAATGTCACATTGTTGTGACATCGTTGACATATCTGTGACATCACATTGTGACATCACATTCCATCCGTGTCCCTTGTATGCCCAATTGCCCATATAAGGAGATCCCTGATGTACAGTTGTACAAAACAACATTTTTCAGTAGAACCGCCGATCCAACCAATATGGCCATAAAAGGGGACAAGGACTGAGAGACAGATACTGACATGCACAGAAGCATGTCTGGGGTCTCACGGCACACGGTTGGTTCTACAGACAGGGATCTCCATATATGGGCATACAAGGGATTGTACGTACTGTATGATGTCAGATGTCATAGACGTCATAGGAATTTCACATAACAAGTAACCGAGTAAACAAGTCTGGGGTCTCACAGCACACGGTTGGTTCTACAGACTCCAACTTTTGCACACGGATAGCTCAGATTTTTGCCTATGTCCCCTGCCTTTACTGTACTTGCACAATGTACAGTTGTATGAAACATTTGTTTTTGTAGAACCGCCGATCCAACCAATATGCCCATGTCTCCATATACTGTACATGGATATCCATATATGGGTATCAGAGATCTCCAAATATGAGTAACTGGTCTGATATATATTAATAATGAATTCTGTCCTGTGCGAATTCCGTCCTGTGCAACCTCGCCCTTTAGGGTGAGGTCACCTTTTGCCCTTAGGCGTCTTTGACCAAACCAAACCACTTGTTTAACTGGAAGGGGGTACCTGCGATGGCACATGTTGACGTTGATGAGTTACGATTCCCATCAGGACATAACTCGCTGAATGGTGCTGAATTGGCTGAAACGGACTTCGCAACGCTCAGCGTGGCGACTCGTTCTTTGTTTCACATGTCCGCAGATGAGGGGTGGCGCGGGTGTGTACAGTAGCAGCAGCTCCCTTAACGTTAGTCTCAAATCTGGAGCGCACATAAACTATAATGGCGGCGGGATCACTTCTTTGGTGGTTTTCTATGCCTGGATCTAGTTTCTCTATTTCTATGTCTGAAAACTGATGCAAACAGAGGGGGAGGAAGAGCCTCTCGCTCCGTAATGGCAGCCCAATAATGTTGCACTGCTCCATGAGCAATGCAGCCGTCTTTTACACAAGACCGCGATAGGAAATAATGGATGGCTATTTTTCTATAAATTCGCAAAGGTGAGCTACTAGATATTTAGTATTTGTAGATATTGTCATATCTGTCGATACCGATTCTGTAAGATATATTGCATTATAATATAATAATGTAATACATATCGGTATCGGAATCGGTATCGACAGATATGAGCTTGTAAAATATCGGTTATCGGATATCGGCCATATTTCATGATTGTGCATCTCTAACGCAGATGTGTGTGTGTGTGTGTGTGTGTGTGTGTGTGTGTGTGTGTGTGTGTGTGTGTGTGTGTGTGTGTGTGTGTGTGTGTGCGTGCGTGCGTGTGTGCGTGCGTGCGTGTGTGCGTGCGTGCGTGCGTGCGTGTGTGTGTGTCTGACCCGTGCAGCGTTGTAGATCCTGAATATTCTGCTGATGATGTCCTCTTCAAGGTCGGCTGAAACAAACTCCACCTGGATGGAACCTGAACGATGCACACTGTTCTCTGGCCAGTACTGAGGACACAACTACACACACACACACACACACACACACACACACACACACACACACACACACACACACGTGGCACATATTATATTATTATGCCATTATTACACTACCCTTCAATGGGTCTTGTATGTTAAAAGTTTGTGTGTGTGTGTGTGTGTGTGTGTGTGTGTGTGTGTGTGTGTGTGTGTGTGTGTGTGTGTGTGTGTGTGTGTGTGTGTGTGTGTGTGTGTGTGTGTGTGTGCATGCGCACGGGTGTGTGTGTACCTGGGCGGGGTCCACATCATTCAACATGACTATAGAGGTACAGTGATAGTCCAACACCAGACGCCAGAAATCCTTCACGGTGTTCGGCAAAGGATGCTGGGTAACGATGAACGCCGACGGCTGCTTGTAGCTCTGCGTGAACACAGGAAGTTACAGTCAACCAACAGGAAATGACATCAAACACAGGACAGTAAATTGACCCATAGTCTCGCGTAGCCAGACAACTGATTGCACAATCTCCGAATGCTATATAGAGTCTGGAACTACAACTCCTGAACGGCGAGTAAATGAAAATATATTTTAAAATGTCATTTCTGCTAAGCAGCAAGCTAAATATGATTAGATGATCTTTATTTGTATTAGGATAAATGTGCGCAATGTTAAAAACAAAACGGAAGGAGGCTTCACTTCCGCTTTATCCCATACTCATCCTAAGACCTCCGTCACCACAGACTGTATGACGGGAGCATTTGCTAATCGCGTCAGTCTGGTCACTGACACAATAGCCAGAACCCAATACTCAAACTTCGTCATGTTGAAATCCTTGCAATTACTTGTGACCAGGCAGCAAGCATCCACTGCTGGAAATGAAGCCAATGAGGAAGTAATGAAAACACTGCAGTTCTCATTGGCCTAGAACAGGGGTGGGCAACTTTGATGATGGCGAGGGCCTCTATATTTCCACCTTCACTCCAGAGGGCCACATTGCATATTGCTACGTCCTACTTTGTGATTCTACTATCTTATACAAAAGAGCGATGCGTTTTGAGCTTGTAGATCAGCTATTTTTGCTTCTTTTGAATTGGAATCCTGAATTATTTTAATTTTATTTTTTAATTGGAATCCTGAAATGTAACATTTTGATTTCTTTTCAAAAGCATTTAGTGATATACTCATGTTAACTCATGAACTTAAAGGAGCTTTAGTCAACTTTTTCATTGTAGGGCCGACACTTTGTTTACATCCTAGTCTATAGACTAGAATGTAAACAAAGTGTGGCCAAAATGATTATTTTATAATTATTTTACGCTTTTTGTGGTCATTTTTTAATAGAAACACATATATGAAGCTTATTTTTTTATAAAATATTTTCGAAGCATTATTTTTATTTTAGCATCCGTTTTTCAAGAAAAAGTTGACTATAGCTCCTTTAAATACAAATACATTGGACATAAAAAGAAATACTACTATACTAGTCATTAAGCTACTAATATAGTCTCACGGAATTAAAGCAGGCCATATTAGGAATTGTAACAGCTGAAATCAATAATATATCAGTATTCCGGTATTAACCTGCGGGCCGCATTAAGTGAAGGTGGGGGCCGCATGTGGCCCCCACCCCCCGGGCCGCCAGTTGCCCATGTATGGCCTAGAACAGTGGTTCCCAACCTGTGGGACCCAGGGGGGGGGGGGGGGGGGGGGTCCCCAAATTATTTTGGGGGGTCCCCAGATGATTAACTTAATGTGCAACATTGTTTTCTCTCTCAACCGTAAACAAACCAGCATAAAGTTTAAGTGTATAGAGGGTACAAGCATATTTCTAAAGTGACAATTTTAGGACTTTTTAATACCTCTAAAAAGACAAATTAAACATTGACATCACAACGCGTTGTAAGCATGTAGATCTGCTATTTTCACAATAGAACCGTGTAATACAAAATGTAATGCCTCAACTCTTAGTGCTTGTCAGGGTGGGGGGTCCCCAGTTAAAATATGATTATTTTGGGGGTCACAGCCTGAAAAGGGTGAGAACAAAAGGTGTTACTATTTCCCCTCCTGCTGGTTGCAGAAGAATTTACCTGGCTATTTGACCTGACTTTACACTTGGTTTTATAACCGTAGTAAACATTTCCATAAATACTTATAATACTTATGACATACATCCATGAGAGCAGCGTTGATGTAGTTGGACGTCTCTCCATCGATGGTGATGAGGAAGGGCAGACACCTGTCTGGTGGGAGAACATCCATGCAGCGATTCTTCTCATGGTTCCTGGGCAGCAAGGAGATGCTGCAGTCTTCAACACGCAGTGTAGGAGTCACCATGTTCAAGGTCTGCACACACACACACACACACACACACACACACACACACACACACACACGCACACACACACACACACACACACACACACACACGTGCGCACGCACACAGTTTGTATTACAATACTTGTATAGTTCCAAACACTTCCTACTGTACCTTACAGTTCCAAACATGACTACATAGTTCCAAACATTACTGTTTATTTCCACATACTACTGTACAGTTCCATATACTACTGTATGGTTCCAAACACTATACGACTGTATATAGCCCAACTTTATTCCAACTTCCAAGTAAACTTATTTTTGCAGCAGAATTCCTCCCACAGTTTTGGTGGCACGCACTTGGGCCATAATATGTCAAATCGACCGGCTTCATCGGGACACGCATGCGTGCTATTTTACTAGGAGATACGTTATATATTTTAATTTCTATAAATGTATTCGTGAATTAATTTTCTCCATTGACTTTAATTAAAAATAAACTTTTTCCCAGATATGAATTTGATGTCAGACATCATCATGTCTGACATCATAGACCACATGAGACTGACAGAGTATGTCCATATACAGTATGGGCATTCCAAGATATGGGATTTTAATATTGATGACATCAGGGATCTCCATACATGGGCATGAAAGGGACAATGTCTGACACAGAGATCTCCATATATGGCCATTAAAATATGAGCGAATTAATTTTACCCATTGACTTGAAAGGGGACCACGGCAACCACACTTGCAATTTCCAATTGCATCTTTCTATTATTTTATTATTATTATTATTTTAAGGTGTGTTTACTCTGAACTCTTCTTTGATTGGGCTGCTGTTCGTCTGAGGATCCAATCGGTTCATCTCATAGTAGACCGATTGCAGGTGATTGGCTGGCACGGTGGTGTCACCACAAAGACACGCCTCCAAGATGGCATCATGGATAAACACGTACTGTTCCTTTAAGAGAGAGAGAGAGAGAGAGAGGGTGAGAGAGAAATGAACATCATTGAGGACTCTCAAAATTACAGTATAATATGAGCATTGGGAATTTAACAGTGTAGGAAATATCCTAGTTTGGCATGGTTCCTTGACTGTATAGTTAGTATATCATCATGCAACTGGTTAGTTCTTTGTTTGTTTGTTTGTTTGTTTGTTTGTTTGTTGCTTAACTTTTCACAAATAAATTTAAAAAAATAATTGTTTGTCCAGTAACATGGTAAATGGTGCATTTATATATCGCTTTTATCCAAAGCGCTTTACAGAGATTGTGCATTACATTCACCCATTCACGCACACATTCATACACCAGTGGCGGAGGAAACCATGCAAGGCACCAACCAGCTCACCGGGAGCAATGTGGGGTTCAGAGTCTTGCCCAAGGACCCTTCGACATTAACTCAGGGGGAGCCCGGATTCAAACTGGGAACCCTTCGGGATCCCTTCGTGCTCTAATAACGGTTTCTCTACCCCCTGAGCTATGCCGCTATGGTTAGTTGCTCAATTCAGATGCTATTTTATGTATTTATCTGAATTTATTTAACATGTCATCAGTGAGGCATTGTGGCTTGTACCATCGTGTGTGTGTGTGTGTGTGTGTGTGTGTGTGTGTGTGTGTGTGTGTGTGTGTGTGTGTGTGTGTGTGTGTGTGTGTGTGTGTGTGTGTGTGTGTGCGTGTGTTCATACCTCAGTCTGTACCATGTTAACCCTTCGTGCACGCAGCTCTCGTACGCAGTTGTAAATGTCAACGACTCCCTCTCTGTCAGCCATGTCCAGCATGATGTCAATCACTATGAAACAACCTGTACGCCCCGCCCCCGCACTGACACACACACACACACACACACACACACACACACACACACACACACACACACACACACACACACACACGCACACACACACACACACGCACACACAAATGTTACAGAATCAATTCGATTAACTAAAAACTGCATGTCATTAGTGTGTGTGAGTACATGGGTGCGTGCGTATGGGTGTGCGTGTCATGGTGTGTGTGCATGCGTGCCATTTCTTATATCCTACTTTATACTTCTACTCCACAACATTCCAGAGGCGACTAGTGTACTTTTTACTCCACAGCTATTATTTGACAGCTTTAGTTAGGCTGCTAGTTACTTGGCAGATTTATTTTAGGTTAATCTACCCAGCAGCACATAATGACATTAAAATTAGCCCCATCTTTACTAGCAGCAACATTAAAAATTAACACATTAATTAATTACTAATAGCAATACATTAATGATTGTGAAATGGAATAATTAAGGTGGAAAAAGCCAAGTATGTGGTTTACATCCATATACAATGGCAGCAGTAGACCAATGATACCTGTAGGGGGCAGTGTGACTCCACATACAGTATACACTACTAATCTGAGTTCACAGAAGTTATATATATTTTTTATTTGCCACTAGGGGGGCGAATACACTACAAACTCAGGAGAGACATTGGCCCAGTTCTCTAAAGACTTAAGCCCTGACCCCTCACACACTTAACTGATGTCAGCTGGTTAAATGCTTGAGGGTGAGAGGGCAAGGGCTCCAAATGGTATCAAAGGAAAAGGACAGCACTTTGACAGAGAGTCCTTCAGTCATGACACTTTCCATGAGTTTTAAAACTCTCACTGTACTTAATTACAGTCAGTGCTATAAAGGCTGTGAGTATTTATTATTGTTATGTTTTTTGGTATTTTCTTAATTCTAATTTGTGTTTAGTTCAGTATTTGCATGTTAAACATTTTAAATTACACACATTTGCACATTTCTTATCTCTTGTCCAGGCCTGGAATTTCATCATTTTAGGGGCAAGGCCAGTTGGCCTTTACTGTTGTCAAACTTTTGAGGGCACAAAGGCCAAGTGCCAGGGCAGGAAGGCCATCAATTAAAACAATGATTTTAAGTCCACGCCAGTCATAATTAATTTAGCTTAAACATTAAGGAAGATTACATTTTTAATTAGGCTAATGTAATACCTTTCAATTAAATAAATATCAAAAAGCTGTTTATTTATGTTTTTCCATGTGCAGCGGTGTAAAGTAAGTACATTTAAGTATTGTACTTAATTTGTTATTGTAATTTTGAATAACCTTTAGTTACTAGTTACTTTTTATATAAATTATAATATTATTATATACATGAACCACTAGCCCTATTTAGGCTGTTTTTCAAAAGCTGTAGGATCAAAACGAATTTATTTTATTACATACATTTTACTTAAACATGTTGACGACAGTCCTTATTAATCATAAAAACAAATTCAGTATCACACATTGCTTTTTTCTTAGTTTCCTAGGCCAATTACCAAAAAGCAGACCATTTTACCTTACTTCACCCTATACTTTTGCGCTTCCAAAAAGTGTCCCAATTTACCTGACTTCACCCTATTGTTTTACACGTAACAGCGTAGCCTACTTTGCGCTTCATTGCAGAGCTGCCTGCTGCTGTACAGTCTCAGTCTTCATTTGGATCATTGGATTTACAATCTTTTCTTTCTTGTACAAACATGTGATTTAAAGGGGAGCTTTAGCAACACAGCACATTGGATACAGCTCGTTTTGTGTTGACGGCACTCACAGCAGGCAGCGGCTTGAAAAAAAAGGAAAGAGAGAGAGAAAAACGTTCACTCTCTTGCTGCCTTGGACATAAAGGGAGACAAATGTGTCCGTCCATGCAGTGAGCAACTGGAAAGCTGGCGTCTCATATTATCAAAACTAACTAGCACAGCACACAGGTGCAGCCAATGACATTAATGCACATTGTCGTAAAATACAGACAAGACAAGCAGCAGAGCTCCGTTTGAAGGCATTCGTTCGCACGTCCAGATGTATTCAACAGGATGCGTTAGATTTAACTCCCGTTTAGCCCGGTGATGCAGCTTTTGTGTTGTATAACACTGTGTCGCGGGACTCCGGTGGCTGCTACGAGCATAAATCGAATCTACTACTGGTCATATAAGGAGCTCAACCAATCGGGCACTGCTGTCACCGTAATGACTGGAAAATCGCGCAGATGGAAAACGGTGAAATGAAGTTAACGGACTGCTGTGGGCACCGGGGCACCACGGCCACTGTGGCCGTTTGGGCATGTCATTTTTCGAGGGGCACACGGCCAAAGAGAGGGGCAACGACGGCCATGGCCGTCGTGGCCGCCGTGAATTTCCTGCCCTGCTCTTGTCCATCATTTTTAATCAAATATATCTCCTCCGTTCTGTTTTCCATGACAAATGTGCGTACAACTTGATGTTTTTGGTATTGTCATACTGTATTTAACGTTACAATAATATGCAAGCAGGCATAAAGGGCTCTACCAGAGTCAGTTTGACTATTTGACAATAGGACAACAGTGGGACATCCCTCAATCACCCATGGACTTCATGTGAAAGTGTGTTTAAGTCAGTGAGCCTGTAAGAGGGGACAATGGAAAATGTTCTATACTTATAAAATACTTGTTCTGAGGGCCAAATGTCCCGACTCCCAAGTATATAGTAATTTGAGAAATTAACTTTTTGAGGATAATTGTCCTACTTGTTACAGTCAGGACAAATGGTTGTTTTATGGTTAAAAGTGATTTGGAAAGCGATTAGGAAAAGATTCAGGCTAGGATTAGGCATTGACGTAGGGGTTGGGGTTGTAGCCTCGCAAGCCATCCCGAGTTACGTCATCACCAATGTACTTCCTTTCTCGGTCTGGTGTCCCTCCCATCGAGTCTCTTTATGAGAAATAGGTTCTCAATTTCCAATCAAAAGGCTGCATTTCGAGCGAACCCGCCTCACACTGCTCCTGATTGGTCGAGCGGCTGCTACAGCTCTCGCATTTAGTAAACAAACATGGCGGACCCCATGTCCGATGCGAGTTCACAAATCGCAAATAAAAGCTGCATTAAGCGAAGTTGTATCTGAAATCAAAGGCATCTCATAACTTAAAAACGAACAACAGTTTGCACCTTTGGAATTTCTGTCTGGAAAAGACGTATTTGATGTTCTCCCGACGATGTTTTGATGCGCTGATGACTACTGAATGGACCTGTCAGTAAAAGTGAGTACGACGTCATCGCGTAATGCATCGTCTATGGAGAACTCCCAGACTCTCCTTTTGGAGAGTCT
>NC_137828.1:58459326-58461826 GCF_963921795.1 Nannobrachium achirus | reverse complement strand
TGAATTTAGCAACAGACTCCCACCTGAAAATGATCTGTGCCAGGGACCCCATACAACATATTTTTTAAGTCTGTTTGTTTGTTTTTATTAGTAAGGGCATTTTTATCAGATATCTGACCAATCTTCCAACTAAATCGTTACCAAGAAATGTGTGTAATAACATATACTAAAAGGTTGAAATTCAACTCCCGGGGGAAACCTCATAAAAAACTGCTCAAAGTCCTGTTACCGATAACTGATTTTCGAAAATCCGAAAGTGCTTAAATTGGACTTGAGTAACTAGAGATTTTTCATGACTCTGAGTTGATTGCACACATTTATTTTTCACCAAGACCACTCCCTGGTGGAAAAACCTACGCACCTACTTTTCACACTCATCATTCACCCCCCCAATGCCCCCCTGCCCACACACACATACCCTGCAGCAGGGACATGCTGGGCCCCTGATTCAGCCCGGGAAAACGATCTCTCTCTATAGCGCTGCTGCTACTCAAAGATTTGCCATTTCAGATCATAACAAGTGAATTACATGAGTTATATTTCGTCATTGTCAGGTGGAAACCTTGTATGTCCAAAACCATTTGTTTTGTATTTATGATTTAAATTAGTGAAAACAGCCGATCTACAAGCACACAACGCCTCGCACCGCGAGGCGTTGTGTTCTTGTAGATCTGCTGTTTTCACTACTTTTGTGCGACGGCGTTGTATGATGAAACAGGGCTTTGCTTTGCGATTATTATTTTTTTTACAAATTTAAAACTTGGATGAGGTTTCTGCCCGACAGTGAAGATTTACTTTATTGGCCGCCTAGCCCCCAAAATGGAACGAAGGCCGACATTTTATTTTAATTTTTTTCCTAATGGCCGGCCTGGACTGGCCGGGAATGAACCAGCCGTTTGGGAGTTGTCCCGCTTTTCCCAATGGCCAGCATGTCCCTGCCCTGCAGGGTGCATGTAAATTAAAATATTGCTAAAATAGTTTCTTTTTTAATTGTTTGACATGGTAAATAGGCATAGTTATAGTTTAGTAGTGTTTAGCTGGTTGGCATTCAAAGTGAGGCGTTAACATTAGACAGCACCAGACATGCTGAAGCCATTTGCAACCTTTTTCTCACAGATCACAGATGAGTTTGAGTGCATTTCATCAATCACATGGCATTCTGGCAATGAGTTTAGAGTAGCTTTCAAATCAACCAAGTCCATCTTCCAGGTACGTGCTGGCCATTGGGAAAAGCGGGACAACTCCCGAACGGCCGGTTCATTCCCGGCCGGTCCAGGCCGGCCTTTAGGAAAAAATTTAAAATAAAATGACGGCCTTCGTTCCATTTTGGGGGCTGAGCGGCCAACAAAGTAAATCGTCACCGTCGGGCAGAAACCTTGTATCTCCAAGTTTCAAATTTGTACATTTTTTCGCAAAGCAAAGCCCTGCTTCATCATACAAGGCCGTCGCACAAAAGTAGTGAAAACAGCAGATCTACAAGCAAACAACGCCTCGAGGCGTTGTGTGCTTGTAGATCGGCTGTTTTCACTAAATCATTTTTTAAATGATAAATTCAAAACAAACGGTTTTGGACAAACAAGGTTTCCACCCGACAACGATGAAATATAACTCATGTAATTGGCCCACTGGCTTGTCAGTGTCACTTGTCATGATCTGAAATGGCAAATCTTTGAGTAGCAGCAGCGCTAGAGAGAGATCTCTCTCTATAGTGCGCAATGAGGGCCTCTCCAACTCTTTTTCCCGGGCTGAATCAGGGGCCCAGCATGTCCCAGCCATCTTGCATCTTCTACATCTCCATCCCACTTGTAGGTTTTACACAGTATGATTCATTCATCCTCAATAGCGACCTGGGCTGAACGATGGTCCCACTCTCCACTATAAAGGAAAACCATCCTAAGACTAAGTGCTCTTCTCAGCCGGATGCTAAGAATACTGTCAAAGACACTTCCATGCCAGTGACGCACGTGGCACAGAGCACTGAAACATCTACTCCCTATTATCTCAATATCCAAATCGAAGCCTGTGCAATGCATTATAAAGGACTGGCGCAGAAATTAACCATTCCATATTCCAATAGAATAAACATTGCATATGTAAGGGATAAATACTGCCGGGGAGGTTGTCCATATATAACATCCCGACGGACTGATAACTCCCCGAGGCGCAAGCCGAGGGGAGTTATCGAAGGGATGTTATATATCGACAACCCCCCCGCGGAGCCAGTATTTATCCCGCTTATTACCCGGCTACTAAATAAAATTAATAATTTGACTCAAAACTAAAAACAAAACCAAGTATTTCCTTGTTTACAGACGGCTGTAAGTGTTCCACAACTGTTGCGCTGGGCGTCCTCCCAGCGCGACACGGTGCTGATTAGATAGAAAATCCATTTTCTGATACTACTGTACGTCGTCTATTTCTCGCTTAAAATATTTTTAAAAACATTCTTGAGATCAATGTTTAGTTCTAAATGTCGCTGTGTGGTTGTTTACATGGCTGA
>NC_137828.1:58436826-58454326 GCF_963921795.1 Nannobrachium achirus | reverse complement strand
ATTATTATTACAAAACATACATTACCCACTTCAGCCCTTTATACATTTGGGCCATTTGGACATAGCCAATCTACAAGCTCACAATGTGTCACATTTTCGGAGGTTTTGTATGCATTTGATTTGAAATGGGACATTCTGCATAAAGAGTACTATTACTTTTGGTACATTAAAGGTGATACACCATGCATTTAAAAAGTATTTATGTCATATTGTTTATGTCCCAAAAACGTTTTTCAAAAGGTTTGAGGCTAAATTACCACTCCTGAATAGAGAGCCTCTCTCATTTTTGAATGGCTCTCAGAGCATTTTCAGCTGCAGTACCACCTTTGGCCTGAACTGCGCCACCCCCCACTGTTCTGCCCATTGTGTGTGCAGATATTCACGAAAACCATTGCCTGGTTCCCCCGCTGGCCAGCATTCACATTGGCCAAGATTCTTCCATGCCCGAGTACACTTCATTCAAATGTTTTCTTTTTCTGCTCAAACACTAAAGGCCTTATAATTTCTTGTCAACATTCATGTAGATATCAGAAGGCATAACCCAGGTAAAACATTGTGTCATTATAAAAATATATAAATGATAAATGATTAGCAGTCCACTTCCTTCTATGTTCCCCGAGTACGCATCACACAGACTATCTCCCGATGCGGTCCCGGGTGCAGCACGGTGATCCGTTGCGGGGCACAATTTGCAGAGTTCACACTATCACAACACCTGCAAAGTGGTCCCGGGTGCACCCAGGTCCGCAGTGTGAATCCGCACAATAAGTTTTGAGCGAATGAGCGTTCATACTGTCTGTGACTCACCAACAAGAAGTCTTGTTAATTCATCTTCCTGAGCCAATCCCAGTACAGAACATTTTATGAAGGCGACACTTTCTTACTCACCGTTTTCCTTTTACACCATATACTCTCCCATAGCTTGTACGGACAGTTCATTGTTTTCCTTTTACACCATAATACTCTCCCATAGCTTATACGGACAGCTCATTGTTTTACTTTTACACCATATACTCTCCCATAGCTTGTACGGACAGTTCATTGTTTTCCTTTTACAACATTCTAACTCCCATAGCTCTTACGTACAGGCGATGATGTTGCCATAGCGATTCTTCATGCGGTTCTCGTCCTTCTTGGCCGAGTCCCACGCCGCCGACTGACCCTCGAAAAAACTCTACAGACAGACACACACACACACACACACACACACACACACACACACACACACACACACACACACACACACACACACACACACACACACACACACAGGTAATTAGACAGGTAGGGAGATTACTAAAATATGATATTAAGAGTCACTTTAATCTAACATGCATGAGTGCGTTCGCGCGCGCGCGCACACACACACACACACACACACACACACACACACACACACACACACACACACACACACACACACACACACACACACACACACACACACACACAGTTATCAACCATATGAATAATGTAAATCAGGAATGTGTGTGTGTGTGTGTGTGTGTGTGTGTGTGTGTGTGTGTGTGTGTGTGTGTGTGAGAGAGAGAGAAAGAGAGAGAGAGAACATTAATCATGTGTTGATTAACTGAGGAATTTAAATATTTAATGTTTTTTTTCTTTCTAACAGAATTCAATAGAATATTAGTTTAAACAAACTGGACTACAAATACAATAAAATACAATGTACAGTCTTGATGAAAGTATTTTAACTTTAATATGTGTAAAAGCCATGTCATATATTCACAGTTAATATGTATATTATATAATATTTGTATATAATACGTTTGCATAATTAATTTAATATATATCTGTGTGTGTGGGGGTGTGTGTGTTCATAGGAATCAAATCATTGTTTTAGGTCACTGCAGTGAAAGCTGTGCTTCATGGTAAATGGTGCATTTATATAGCGCTTTTGATCCAAAGCGCTTTACAGAGATTGTGCATTACATTCACCCATTCACGCACACATTCATACACCGGTGGCGGAGGAAACCATGCAAGGCACCAACCAGCTCACCGGGAGCAATGTGGGGTTCAGAGTCTTGCCCAAGGACCCTTCGACATTAACTCAGGGGGAGCCCGGATTCGAACTGGGAACCCTTCGTGCTCTAATAACGGTTTCTCTACCCCTGAGCTATGCCGCCCCTTCATGTTCACTGCTGTGGCACCTACACATCTAGCTAATCATTTACATGGTGAGTGTTTGTTGAACTTGATGCTGAAACTCGCGTTCACACTTCTTCAGTGAATTAATACATTTTATCAGTTGATAAAAAAATCTAGCAGTAGATGTTCAAATCTAGAAGGAAAGGGTTCAATCTAGAAGAAAAAAATGTATCTACAATCAAACGTTGAATCTAGAATCAACAGTTACATCTAGAAGATTAAATGAAATCTAGAAGCTCAGATAAAATTTCTTAGTAACGTCAGCAAATGTTAAATCTTTCAGTAAAATGTCAGGCTTTGACCATTCGTAAAAGACATCACATGCTGACCGGGGGGGGGGGGGGGGGGCGCTCTCCAATCCGACAGAGGATCGCCCCGATGGTCAACTTCAACACACTGAAGACCATAGCTGGTGCAATAATCCAGCCCCTCTTTGACTACGGAGTCCACGTATGGTATTTGTGACGCCCCACAAGCCCTGAAAACTAAGCTCCAAACAGCCCAAAACAAACTAATTAGGGTCCTGCTTAACCTTCCCTATCAGACTCACCTCACCACTACTCACCAGTTAAGAGTGGGGTGGCTCAGAGTAGATGACAGAGTACAGCAACTTGCAATGGGCCTGGTGTACAAGATACACTACACCCCTAAGATACCCATGTATCTGGCAAAATACTTTATAAACGTTAAGGACGTCCACAATTACAACACCAGAGGCAGTGCCACAGATCACTTTCAACCCAAAGTCAACTCAAACCTAGCATCCATTAAAATCGCCCTGAAAAACCACTTACAGGTGGCAGCCATTCGCAACTGGCAATAACAAACCTAGCCCAGCCTCCCCTGACCCCCGTTTATTTTATTTTTATTTACTTTTTTTTATATCTACTGCATAGTACTGTGTTCTATCCGTCTGTCATTCAATGTTATATGAGATACTTCAATGGTTTCCTGTGTAAATAAGCCAAGTGCTTTCCTAGGATCTCCTTTTAGTTGACCTTGTACCAGTGAACTGTACCGTCATGAAACTGTACCTTTTTCTATACAAACTTCTAATAAAGTCTTCAATCAATCAATCAATCAATCAAACAAACATGCTGCCATTCCGACACTGACTTCTAATTGTCTGAGTGGCAGCATTTTCATAGAGGTTAGGGTTAGGTACCGTTGTTCTCTATTGAGCTTGGCACATTTCCTGGGGCAAGCTGCCCAGATCACATGTCACACGTGTCTTCTTATTTTTTCACTCTCAAAAAGCACCTGCAATGAGGGGCTTTTAAGCCATGACATCATTTTGTAGGCAGAGAAGAACTCTGCCCCCAGAGCATTTTCTGTCCCTCGCCATTTCAACAGATCCGAGACAAAAATAACGACTAAAGTATAATTCTAACACTTTCCTTTCAACAACAAAGAGAAGAAAAATGTGTAAATAGTAAAAATAGTAAAAAGATTCACGGAAACTGGGGGCAGAAATTCTCCTCTGCCTACAAAATGATGTCATACTTAACAGCCCCGTAGCAATGCATTTGAAACTACATTGCAGTGCACATCATGGGGTGATCACTGCTTCCCTCATGTGAATTGTTTTATTTTATTTTTTGTTTATTTTCTGTTTATTTTGTTGCTGAGTGAGGTCAGCAGACAAAGTGACATGAGTGAGATGAAAAAACCTGGGTGAAATGTGCCAATCTCAACAGGAAACAACAGTATAGGGTTAGTGTCTGAATGGGGGGATGTCGGAATGGCAGCATGTCGAAATGGGGGGATGCGCCCGCTGACTGGGTGGGTGGGTGGGGGGGGGTTACAATTCTAACTCGGACTGCGCTGAGTTGGCTGTCACTGGCACTTCGGCACTGAGTGCCGTGCTGCGAGCTTGTACATCATACATCATTTTTGAAAAGTCGTGAAAATGTGTGCAAATCTTTGAATATATGTATTTTTTTAACTCAACTCAAATTTTGCTTCTGGGGGGTCCCTGGAACTAAATATTTTGAGATGGGGGTCCGTGGCCAAATACATATCATTTTGGGGGTCCTTGCATGAAAAAGTTTGAGCACCACTGACATAGATACATGTGTTTTTCAAAAAACCTTAGAAGAAGTTGAAATATTCAAAGACAAACTTTCACGATTTTTTCAAAAATAGCAGTAAATGCGTAATAATGCGTTCCCAGTCTAAAAGGGTTAAACCCCCTCCCCCCTGTGAAGAACATTCATGGGGGGCCCGCGGTGAATCCTTGTACCCTTGTACAGAATTTGGTGTGACACCCCTGCTGACAGCTCGCTCTGCGGTGCGTCTTGTGGCTCAAGTTCAATTCAGAGGCTGCACCTCCGCCGTTTTATTAAGTGTGCCTGCCATGCAATGGCAAAACACTTATTGTAATCCGCCATACTTAATTAATTAATTAATTAATTAATGATAATGATCCCACAAATTTGGTGCGCTAATAACTGCCGCACAATTTACGCCACCGCCGCAATATATACATCAAAACGTGCGGCTCGGCCGGGAATGGTGTGCTATTACTTTTCTAAGAGAAAAGTTGTATCGTTTAATTGATATTAATTTATTAGTGAATTAATTTTACCCATTGACTTATAATGGGAATCGCAAAAACTCACATTCAATATTTTTTTTCTCGCAAACCATAGGGGCTACAGTTTCAAAACTTTTTTGAGGAGATTTATAATGATATCAAGGATTAAATAAAAAATAATTTTGTCAGTTGGCCTCATGGTGGCGCTATAACAGTCCACTTTACCTTTCGGCCTGTAACTCTTGAACCGTGGGTCGGAAAATTAAAATTCCTTTTTCCCTGGATTCCTTGGGTCATGACGCATCTCCTCATATAGGCCACGCCCATTTGCGTCAGGATAGATTTTCCACCATTTTGAATTTTCTTCAAAACACACTTTTTGCTCCTTTTCCTACATATTTTCTCCAAATGTCACAAAAATCGATACACACGATCTATGGACTCATGCGATAAACATATTTAAACGATATTTTGATAGTCCATACCGTTCTTCCGTAACAGGGTTCCAAAGTTAGCGGGAGGAGCCCGTTTTGTAAGAAGTAGCCATAAATCACAAACGAAACATCCAGTCAACACCACATTTTAACCACAAGTGGGGGGCGCTATACTGAACATATACCCAAAAGCATTTCCACTTCGACCCATAGGGGGCACCACAAACGCGCAAAACGTAACCGTTTCATGCCAAAACGTGTTTTTCAGGGGGAACGACCCTCTCAAAACGAAACACAAACGATCTCGGGAGCGACGGGACAACGTAATCGCCTTGCGGAACTTGTGGGAGGAGCCTATTTCTTAAAAACAAGAAACAATATTGCTAATGCTAACACATGCTAATGCTAACAAATGCTAATGCTAACAAAGATGCTAATGTTAACACATACAAGGTTGCACACACTTAGCGAGCTGCAGGCACACTTAAAATTTCTTCGAAATTTTCTTTTCTAGTCTTTCTTTTGCGGAGCCGTCAACCTTTTACGTCAGCGCGGCACTTAAGGGATCGGGACGGCGTCAAATGACGCGACGCGGCGACCCCAGTCATATCAAACGTTTTGACATTTGGTCACATCCTGTCCCATGGAGTCACTATAGCATATAGGGCATTAACGACTTGTGATTTTTGCAAGTCGACTCGACTCAGTAAAAAGTTGAGTTGAAGTCGACTTTATCGTTTGATGACGTCATCACATCACACACGATCCACCAACTATTTTGGGGGGGTCCTCAGATGATTAACGTCATGTGCAACATTGTTTTCTCACTCAACTGTAAACAAACCAATATAAAGTTTAAGTATATAGAGGGTATCTTCACATTTCCATTTCTAAAGTGCCAATTTAAGGACGTTTTAATACCTCTAAAATGACAAAATTGACAAATTATCAAATATTAGAGGCAGAAATGGTGAAAATAGCCGATCTACATGCTCACAAAACCTCGCATCGCGAGGCGTTGTGAGCATGTAGATCTGCTATTTTCACAATAGAACCATGTTATATAAAATGTAATGTAGCACTGTAATATTGGATAATTCCGTTCTTGACAATAAGCAATCCTACTGTTTGAATGCTGTACAGACGCACACATATGGAGCAAAAATAATGATAGAAAAAAATACAAAGGATTTATTTTTTTCAACTTCGACTTTCGACTTTCTCTGGTGGGAGTCGACTTGTGTAATGAAGTGGACTCAGTCGATTTGTCGGCATTTTCGTTAATGCCCTACTACGGTTTGAGTGAGAATATGTTGAAGGAACAGAATGTTTACAAAGCAAAGAGGTAGAAACAGGATGATTGAAGATTGAAGATTCAACAAGGAGAGATTGAAGAGGGAGGAGCATCTTACCTTGTTAATCTGTCCAATCAGGTTAATTAATTAAGGAGAAGCATGGAGGATCGAGAGACAATGATCAGCTATTAGTCAGATCTGATGTGTTTCTATCGTAATCATTGATTATTATATCATAACATGTGAAACATATGTTTTATAGTTTTAGCAGTTTGCATTACTATATTAAACCCAATGATGGTATGATTCTGTTATTAGAATATCAAATTGTGGAGCCTGCAATTAATAGTGTATATTACATGCATTATTACCTTTACATTTACAATTGTACCTATTTTAACAACTCTCACTACTGTATGTAATATATGATGTGTGTGTGTGTGTGTGTGTGTGTGTGTGTGTGTGTGTGTGTGTGTGTGTGTGTGTGTGTGTGTGTGTGTGTGTGTGTGTGTGAGAGAGAGAGAGAGAGAGAGAGAGAGAGAGAGAGAGAGAGAGAGAGAGAGAGAGAATAGAACTGAATTTCCATTCAAACAAGTATAAAGAGATTTTTCAGAAAGTCTGCAAAACAAAATAAAAATGTTCCATGTTTCCATCAATTGATAATGGGATTATTAGGCGATGGTTCATGAGAAAAGTATTATGTAGGTGGCACAGAATCACAGAATAAGTGCAAAACATTAATTAATGGAGCAGCAAATTGCACACATTCTAACTTATTCATGCTGTTGACTATTATGATGAGATGATCTTATTAATCGCATTTAACCCTTTCAGTGCCCAGAATCACCACTAGAGGGCGCCCAATGGCCATAGAATCCACCATAGACATACGCTGTATATGCACAAGCCGTGCGCAGCCATGACGCGCCTGAACACTTTCCTTTGTGCATGAACAGGAACAGGATGAAGTTAGCTTGAAGTTAGCTATTGGCTACCAAGCATTTTAGAAGCCCGATTTAGCCGTGATTAAACCTTGCACACCTCATGGATATGCATGGAACAGAGAAAATGAGCTCTAAAGATCCTGGATTGCATTGGAGTGGATGGCAAATATCGGCGGCGCGACGCTCTCGAAAATTAAAAAAAAGGTCACAACTAGTTCGGGATAGGCACAATAAGAGTTAAGTGTATTTAATCTTAAATTAATCTAAGGTGGCATTCATTAGCTTAGTTATATAATATAAATGTATTATTTGGTAGGTAGATAGGCCTACAGTTGAAATGTACAGTAGGCATATTGTACATGCCTTTGTGCGTTCGGAAAATGTGTTTGGTTATTAAAACAGGTGTGGATAGTTACTCATAAATAGCTATAGGCCTACTTAGTTATAATACTAATTAAAACACACAATTAGTAAGTTATAGCTATGCAAAATAGAAAGACAGGTGAGTTCAATGCTGTTCCCCCATTTTTGTAATTTTTGTAAAGCCCCAAAATCCACCTCCTTCAAACCTAAAACTTTCTTTTGTGAAATATCAGGATTCTTTTGGGGAATGTGTTTCCATTCACAGCTTCATGCACAAATTCTGAATCGCGCATAAAAACTGGTTGATGGGAACCCAGTTAGCTAGAGAGAGAGAGAGAGAGAGAGAGAGAAAGAGAGAGAGAGAGAGAGAGAGAGTTGATGAGAGACAGAAAGGAGAGAGGGATAATGAGAGAGAGACCAAACCGTAAGAGAGAGCAAGAGCAGGAGACAAACACAGAGACACTGCCACAGTTTCTCAGTGTGAACTCTGCAAATGGAGGGTGAAATTGCTCAGGGCGGGAATATGTGTATGAGTGTGTTTTTTTCTTCTTCTTTGAGTGTGTGTGTGTGTGTGTGTGTGTGTGTGTGTGTGTGTGTGTGTGTGTGTGTGTGTGTGTGTGTGTGTGTGTGTGTGTGTGTGCGTGCGTGCGTGTGTGAGAGAGAGAGAGAGGGAGAGTCTGTGTGCGTCCTGCCATTGGGCTGCCCTCGGGGCTGATCCATTATAAATACTGAGTGCACACACACACACATACGCGCACACACCTCTGTTTTGGCCCACTAGCTAGTGGGAATATTTATAATGCATATGTGTCTGTGTGTGTGCGTGTGTGCGTGTGAGTGAGTGCGTGCGTGCATGCATGCGTGTTTATTCTTCAGCAGAAAGTTGCAAATGGATGTTACTTACCTCATGTGCGTGCACACGCACGCACTCTCTCTCTCTCTCTCTCTGTCTCTCTCTCTCTCTCACACACACTCACACACACACACACGCACGCACGCACGCACGCACGCACGCACGCACGCACGCACGCACGCACGCACGCACGCACGCACGCAGCACGCACGCACACACAAATGCCCACAGAGTGGAGCAAAACAGACTGGTGTCTTCCAATAAAGTGAGAGTGAGATGTTATGTGTGTTAAAGAGTCCATTCGTATCAGGTATGGAGGATCAGGTTAGAAGGCTTGGGGATAAAGCCAGAGAGGTCAGGTTGAGATGGTTGGAGAGGTGAAGGGCTACACTGGGAGAATGATGCTGAAGATGGAGCTGCCAGGTGAGAGGACGGCCTGACAACTGGGATTTAGAGTTGAACAGAATAACAGCTGAGGGGTAAGAAGCTGTTGTTTAACCCATCTAGAACGGGTACACAGTATTGTGTATCATTATGTTATGCTTTAACTATTGACAAATAGCAGATATACAAGCTCACAGCGCGGCTGCGAGCTTGTAGATCTGCTATTTTTGAAAAATCGTGAAAATTAGAACTTTGACCCGATTCTATAAGTGTCTTGAATACTTCTAAGGTTTTTTGAAAAACCTATGTTTCTATATGTCAGCAATCTGGCTAGCCATCGTCAAAGAAAAGGTCCTTTTCACTTAAATGGAGCTCAGTTAGTCTGTTCTTGAGAGACTACTGTGTCAGTGGTTCTCAAACGTTTTCATGTGAAGGACCCCCAAAATGATATTTATTTGGCCACGGACCCCCATCTCAAAATATTTAGTTCCAGGGACCACCCAGAAGCAAAATTTGAGTTACAAACGTTCGCTTTCAAAATACATATATTCAAAGATTTGCACGTTTTCACGACTTTTTCAAAAATAGCAGATCTACAAGCTCGCAGCGCGGCACTCGGTGCCGCGCTGTGAGCTTGTATATCTGCTATTTTTCACTGGTTAAAGCATTCAATAATTCTAGGCCTAAATGGGTTTAATGTGTTGTGTTTGCAGATAATTACCCTCAAGTCTGGCATAGCCAGACATTCAGAGTTCTCCGCCTACTGATGAGTCTGATTACATTCTGAACGTCTCTGTGGGCTAGAGGTGGGTCGTGACTGGTAGCAATTCCGAGATTTAAAATAAACGCATTGTAGAATCAATGCGAAGGACGGTCTTTCGTCCTATGCTGGGCGCAGGCAAAAGCACAGGTGCGTTCCTGTTGCCGTCGAAAATAAGGTAAAAACCATGGCAGAGGCTACTGAATTAATCTGAAGCACACACCCCAAATCTGAGACCCCAAATAGCTCTCCGAGTTAATACCCCGGACAGGAAGATATTTGGTGATTTATGGAAGGATGACCTCATATATTCCTCATTTCTTCTGTGTGATGTGTCGGGTACTATTAATTATTAGTGTATTGATGTTTATTACAGCGTCATCACCTCATACTCCTCTTTGAATCCATATCCTTCAGAACACTTCATCTGGGTGATGTGGTGTGTTGTTGTTAGAGTGCATTTCTTTCTTCTTCTTCTTTTTTTTTTCTTTTTTTTATCCCACGATTTTGTTTCACCCAGTGCCAATTGCCTAAGTAATCCTGGTCCAAGTTGCTTCTTTTCACCTGACGGGGGATTTCCCCGGTTTGGACGTAGCGCGTGGAAGGAACATGTTATTCCAACCAGTTCCATTCCCCTCCATCAGGCACCCCAGCTGGCCAGGGGGAGGCATTATAGAGACCAGGATTACTGCATGTTTTTGTGAGGGTACCTACCCTAGGAGACACGGGGAGAACATGCAAACTCCACAGAGAAAGTATTTCAGCGTATGAGTGTTTATTACCTCATACTCCTCTTTGAATCCATATCCTTCAGAACACTTCATCTGGGTGATGTGCTGCAGCAGATCAGCCACTCTGATGGCTGGATGAAGCTGTCCTGTTTGATAAGGAGCAACGTCTGCTGCATCGGCTCCTCTCTGCTTCTTCTTGTAGCTCTGACTGTGAGACTGCTGCACCAGACTGCTGGTCTCACTGGTCATAGTGTGACTGTCATCTACAGGGGAGGGGAAACAAATAAATGGTTGAGATTATTTTTGCTCACGCACAGACAGACAGACAGACAGACAGACAGACAGACAGACAGACAGACTTCTCTAAAAAAGTATGGTCACAATGAGGAGACATTTAGACCAATCCACATCTGTGTTCACGTTACTATGATGAGGTCATTATGATGACATCACTATGATGAGGTCACTATGATGAGGTCACTATGATGAGGTCATTATGATGACATCACTACGATGAGGTCACTATGGTGAGGTCATTATGATGACATCACTATGATGAGGGACACACTGGGACGATTCAATACATCACATTTTAAGTTTTCTTTATCTGTGTTGTTTGATTGAAGAAAACAAAAAGCGACTCGACAGAGGGAATGCAAACAAATATAAGACACAAGTCTACGTCTTATTGTGTCATTATAGATACAAAACATAACTATTTGTTATTATGACGATGTAAATGTATGTTATCAATGAAGATGTCAATCAATCAATCAATCAATCAATCAATCAATCAATCAATCAATCAATCAATCAATCAAATAATGACCCCTAACGCCAACGTGAACTGGAATATGTACTGGAGACTTATATTTATCCATAGTATCTTTTGTTCAGTTTAGAGTGTTTGTATCTCTGTTTGTGAGATGGTATGACATCATATATTATGACATCATCTATGAAATCATGTTTGACACTAGAATGAACTCTACTATCTCTATCTCTGCTCTCATTGGCTGGCCTGAGACCTCACTGTCCAATCAATTAGCTCTCTACATACAAAGCTCAACCAGTCATGGCTGCACTAACGGCGGTGTAACGAGCAATGACTAGTGATTGGTGGAGGAAAGATGAGACACATTGCACCACAACAACAAACACAATAACCAATCGGAGAGAGCGAGAGGCCCGAGGGAGGCGGGACCTGCTAAACGATTGGTTTAGGATGAAGTGATGGGCAGGCAGGTGCTGGGATGAGGAATGAAAGGACAGCGTTGCCATGCCAACTGATAACATCAAGGCGGGGAGGAGTTGTGGGCTGCATGCTGATTGGCCCTCCCTCACACATTGCCACACTTACCATTAATGGGGACTTTAATCATTGGAACAGATAGAAAAGAAAAGAGAGGAGACAGTATTTAAGCAACATTATGGTTTCAGCAGCTAGCCTATCTTGCCTAGCTTAGCCTCACCACACCTCACCTAAACTAGCTTTGGCTAACCCAGGCTAGCCACGTTTAGCCGCACATAGCCTGGCCTAATCTAGCCTCACTTCACCTACAGTAGCCTCATTTTGCCTTGCCTCACCTAAACTACCCTCATCTTGCCCTGCCAACCTAGGATAGCCTCACTTCGACAAGCCTTACTTCGCCTAGCCAAGCCTAGCCAAGCCTAGCGGTCACGGGTCACCTGCATGTCCTACACATTCTCACGCACTCACTTTTTATTTTTATCCTGCGATTTTGGTAACCCATTTTTCACCCAGTGCCAATTGACAAAGCTGTAATCCTGGGCGCTACTCTCCCTCTGCCAACCTGGGGAGAGCCCCAAACTGTGCTCATGTGAGCAGGCCACTTCTTATCAGTGAGCTGGCAACTTCTTATCACCTGACAGGGGAGTTTGCCCGGTAGGACTTAGCGTGTGCGTGAAAGGTCCATGAACAACTTGAACCCTCGCATCCCTAAATACTCTGAGGAGAACTTTAGCCAAACCAGGGGGAGGCAGTATAGAGAGACCAGGATTACTGCATGTATTTTTTGAGAGCGCCTACCCTAGGGGACACAGGGAGAACATGCAAACTCCACACAGAAAGGCCCTTTCACCAATCCCACCTATGGGCACTGATGACACAGAGGAGAGAACACACCCCTGCGCTTACAGCGTCCCCAGCGGGAATCAGACCCGCAACCTTCTAGCCGTGGCCTGTGATGCAACAGCGCTACCGACTGCGCCAAGGTTTTAAGTTCCTTCTGTCTGTCTGTCTGTCCCTCCTACATTACAAAGTAGCACTAGAACACATGCCGCTGTGTGTCAAATTGTATCATCACCATACCCTGAAGTCATGCGGGAAGTTGGGAACGCCTACTGAGATACAAAAAACGACTTTCTGGCCTTGACAGCCCATACATCCAAACAGAAAAGCTCTATCTGATTGCATTAAACAACGTTAAACTCACTTTGCCACTCGATTTGCACCTCGATTTGCCATTCACCTTATGCATGTGCATACCCTCTATTGGCAAGTCACACTGGACCAAATAGCTTATCACCTGTTTCCAAAATTGCACACATTATGTAGCTAGATACTGTGGCTAGTTGCAGAATGTAAAGAGACTACGAGCTACGAGCAAGCATACATCACTTCCACCCAGCCAAAGGTTAGGACAAAGTAGATCATTAAAAAGATGGGGCCGTGGTTTGCATAATTCAACAAGATTTCTGCACAACCAGGTAAAGAAAACTAGACTAAAGCTCCCTTATTGTTCGATTCATTTGCACGGAAAAATCATGAGTACTTTCACATAGAATGCCAATATTAGTGATCAATGCACAATTGTTATTCAGAGCAAGGTCGATTTTACAATGTGGATGATGTGGATAACTGGGTAAGGCATACATTCCCAACTTGCATCGTTCCCGACTTGTGTGGTCCCCTAGTAGGTCGGTGCCCAGTGTAGTATCTATCTTCAATAAAGTTGTTTGAAGCTATTTAGATTCACTTCCATCTTAATTGTAGTTCGGACAACAGGCATAAAACGTACGTATTGTAGCTTTAAGATGCTCGTTAACTTAGCATGTCATTGGTTAGAACAGGGGTCTTCAACAGGGGGTCCGGGACCCCTAGGGGGTCCTCAAAGTTACTACAGGGGGGCCTCCTTGTGTGATAGGATAATTATTTTACATAACAACTCGAACCCTCGCATCCCTAAATACTCTGAGGAGAACTTTAGCTAAAAATAGCAGTTCTACAAGCTCTCAAAGATCTGCTATTTTTGGCAAATAGGTTTGGTTTATACCAGTAGGTAAAAAAGTGCAGACCAAGTACAGAGTGAAAGGTCAAGTTTACTAAGTATCGACGATTAAGATTTTAAGTGGTTAAGTGTCAAACAAGTCTATGAATCTATCTATGAAATCGATGAGAATCTCCATCACACATTTATACAATATGTCTCAGCTAAGGGGTCCTTTGCCTGAAAACGTTGAAGACCCCTGGGTTAGAATATCAAAGCTTTATTCCCCCCCACTCCCCATCTAAAGTGAGGTGTTGTGTCCATGCAGAGGTCAGAGGTCGCATACAAGCGTGACATCACATGGTCGTTGTGAATGGGGGGGATGGAGTGAAGCCCACCGCTCACTTCACAAACACAACAATAATTCATAAAAAACACAAACAATATAAACTTTAACCACTTAAACCCTATAGACTCACAGGCATGAAATAGATTGTTAATTTTGTTCCCCGATTTTTCCTGAATGTTCTCCAATCCTTGACAAAATTAACAGCTATTTTCATTTCCATTTTTTTTTTTTTTTTGCCAAAGGTTCTGCTAGTTTTTATGACAGAATCGGGACGCTAGGGTTCACGTGGTTAAATAAAATTGAGAAAAAGTTAAAGAAAAAAGGTCAAATGACCGTTAGAATAGAAATCAAATAAAACAAAAAACTGTCAAACTTACGATAAAATATTCAAATATAAACAAACTTTCTGAGACAACAACAAGCAAGCAGAGATGGATGAATACTCAATACAAAATCACTTTCTCTCGTTCTCTCCATTTTCATCTCACTCTCTAGTTCTCGCTTCCTGCTCCTGCCTTGTTTTCTCTATCTGTCTCGTCTTTGCTGCTAGCATGTACATTAGCTACATTAGCAACTGCTCTGTGCTAAGCGGCTAACACAGGAAGTGTTTGATGTCAACCCCCTGTACAGTATGTTGTATGTGTGGTGGTAGCTAGAGCAAGCTGGATGCTGATTGGCTGATAGAACTAGAAAGGGAAAAAAGATAAAGTCTTACCCAGGATAGCGGTCGGCACGAAGGGGTCTGACATCAGAGCAGAGAGAGAAAGAATAGAAAGAGCAGTGGTGGAAAAAGTAGGTACTCACGTTTTTTACTTAAATGAAAGTATAAATATTGCAATGTAGAAATTACAAGTAAAAGCTTGGAATTCAAAGTGTATTTAAGTAGAAAGTACTCATTATGCAGAATGTCCCATTTCTCAAGCAAAACATTCATACATCTTTCGAAAATAGCAGATCTACGAGCTCACAATGTGAGCTTGAAGCCTAGATGGGCTATTTTCAAATGGCCGAATATGTATATAGGGCTGTGTGTGTATTGTATGTTTTGTAATAATAATTACAATCTACAAAGTATAAAGTAACTGAAGTTTTAAAATAATTGCAATGGAGTAAAAGTAAAGCATTTGCCTCTGAGATATTGAAAATTGTTAATACTCCAGTAAAGTCAAAATAACAAAAATGTTTCCATAAGTAGGCTACATTACTTGAGTAAATGTACTCAGTTACTTTCCACCACTGGGAAAGAGCAAGTTAGTAACAAACTTTACAATGAACACAACCCAGGTGGAAAAAGCAGCACTCCAGAATAACTGATACACGACGGCTGGCTCAAAAACTAATTTCTCTTTCTTCCTCCACAGAGCTTTGGAGGATTAAAGATAAATGTGGTTCTGAGCCAGTTATTTTGGAGTGCCTCTATTAGAATTAACTGAAGCCGAGCACCCACTGCCAAGGAGGCAGACAGAGGAAGCGCACGTATCCAGTAGTCACAAACTTCGTTCCCTTTTTATCTTCAGTCACTATAGGCAATTTGTCCTCTTCCCCAGTTAGTCTCTGTTGTGGATTGCCTCAAAGCTCCACCTTGGGTCCATCCTTTTATCCATTTGGTATGCTTCTATGCTAGGCAAATCATTACAAAAGAATTATGAAATTTCTTTCCTGTCATTCCCTTCGTTGAATCCTTTGAGTCTAGGCTCAGGACTTCATCCAATAGCTTAATTCCCATTAATGTGGCAGATCTTATCATTAGTTGTTCTTACAGTTTATTTATGTTCCTACTCTGATTAATGCCCACTGCATATTGTGGATTGAGCTGTATTTCCTATTGTTTATGTCACTGATTTCTGATGTGATAAAGCATCAACGTTTTTAAATGTGCTTTATCAACAACTTTCCAACATCCCATCGTGCATTGCGCAGAAGTTGGACGGAGCTTCTGGCGCCGCAGCCTAGTGTGATCTACAAGCTCACAACGGTTGCATCTGCGACGCGACGTGAGCTTGTATGTCTGCTGTTAACTGGAAGTGTGGTGCAAAAACATTCTCCAGTAAATTCCCGCGGAAAGAGGTGGATACATTAATTTGAATTTACTTGAATTTGAGTGTGTGTATGTTTGTATGTGTGTGTGTGCGTGCCTGCGTGTAGTGTACCTGGGTAGAAGGAGTTCTTGATAGAGGTGGTGATGGTGTTGGACTTCAGAGTGAAGGACGAGGGGGACGAGACCGCTGAAATTAGAATTATGTAATTATGTAATTATTGCGACCGTCAGGTTGCAGTTACTATCAAAACCTCGCCCAGATGTCCGTCAGTTAGTCTGTCACACGTCACACGTGTCTTCTTGCAAAACACATTTATGGACACAGCTCCTCCAATTTTTGCCCTAAAATCACGCAAATCGGTACACAGATTGGCTACCATTGCCTTCTAAAGTTTGTGTATGCGACCTAACGGTCGCTTATCTCCCGATTAGGGAGTCTTACTGGTCTTACAATAAATGCGAGAAATCTCTGTGAGTATGTATGTATCCGGAACCAGCACAAGCGCTGACTCATTCTCCTGTGCAAATAGACAATTCCTCCACACTTTCAATTTGGCACTCTAGGTCAAGTATGCAGAGCTGATGTCTGACATCAGGGCCTTTCCGGAACCGGCACAAAAGGCTCTGACATCATGTACGCCACATGAGTCAACAGACTTCGGCACGCGCGTTCCCCGCCGCAGCAGGGAGTGCAATGCCCGGCCTCGACCCGACCCGATCCACGGTTTTCCGGAAACGGCGCAAAAGGTTGGGAATCTCCGTATGCGGAGCTGATGTCTGACATCAGGGTTTTCCGGAACCGGCACTGTGTCTGCTACACGGTCAGAGGCACAGACAGATACAGAGATCTCCATAATGGGCATGAAGGGACACAGCCAGACAAATACAGACATCTCCATATATGGGCATAAAATGGACGCAGACAGACAGATACAGATATTTCCATATATGGGCATAAATGGACACAGGCAAACAGATGGTCAAAACGGGTCCTATGAAAACAGGTATAATGGGGTTTGCATTAAAGGGCGGGGCATTCATTCCCTATTTACATTGTTCCCAGGTAGGCATGTTCCCGATAATAATATCAATAAAAAGAAAAAAATTGTAAAGTAAAAACAGGTTTCAATTTGTCACCAGAATGTTTCCAATTAGTCCGGAGAAATTTTAGGTGAATCGTTCACTTTTTCATACAAGTAAGAAAATTGGTACACTTGTACATTTTGGGGCGCTGAACATTTTCAGATATGGAGCTGCAAAAGATATGGAGTCGCAAAAATGCCCCCTGGTGGCCATGGCAGCCTTTTTACTTTTCGCCGTTACCAATTAATGTATTTTGCATCATAACTCCTGAACCAAATATGATAATACAGAATAGATGATGTCTACACCTATGTTTTGATGGTTAAGGATT
>NC_137828.1:58409326-58421826 GCF_963921795.1 Nannobrachium achirus | reverse complement strand
TGAAAAGACAGATTGCATTTACATGTATACTGAACGTATTGTTCCTAATTCACTGATTCGTTGATTACTTAATTCTAATCTCATCTCTTGTGAGTGTCTCTCCTCTCCTCTCCTCTCCTCTCCTCTCCTCTCCCCAGAGAAGATAAGAGTTAATTTGAGCAAATCAATGAATATATTTAAAGAGACTATTAACAAGATGCCACTGTGTGCGTGGGTGCGTGCATTTGTAAAGTATGTGTTTGTGCCTTTGTGTGTGTGTGTGTGTGTGTGTGTGTGTGTGTGTGTGTGTGTGTGTGTGTGTGTGTGTGTGTGTGTGTGTGTGTGTGTGTGTGTGTGTGAGGACCACAGGGCCAAACCAATTACTGTTGCTTCTCCGTGAAACGTTGACCCTCTGTCTCCAGAGAGAGAGAGAGAGAGAGAGAGAGAGAGAGAGAGAGAGAGAGAGAGAGAGAGAGAGAGAGAGAGACGGACAAAAAGACTCAGCGCTCAGCCCTGGCTCAACCAATCAGAGTCCACCGTTTGTTTCAGCACTGCAGAAAGGTGTGCGTCCCACACAACAACACAACATAATACACACTACACAACACCATAACGCATACACACTGATACACAACACCACGACATGTACACACTAGAGCAGTGGTTTTCAACCAGTGGTCCGGAGTCCACCAGTGGTCCTTGAGGGGGTTCCAGGTGGTCCCCAGCTAAATTATTGCAAAACACCTGCATTACTTAATTTACAAGAAGTCTACACAATTAGAGAATGTAGAAGAATTGTTATTTTGATTGACCTGTTATCAGTCCTATGACTCTATACAGCATGGAATTGGGGACAAAATCCTATCCAACAATAAAAAATAAAAATAAAGTTTGGGGTCTGAGAGGCTAAATCTCATCAAACGGTGGTTCGTGGCTCAAATGCCAAATAAATAAAGGACCTTGATATGAAAAAGGCAGCAAGAGCCGTTGGCCGCCGCGTCCACGTCCATGGACGCGGCCGTGGACGCGTCCATGGACGCGGCCGCGAAAAAAACGTCCGTGGACGCGAGGCCGCGTCCACGGACGCAAACGGCCGGCCGTCCCGGCCGTGGACGCGGCCGTGGACGCAGACGGCCGGGGACGCGGCCGTGGACGCGGCCGTGGACGAGGCCGCGGCCGTGGACGCAAACGGCCGGCCGTGGACGCAAACGGCCGGCCGTGGACGGGTCCATGGACGAAGCCGCGAAAAAAAGGCAGCGAAAAAGAAAAAAAAAGGTGGCTATTGTATGTATTTTTTGATGGAGATTTCAAATATGACCTTCTTTTTTGCATAGGACAACTCTAACCTGCATCAATTGGTATTTTATAATTGCCAATTGTACCCCATCCATCTAAAAAACAAATTGGATGTCTATTGTATGTATTTTTTGATGGAGAATTCAAATATTAATTTCTTTTTGGGATAGGACAACTCTAACCTGCTTCAATTGGTATTTTATAATTGCCAATTGTACCCTATCCATCTCAAAAACAAATTGGATGTCTATTGTATGTATTTTTTGATGGGGAATTCAAATGTTACCTTCTTTTTTAGATATGACAACTCTAACCTAAATCAATTGGTGCATCAACCTACTTACTATCTATCTATCTATCTATCTGTCTGTCTATCTATCTATCTATCTATCTATCTATCTATCTATCTATCTATCTATCTATCTATCTATCTATACTTCACCTTTAGTCCAGAAGAGAGTTCAGCCTCAGGAACTTGCACACATGGAACTGTGTCATGACTGTGTCATGGAGCTAAAACAGAGCTATGTTAAATACTCACAATGACTCTGATGGACCAATCAGGGTGGTGGTGGGGGGAGGGATCAACAATAGACAGAAACTGGATAATGCTTTGTTAACTGTCCCACCTAAGTCCCTGCTAGTCTGAACAAACATCACCTTCCCTCTCATAACACTACTACTACTACATTTATATAAAGCTGCTCTTGCATTTGAATTCAAGTCTGACACAAGTTAAGGTTAACTTAGGTAGTATTTCATTTCGCTGGCTTTTAGGGTCTGTGTGAGTGTGTAGGCTCACAAATTATTATAATTGTCATTAAGTGACTCTGAGATCTATCCATCCATCCATCCATCCATCCATCTATTTATTTATACCTACTGTTTACATTTTCTATAAATATTTATTTCTATATAAAACTCAGTTGTGTGGAGTTATTGTGTGCCCTTTCTTGTTGCTAAAGAGTCCATTTGTTCACTAGACATTAAGTCAAGGTTACTATTTTGAGTTGAAGCTAAGTGTTTTATTGCTTTGTGGTTTAACATGATTTAAAAGGCAAATTCATTGTTATGGTTACTTTAGAAGACTGCTTTTGCATTCATGAGTTAAGAGAGCCAAGCTAATTCAAAGAGTTAGGTTAAAGGAACACAAAACATGACCTAACTCACAGCTGCCATTGGACAGACAGTTACAACATACTCTTATCTTTCACAGAACAGACAATTATCATTTATTTTATCTATTTGAGACTATGTAGCTGCTCTAGGGGAAATAGAGCATTATATCAGCCTATTCAATTGATAATGACCAATGGGTGCCAGTTTCTAAGTAGTTAAAGCATATTAACATAACAATATATGTGGCCTAGACATGGATATTGCCCAATCAACTCGTAATCTACAGAAATGTCCACCACATCACACAGTATAAAACCTAGTAGGCTTAGTGGATTACCTATGTTAAATCATGTCAGGTTAGTTTGGTTCAAGGTTCAAGTATAATAATTTATGAGCCAAAAATGTGCACAAATGTACAATCACATCTAGGCTAGAATGATAACATAATGTCCTGACTACTCCTTGTTATTGTGGTCCTAAATACTACAATGATTAGTTTGGATGCATTGCTTCTATCATGTCCAATTAAAAATAAATACATTACATATACAGAAATCTGCCTTCTCCTGTATTGTATTAGTGACATTCATTATAAATAGTAAAATAACAGGACAGAGCAAAAAAGGCCTCTGCAAAAAAGGCCTCTGCAACTAACCTAACCTAACACACACTATGTGTTAATGTTGATCAATATAATAATGTAAAAATACAAAGTTAAGTAGACCTAAGTAAGAAATAGTAAATACATTGTAATAATACATTGAAGGGGAAATGTAGGAAAACAAATGCAACTCAGCATTGAATTTATGGCAAACATTTTGCTACTCAACCCTTTCCAAATAATATACAATTATGAAGTGGGATGTTCCACTTAGTAAGAGAAAGAATTAATGACATATATTTTTTTTAAAAGCTAGAAGACTCACCTATTATAGTAACCATGTGAATTGCTAATAATGTTATGGGTCAGATGTGTAAAGATCTATCACATTGTATTGTTCTTTTCAGACTCAACAATAATAATGATGATGTTACTTAAATGCTGATCAATGTGTGAATCTGGCTCTTATCAGGTGTGTGTTTTCTCTCCCTGTCCTGTGCTGTCCTCAGTTAAACCAAGACAGTACTGTTGTGACCAATGTGGAAAAAGCCTTCAGCTCAATTTATTATCTCAAAGTAGACCAGAGAATTCATACCGGAGTGAAGCCATTCAGCTGTGAACAATGTGGGAAGTATTTTGCTCGTCTGGACAATTAAAAGATCATAAGCGTTCACATACTGGAGAGAAACCTTATTGTTGTGACCAGTGTGGGAAAAGATTTGTTCAAAAGGGGATTTTAAAAGAACACCAGAGAATTCACACTAGAGAGAAGCCCTATTGCTGTGACCAGTGTGGGAAAAGCTTTACTCGATTGTCTTATCTCAAAATACATGAACGAATTCACACAGGAGAGAAACCGTACAGCTGTGTCCAATGTGGGGAAAAGTTCAGTTTAACGGCTGCTCTGAAAGTACACCAGAGATTTCACACCGAAGAAAAGCCTTACTGCTGTGAACACTGTGGCAAACGTTTCACTGTAAAATCTAGCCTCGTACAACACAAGAAGATTCACACTTGAGAGAGACCTTACTGCTGTCACCAATGTGGGAAAAGGTTCACTCTGAAGACGGCTCTGAAAAGACACACTGGTGAGAAGCCATATACTGCTGTGTCCAGTGTGAGAAAAGGTTCAGTGATATTCATCATCTCAAAGCACACCAGAAAAATCACACTGGAAAGAAACCTTATTGCTGTGACCAGTGTGGAAAGAGCTTTCCTAGACTGGAACATATCAAAATACACCAACAAATTCACACCGGAGAGAAACCTTATATCTGTAACCAATGTGGGGAAAACTCTGTCAGGTACATGTCTACCGTTAGAGGCCACTGGCATGAGTGCCTTTTTAGCTCTGTTGGGGCTTGGTGAATGTACTCTGTTGTTGTTTTTTTAATTATTATCTTTGTAATGTATGGTCTTCTTACCCTGTGGGCCTTGAGCCTGTAATAAAGTATTGCTGTGCAGTGTGAGTGTCTGATTGCATGTGATCAGATAAAGACACAACAGAGGCCTTTTTTGCTCTGTCCTGTTATTTTACTATTTATAATGAATGTCACTAATACAATACAGGAGAAGGCAGATTTCTGTATGTATGTAATGTATTTATTTTTAATTGGACATGATAGAAGCAATGCATCCAAACTAATCATTGTAGTATTTAGGACCACAATAACAAGGAGTAGTCAGGACTTTATGTTATCATTCTAGCCTAGATGTGATTGTACATTTGTGCTGTTTACATTTTTGTCTCATAAATTATTATACTTGAATCTTGAACCAAACTAACCTGACATGATTTAACATAGGTAATCCACTAAGCCTACTAGGTTTTATACTGTGTGATGTGGTGGACATTTCTGTAGATTACGAGTTGATTGGGCAATGTCCATGTCTAGGCCACATATATTGTTATGTTAATATGCTTTAACTACTTAGAAACTGGCACCCATTGGTCATTATCAATTGAATAGGCTGATATAATGCTCTATTTCCCCTAGAGCAGCTACATAGTCTCAAATAGATCAAATAAATGATAATTGTCTGTTCTGTGAAAGATAAGAGTATGTTGTAACTGTCTGTCCAATGGCAGCTGTGAGTTAGGTCATGTTTTGTGTTCCTTTAACCTAACTCTTTGAATTAGCTTGGCTCTCTTAACTCATGAATGCAAAAGCAGTCTTCTAAAGTAACCATAACAATGAATTTGCCTTTTAAATCATGTTAAACCACAAAGCAATAAAACACTTAGCTTCAACTCAAAATAGTAACCTTGACTTAATGTCTAGTGAACAAATGGACTCTTTAGCAACAAGAAAAGGCACACAATAACTCCACACAACTGAGTTTTATATAGAAATAAATATTTATAGAAAATGTAAACAGTAAGTATAAATAAATGGATGGATGGATGGATGGATGGATGGATGGATAGATCTCAGAGTCACTTAATGACAATTATAATAATTTGTGAGCCTACACACTCACACAGACCCTAAAAGCCAGCAAAATGAAATACTACCTAAGTTAACCTTAACTTGTGTCAGACTTGAATTCAAATGCAAGAGCAGCTTTATATAAATGTAGTAGTAGTAGTGTTATGAGAGGGAAGGTGATGTTTGTTCAGACTAGCAGGGACTTAGGTGGGACAGTTAACAAAGCATTATCCAGTTTCTGTCTATTGTTGATCCCTCCCCCCACCACCACCCTGATTGGTCCATCAGAGTCATTGTGAGTATTTAACATGGCTCTGTTTTAGCTCCATGACACAGTCATGACACAGTTCCATGTGTGCAAGTTCCTGAGGCTGAACTCTCTTCTGGACTAAAGGTGAAGTATAAATAAATAGATGGATAGATAGATGGATAGATGGATAGATAGATAGATAGATAGATAGATAGATAGATAGATAGATAGTAAGTAGGTTGATGCACCAATTGATGCAGGTCAGAGTTGTCATATCTAAAAAAGAAGGTAACATTTGAATTCCCCATCAAAAAATACATACAATAGACATCCAATTTGTTTTTGAGATGGATAGGGTACAATTGGCAATTATAAAATACCAATTGATGCAGGTTAGAGTTGTCCTATCCCAAAAAGAAGGTAATATTTGAATTCTCCATCAAAAAATACATACAATAGACATCCAATTTGTTTTTTAGATGGATAGGGTACAATTGGCAATTATAAAATACCAATTGATGCAGGTTAGAGTTGTCCTATGCAAAAAAGAAGGTCATATTTGAAATCTCCATCAAAAAATACATACAATAGACACCTTTTTTTTTCTTTTTCGCTGCCTTTTTTTCGCGACCTCGTCCATGGACCCGTCCACGGCCGGCCGTTTGCGTCCACGGCCGGCCGTTTGCGTCCACGGCCGCGGCCTCGTCCACGGGCCGCGTCCCTGGCCGTCTGCGTCCACGGCCGCGTCCACGGTCGCGTCCACGGCCGGGACGGCCGGCCGTTTGCGTCCGTGGACGCGGCCTCGCGTCCACGGACGTTTTTTTCGCGGCCGCGTCCATGGACGCGTCCACGGTCGCGTCCATGGACGTGGACGCGGCGGCCAGCGGCTGTCTCTCGAAAAAGGTTGAAAACCACTAGCCTCACAACAGCCAGACTGAGTCTGGGAGTTCTCCATAGACAACGCATTACGCAATGACGTAGTTACTCACTTTGACTGACAGGTCCAGTCAGTAGTCATCAGCGCATCAAAGCATCGTCGGCAGAACAGCAAATACGTCTTTTCCAGACATAAATTCCAAAGGTGCAAACTGTTGTTTCATTTTTAAGTTATGAGATGCCGTTGATTTCAGATAAAACTTCGCTTAATGCAGCTTTTATTTGCGATTTGTGAACTCGCGTCGGGCATGGGGACCGACATGTTTGTTTACAAAATGTGAGAGCTGCAGCAGCCGCTCGACCAATCAGGAGCGCTGTGAGGTGGGTCGCTCCAAATGCAGCCATTTGATTGGAAATAAGAACGTAAATTCTCAAAAGGAGACTCTATGGGAGTACCACCAGACCGAGAAAGGAAGCACATTGGTGATGACGTAGCTCGGGATGGCCTGCGAGGCTAGAAAACCACTGCTTTAAAGTTTTCTTTCAACTATCATGATGTGTTTTATTTAGTATATGCACCCATTTCAAAAGTAATCATAAAGATTCTACTGGTTCTACTGAGTGAAGACCGACCCACCCTTGCTGCCCTTCCACTCAATAGCCTTTGGGGACCAGAAATTCCAAGCTGGTGGATTTGAATTAGCTGAAATGGTGGTTTCAAAACGGGTGTCTCAGGGTTGAGACATTATGTTACAATTAGGTAACTCAGTTAGATCATGGTAAGAGCACTCGTTTTGTCGTTCACCATACACCTGGATCAATTCACTTTGATAGTCTCTTATCAGCGCACCTGTGTAATTCTGCAAAATCACCATGAGATGGCGACAACAGCCATTCTGCGACCCCTCTCTCTTTGTTTATCTACTAGCCTAGCTCAGCTGTGTTTAGCCATTAGCTTACTATGCCTAACCCTAACCCTAACCTTAACCTCATTACAACTATGCCTAACCCTAACCCTAACCTCCGTGGGGTGAGGCGCTATCATTCCTGCCGACGCTACGTTGACGTTGTCGTTGTAGTGGATCAAAGCGACCGTTTTTTCCGCCCCGCGCAGCACGACGATTGTTCCAGTTCTCGATCTAACTGTTTCTCGATCTAGCGGTGACATATACCGGTAGTCTCTGCTGTCAGGTAAGACTCTATGTAGTACTGCCGAAAGCTCATAAACACCACACGTAGCATGGCCAGTCAGGGTCTGCACCTTGGATTGCTGGTAGACATTTTGTTCTCTAGGTAGACAGATAACTCAAACATTTCTCATCAGTTGGAGCAAGCCCCCAGAACGGCTTGAAAATATTGCAGTGGCCAACCCTACTGGCCAAAGCAGGAACTTCAGGCGGGGGTGAAATACATGTATGCACGAGCATAAGAGCGCGTCTGCCATGTTGTTCATTGGACGTCGTTCGACATTCGTGGCGTAAGACGTTCGTCAACGTAAGTAAAATTGGCAAACTTTTGTTTGCCAATTTCCGCCACAATGCACCTGGATTAGCTTCTTCCGGGTGCTTCAAAACGCCACTGAGCAACTTGAATTGCAATGAATAGCCGGGGGCGGGGCTGTCCGTACTCTATTTTATATATAACTCTATGAGTTGGAGATGTTTATTAGCATTCATACCACAACCTATATGGGATGGGTTTAGCCAGGGTCAGGGTTAGGGGCTGTGGGATGTGTAGCCATGGTTACGGTCAGGGTTAGGGTTACGTCTATGCATCCCTGGGTATGGACTAGATCAGGGGTTCCCAAACCTTTTTGTCTCAGGGCACCCCATAAATATTCATTTTAATCCGAGGCACCCCTACATTATAATTTTCACTCCCAGCACCTTATATTTATAGCATGAAATGACTGCCCCTCTGCTATGCTGGGACACGTCGTTGTCGGGCGGAAACCTTGTATGTCCAAAACGGTTCATTTGTATTTATCATCTATAAAATGCGAGGCGTTGTGTGCTTGTAGATCGGCTGTTTTCACTAGTTTTGTGCGACAGTGTTGTATGATGAAGCAGGGCTTTGCTTTACCAAAAGACGTACACATTTGAAATTTGGATACGAGGTTTCTGCCCGACAGAGACGATATTTTAGTGATTATGTGGCGAGGAAAACGTTGAGATAATAGCCATTTTGGTTAGAACTGACTGAAAATAACTTTGTACTTCAAGTTTAAAATGATACTAAATATTTTTTCAAGTGTCCAAATAAATTCCAAATATTATCAAATTATCTCGCGGCACCCCTGGACTGCCGTCACGGCACCACAGGGTGCGTCACCCACTTTGAAAACCCCTGGACTAGATTATATTATTATAGTCAATTGTATCGTTTGGCAAAGAAAAAAAAAACGGTCTGTCTGTGAGAGAGAGAGAGAGAGAGAGGGGGGTGGTTTAAATCTCGGTTAACAACCGGCTGTAAAATACCTTTACTAGAGGAGAGGAGAGGAGAATAAAAGAGAAACAGAAGAGAGAAGCTAAATATATTTTGTACTTCAGGCAGAAAACCTGTGTGTGTGTGTGTGTGTGTGTGTGTGTGTGTGTGTGTGTGTGTGTGTGTGTGTGTGTGTGTGTGTGTGTGTGTGTGTGTGTGTGCGCTGTGTTGTGCACGGAATAGATGTGTTTTGCAGGCAACAGGTTTAGGATAGAACGCATACTCTCTCTCAATCACACACACGCACGCACGCACGCACACGCACGCACGCACGCACGCACACACACACACACACACAGACACACAGTGTAATCCATAGCTGCTGCCCCGAGGACAACATGTATACAGTACATTCAACATGTCAAATGCTTTATCTGTATGTCTGTCTGTCTGTCTGTCTGTCTGTATGTATGTCTGTATGTCTCCTCTCTCCCTCTCTCTCTCCTCCCACTCAGTCTTTATTCCCCTCCTTTCATCTCCCTCCCTCACTCACGCTATCTCTCTACAAATCTGCTTGTGCACGTACATGCTGCACAAGTATTTTGAAAATGGTCGTCACAAAAGAGCATGATGGTATTGATGGGTAACGCATCAGATGGGTTTTTGAGTACAGTTCGTCCATCACATCAAAGAGAGACGTCTCCTACTCCATCCATTAGCTTTTACACAGCCTATGTTTCATCCAATCTCTCAACAGTGTCCTGGGCTGAATGACACTCTAGCTCTCAACTGATTGGCTCTTGTGCCATTATCAGCCAGGTCATAAACACATTAGCCTCGGAAACCCAGGCTTATTTAGGCGATCGGAAGAAAAATAAGCCTGGGCAAGCACCCCTATAACTGTGCTTCTTCATTACATTTTATGTCATGTCACCCTCCACGTCATTTCGAGACGCCGGAGGACCCGGCGAGATCCGCCGGAGGACTCGGCGAGATCCGCCGGGCAGCATAGAATGTGCAGCATTAGGTTAGACTATAAACACATAAACAAAACACTAAAATCTTTTATTAATGCGAACATGGAAATGCGTTCACCATATCAGCCTGCCTCCGCTACTCTCCTCATTTTAAGACACTTCCCTGCAAGGACAGGGACTCATGCACCCATTGATTGAAAATCACCCAATTACATACTACAGATACAGTGAGACACCTGACCATTTCAAAGGGCCCGCCATTGGCACTTCAGGTGGAAGTAGAGGGTATAGGTCGGAAAAGAAAAGGATGAATAATAATTGGACCGATCAGAACGGCCACGAGGACAATAACTGGATTACTGCTGTGTGTGTGTGTGTGTGTGTGTGTGTGTGTGTGTGTGTGTGTGTGTGTGTGTGTGTGTGTGTGTGTGTGTGTGTGTGTGTGTGTGTGTGTGTGTGTGTGCGTGCGTTCGTGCGATTGGCATCAGAGCTCGCATCTCAACAGGCTAATCCCTCCTTAATCCCTGCCGCTCCCAGCTAACAGCTAGCATAACGTAACACGTAACATAGCGTGGCGCGCTAATAAGCTAAATCCTTCAATAAGGACAAACAACAACATTGACATGACAACTGTTGACATGACGACTGTCGCTGATGACACTAAAACACGTGTCCCCAAATCGGTACTGTCTGGGTCGTTAAAGAGGTGGTGCCATAGTTTTGTACTTTTTCTGTTTTTCATGTGTCTAGGAGGTTGAAAGTACATCATTGGACCCCCTGGTGTGGTTTTTATGAGCAATTATGTATTCTCTTGGTATTTGTTTGTTTTCTCTTGGAGGCTGCCACCTTGTGGTCAAAAGTGTCAGTTAAAAAACATATACTTTTACATCACAGAATCAACTCCTCCCCTAATTACCATTCACCCAACACTGTGGGGTGTGGCTAACTTCAGCTGGGTCACCACCCACCATGACATCCATGCATAGGCGTGGGGCGGTATCGACATTTTGTTACCGCGATTACCGTCTTCCCATTTACTGTCGGTATTGCGGTAATTACCGCACCCCCGTATCTATTAATTAAGGTTCGGCGATAAGCCAAAATATTGCAATCGTCTTCCCAAAAGTCGCCTCTCCACAGCCTGACTGCCCGAGTTATACTTCCCCGTACAGCACAGCAGGTTTGGCTTTGAAAGGAGCACATCTACAAGCTCACAACACGTCGCATCCGCGATGCGTTCTGAGCTTTTAGATCTGCACTGTCGGCCAGTGTCGGGTTACCATAGTAACGGTAGCTACTTGGGCTTTTAAGACACAGACTGCTGTGTGTGAACAAACCAGAAGAGAGACGGAGACGGGTAATCAGATCGTGTACAGTGATTAAACTCACGTCTGAAATCGCAGCGATTGAGTGCTGATATATACAGGTTTTAGTGACAAGACTTGACAGAAAAGGTTATAAAATCGGCGACGGGGCACAACGGGCGAGTCGGCGCGACGCAGTGGGAAAAGTAAAAGATAGTTTCATTTTCGCTTTTAGTCCACGCGGTCCGCGCTCCGCCTGTAATCCGTATGAATAAAAAACAAAATGCCACAAGGTACTACTGCCACAACACAAGGTATGTATTAACATACTTGTGTTGTGTGGATTACAGTCAGAGAAAGTTTACGCTTCTCCGTGCTCCCTACTACGAGGCTGCTGCTGTGTCTGTGTAGACTCGAGTGACGTATGTGGCTTCCAAACCATAGACGTTCCAAACCTGTGGTACGCGGCCCAGAGCAGAGCGGCATGGAGCGCATGCGGTCCTCGCCTCTCCCCCGTTTTAAAACTCGCTTGTTTTCAATAAAAAATAGACTATTTTGACCGCGGTAAGGACCCTGACACCGCGGTAGGCCTCGGTATACCGCGGTACGGCGGTTACCGCCCCCAACCCTAGGTGTGGCCACATAAAAACCCAATTTTAACTCTTTCTGTATACTTTTCTGGAAAAAAATCTTCCTCCTAGTATTATCATAATACCTGATAATCATGTTTGAGAGGGGGGAAAAATCATGGCACCACCTCTTTAAAACTCGGATTAGGAGCAACAATAACAGAAATCCACCAAACATCTATGATTTTTTATGTTTTTTATAAATTGCATTTATAAACATACTTGCTTGTTCCTTTGTTTATCAGCTCATAATAACGTGCCTTGATGTCAAGCTCTGCAATTTGAGAACACTACATTTTCGTAATCATAAATACCTCTTTGGTGTTTTTCCACTTACGTATTCTTCTTCCACAATAGGCGTTTTGAACTCATGACATTTTCTTTTAGGATTTTGAGTAGTCTAATCAACAGCTGAGAGCAATCTGACCTGCAGGTCCAATTTCTGGTTACACACCAGTCTAAAGCCTGATTCTGCATGCTGCATGACAAAGATGTTTTACGGTGTGGCACCGAAGGGGCCAGCCGCCAAGAGCTGTGTGAGTGTGCGTGCGTGCGTGGGTGCGATGTGCGTGCGTGCGTGGGCGTGCGTGTGTGTGTGTGTGTGTGTGTGTGTGTG
>NC_137828.1:58396826-58406826 GCF_963921795.1 Nannobrachium achirus | reverse complement strand
ATTCATACCAGATATCTTGGTGGTAAACTGTTGAATGACGGCTGGTCCAAAGCCTTTGATGGTGGATGCTCTTATAGTGAAGGAGTAGGTGGAGCCAGGGTACAGCTCTGTGAACACATGACTCGTCTCATTGGCCAGCTTCACCACCTTCCCACTCTGATTGGACAGATCAAACTCTGTGTCGAAGGAGCTCAACGCTTTGTAGGAGATCTGACAAAATAAGAGACATCATTATTAACACATATGGTGCCAACCCCGAGTTTCCCGAGTTTGTATTGGTACTAGTGCTGTGCCAACCCCGAGTTTCCCGAGTTGGGGCCGTTTTTGAAAAAAAAAAACTTTTTTTTTTTTTCAAAATTTTTTTTTTCAATTTTTTTTTTTGGACCTCCAGAAATGTATTAGGCATGATCACGATCGCGAAATTGCATATTTAACCCCCATACCAACCCATTCTTTCAAACATGGCAGCCATGTTTGTTTACATCTGAAGAAAACATAATGGCTGATAAATCATGAATGCCTGAACGGATTTCCAAGCGGATTTTTTTGTTTGAAAGCTGTGAACAGCATCTACACACGTGGTGCATCATCTAGGCATGGGCGTGCACTTTTTACACACTTGCACAATTACATGGAAGTCTATGGTAACCATGGCAACGCGAGACATTGAAGAGAAAAAATCATTGCAACATAAGTGTTAACACCCGTGGTTTCACAAATGTGGCCAAAATGTGTCCATATTTCCCCAAATATAGAGATGACTGACGTCTGACATCATAGATGTCTGATGTCATAGACCACATGAGATTGACACAATATGTCCATATACTGTTTGGGAATTCCCAGATATGGGCTTAATATTGATGATCAGGGATCTCCATATATGGGCATAAAAGGATGGAATTCAATTTGCAAGTGTGTCTCGCGTCGCGGCAACCACACTGGTTATCATGAGACTGACACAATATGTCCATATATGGGCATTCCCAGTGTCTTGGCCATATATGGAGCATGTGCATGTGGCGTGACAAACAGACAGACAGACATGAGCTGCAAGTTTTCATACTAAATAGCGACCTACCGTCGCAATAACTAGGAGTCAGCGGTGCTCACTTCGCATGGTATCAAACACGACACACATGCATATCTCCTTGTATGGGCCGTTCTGTCCGTGACGTTAGTTACTTTATGTGTATGAGCATGGATCTCCATACACATAAAAGTAAAATGTAGGAGCGGTTTGCACCGCTCAAAAAGCACCCTCGGTGTGTGTGTGTGTTTAGCAAATGACAAATGTGTATAAAAATGCATAAAGGTCAGGCGACTATGGAATTGAGGTAGCATTTGGTGTTAGACTAGAGCAGGGTTCCCCAATTAGTTTTCCCCAAGGGCCAAATTATGTCTAGGGTACCAAGCCGAGGGCCACAACATTGCAGGGGGCGACGGTGGCGTTCCTGCTACTCCAGCGACAGTTCAGATATCGTCGTTGTCGGGTGAAAATCTTGTATATCCAAAACCGTTCGTTTTGAATTTATCATTTTAAAAATGATTTAAACTAGTGAAAACAGCCGATCTACAAGCAGGCGTTGTGTGCTTGTAGGTCTGCTGTTTTCACTACTTTTGTGCGACGGCCTTGTATGATTTGCGAAAGAACGTACACATTTGGAGATACAAGATTTCCAGCCGACAACGACAATATACTAGTGTTGTTGCTGCTCTTATACCGCCCTTATTACTGGGGTTGGTGGGGGCCAGGGGACAGTAGCCCCCCGCGGGCCGCAAATGGCCCGCAGGCCGCCTATTGGGGAACCCTGTACTAGAGCGTTCATTCTGCCCAATAAGGTAAGCAACTTATGCTTTATTTGAAAAATATATTATAAATTGCACATTTGTTGTCGCTGGTATAAAAAGGAAGGACAGACACGGACAAAAGCTGCCAGGAAGAGGGTCAAGCAGCGTTTTGCACACGGACGCACACACACACACACACACACACACACACACACACACACACACACACACACACACACACACACACACAGTTTTTATTCTTGAATCTGTGTATCATGTGTTATTTTTTATATGTCAATGATTTGACATGATTGAAAAGAAAGAGGCCGCACAGCTGTTCAGCCACAATGGAAAAAAGTAATTTAAAAACAACCAACGTGGCCCATGGCTGAACAGCTCCCGTCTTTTGATAAGGAAGGACACATGCCATTTAAAGGCATATTCAGGTTTAATGAAAATGTGGCTCCTCTCCAGCAGAGGGCGTGGGAGAGGAGTTTTTTGCCTCATCACAAGAACGCGCTTTGCCCAGCAGTTTCCTGTAATGGCGCCCAGATGTAAACAAACTGAAACAAACAAACTAACATCTTTACTCTATACAGCATGGATCGATTAAGCTCTACACATTCCAATCGGTAAGTGAAATAAAAAGTCATCTTTATTTACAAATGCAAACATATTTAGACATGTAACAATTACATTTAACTAACGCTACCGTATCGCTTGGCATGCGGCCGTGTTATAGTCCTCTTACTGGCCTTACAGCTTTGGAAATGTATATTTTTTATTACACCATTATAATGTTCTCATTTTGATCACAAGACACAATTACTGAGTATCGGTAGGCCTACTTCTCCAGCTTTAGAATATGTATGATACTGATTTATACGAGACAGGCACTGGCATTTTATTAGTTCAGTAGTTTACAATCAGCATAATGATTAGCAGACTCAAAACTTGTATTTGGACCATCATAACTAACCCGAACACTACGGTCCTTTTGATTTACAGACCTGTTTGATCATTCAGGGCTAGCGCTCTGCCTCTCTGGTAAATAATACTGTCTGGTAAATTATGTCTGGGGCAAAACAATATATATTTTGACACAGTATGTCCACACAAGCCAACATGACGACGACCCTGTATCTGGATTAATAATTTTGGAGCTGCTAAATGATCTATGCTGCGGGTCTAACGATAAATGAATAACACTGCAGTATTCAATAGACTGAGGCATTTATTATGACTGCTAATCTAATCATTCTTTACCCTTTTTTTCATACAGGTACCTTGTTTCATCATCGCTGTTACTGTTGATCTGGATTGATCTTCGCTCGTGAAGAGCACAACAAGAAAGCATACATAATGCTAACTAAAAGGCTTTTATTTTCTGAGCAGTCGTTACCATCACTAATGATCTGCATGAAAGACTGACATGATCTAAACATGATTAATAAAATGATGCTTTGATATACATAAACTGTAATGTCTCGATTTCATTTTGATCTAGTCAATGGTAAATGTTTTTTGTATGTGGTAAGTTATTTGAATGTGTTCTGACCTCTGAAAGCTTACAATGATGGGAAGTTGTAAACATTGTGAAAACGCTATATTGTATTGTTTCATACACTAAAGCATTTTGGTATGAAACCCCATTTAAATGCAATATCATATTGTTTAGCTGCATAACATTTCTGGCATTTGTAATAAAAAAAAAAAGTTTCAGGTTGACAAAACTTGTTTATTTAGGAAACGGTTTGCAGGTGAAAATGGGAAGTGGAGTGGAGTCTAGCATCTTCCAGACTGTAGAATAGCCTACCCTATTTGTGTGTATAGATTGCCTCATTATATATACATATATATTTTTCAAATGTTCAACGTTTATTGGTGTCATAATTGTAGTGTGATCGGATGTACAGCTGCTCTTCTTCAGACATCAAATTCTTCAGCCTGTATAGAAATAAAGGAGATGATGCTTAGATTAGATTGGTGAGACTAAAATAGACACAAAAGGAAATTTTACAATTTGTCATAAAACAGTACAGTACAATACATTGATCTAATGGCCTAGTGCAGTGTTTCTCAAAGCAGATTTCAAGGTCTCCCTTTATATCTGACAGTGTACAAATGGAACCAAATGAACCCTTCAGGGTCCAGAGTTACAGACTTGTATGCATTGACATGCAAACCCCCCCAATTCGCACCTCGCTAAGGCTTTAGTATCACAATGGGATGTTTGAACAAAGAAACAAGCATTGCACAGTACCTATGCATATCAATAGACCTCCTGTAAGTAGCTAGGTGTTGAGCGACCCCCTCCAAACATCACTATGCACCAATAACGTTCAGATCTTTCTGGAATAGCAAGCGTGGGTCTAACAAATGTGGCGTTGATATCATAGAGGTATAAAATATAGGATGACTTGATAATATTGGCTATGTTGTGAATGTACCTTACGATGCTAAAAGTAGTTCTGTAGATGCGTTTTACGTCAGCCGTATGTTGTGACTCACGTTGTGTTTATTCATGGCTGAAGCTATGGGCTGAAGTAACTTACAAGTAAAGTCTATTTGTCCTTTGTGTGGACATTGAAATCATTTACAAGTTATAGACAAGACATATGTCTCATTTAATGGCCCCTGTTTATTAGATCAATGTATTGTTTTTAGGGCGGATTCACCCACAATGTGGCTAACTTTAAAACGAAACTTTTTACAAGAAATATAGCCCCAAACCCTTCAAAGATCCCAATGACAAACCCACCTAACAAACGTTTACTTAGGAAATAGATCGCTGCACTCTGACAATTATAAAATATTTCTTATTTACCTCCTTTCTTTGTTCAGCATCTCTCAGCCTGTTGTCCACATTCAGCTTCCTGAAACTCTTCCCTTTGTAAAAAGTTAAACTGTCTAAGACACTAATCGATAAAAAACAAACGCGAAATAAAGTAAACATACAAGCAGAGACTTGAAATAGAAAGAGTAAATTAAAAAATAGCAAGTTAAAGCAGTTAAAACTGCCGCGGAATGTAATGTAGTGGCTCCAGTGCCATTGTTTACAGAATGGAGGAACTGTGCACCCGCGCTTCACTAAGGGTGGACGCGCAGAGGAACAGACTAGAACGCGCACTGAGGCCATACTCTATCCTGATTGGTGGAGATCTTTGTGGCGAACGGGAAAATTTCGAGCGAGCTATGCTCGTAACAGGGGACAGGGTGGAAGTCCGTATATGGTCAGCGCACATTATAGTCAGGTGCATTAGTGGAAAATGTACACATTTTATTTTTATTTGAATGAAAGCGAAGTCCTGAATATACCTTTAATCTCTACTTTGGAGTCCATGGCCACCTTACCTTCAGACTGTTTATTAGTGACATCTGATGGAGAAGCATGTTGATGGCATCCAAGCCCTTGAACATTTTTTAGAGTCACACAGAACAGATTCCACACCTACAAACCAGTGCATTATTACCCTTGCCGAATTGGCTCTGACCCACAATTTCTTTATGTTCCAGGGCAAGTTCTTCCTACAAAAGAAAGGTGTGGCTATGGGCTCCAATATGTCATGTCATTTTGCCAGCTTATATGTGGGATATCTGGAGAAAACAAAAATCCTTAATAATTAGGGCTGGGACTTTAACTGATTAATAGCGATTAATTAATTACAGAAAATTTACGCGATTAAAAAAATTAAGCATTTTAATCGCACTTAGTTTTTGCACCACAGAACCTTCAGTTTCGGGCATACCGATCATAGCGATGCACCAACCAAGAAGAGACAACAAACGCAAAAGGAGAAGTAGCCGATCAGAGCGCTTTGCTTGGCCCAGTGGATGCGAAATTTAGATTTAAAAAACTCACTTGTTGATTCACTCGTACAACAAAATGTGAGTTACTTGAAAAAAATGCTTCTCGTGTCAAATATTAATATACGATTAAAATGCGATTGATTGCGATTAATTAATGACAAAGCCTGTAATTAATTTTGATTAATTATTTTAATCGCCGAATTCCGAATCTGTTGATCTACTGGAGGTATGTCGATGACATTTTTTGCCTGTTTAGGGGCTTCGTTGATGTATTGCATGCCTTTAGCTCCTTTTTAAATGCTTCCTCCGAACATTTAAAGTTCACTATGAACTCGGACAGAGTTAGCTTGTTGGACACCTGGATCATTCGGTTACACACCTCTATTCAGAAACACCTCTATTCAGAAGATTGACTTCCATTATTCTAAATAGAGGTGTCACCTAACCCTAACCTAAACCCTAACCTCAGTGGGGGTATTTCTAAATATGGGTGTTTCTAAGTAGGGGTGTTTCTAATTTGAGGGCTGCCCCCGGATCATTCATAAGGATGGTTCTTTGTATACTGATCTTTACACCAAGCCCACCGATCGCAATATCCTTCTAAGTGCAGATAGATGTCACCCGCTCCCACTAAAGAATAGCTTACCATACAGCCAACTGTGCAGGATAAAACGCATTTGTAAAAACCCACAATGGTTAATACATTTAGAGAACAGGGTTATACCGAAAGGCCACCTAAACCTATTTTTTGCACAAACCCTTTTGGCTTGAATTATATATATATATTGTTTCATTGGTTCAATCCCCTTTTTCCTGTTGAAAAATATTATTGCATATATATATGTATGTATATATATGTATATATATATATATATATATATATATATATATATATATAAATACATATATATCAAGGTTTCCTGCAGGAAAAAGTCTTGACCAGGGGGGGATGTTGCGCGTGCGGCGAAATTTTTTGATAATTAATTAATTCACTTAATTTGTAATATTAATTCTTAATTTTGCCCTATAAAAAACACATAAATGTGCCCATGATGACGGAAAACACAACTAAATTAATTCCCTTATTTTAGACTAATTCTTATTTTTGCCTCTTGACTCTTGTCTCTTGGCCAGGGGGGACAGATTTTAGGCCATATACCGTATATATATATATATATATATATCAGGGTGCCCTAGAATGTTGTTCCGTTTTTCAAATTTTCAATATTCAAAAATGAATAATGTAATGAAAATTTGTACAAGTCACTTGGGCACACGAGAGCAGTTTAGTAACTTGCCAGTGATGAGTAACTATCCACCCCACCCATGTTATTTTACAGGGAGATTGAGGACACCTCCTTGAGATGACTCCACCTTTTGTTCCCAGTGATGTTTTTTCTTGCATTCTGTTAAACCCTGAGGAAGACGTGGAAACGTTGGTTGTTAAAAGAAAAAAGAAAAAAAAAAGAAGAAAAGAAATTGCATCGTGGCTGAAGAGCTGTGCGTGCATGCGTGTGCGTGCGTGAAAGGATTATGGATCACCACAACAACCAGTGTGAGCCCCATTCAGTCCCATTGTGTGCAGTCAGTGGTGGGCCGGGGGCGACGGCCAATCACCAGGGAGCGTTTCAATTGGACTGATCTACAGCTTGTAGATCGCCTATTTACCGCTAAGTTTTAAAATAGATCCAAAGAGAAAGGAGGAGAGGGACACCAGTGGGGAGAGAGAGAGAGAGAGGGAGGGAGGGAGAGAGAGAAACATACAGACAGACAGAGAGACAGAGAGAGAGAGAGAGAGGGGGAAGGGGAGAGCTACTTTTAGGCAACATGTAGGGGAGAGCGGGGTAAACTGAGACACTTTTTACATTTTCTCCCCTCTAGGCGAACTAAAAGATATATCAGTAAACATGTACACATTTACCAGTAATTTGGGATGTTTCCTAACAATGGAAGTTATCAGAACATATTCAAGACAAAAGGCAGAGAAAATATGATTGTTTTAAAAAAAAGTGGTCTTGTGTCTCAGTTTTACTGAGACAGACCAGAGAATCAACGGGGTAAAGTGATCCACTCCCTTTTTGGAGCTGTGTGAAACACAGGCTCCCTATACGTGGCTGTGTGGGTCTGTCTGTCTGTGTGTGTGTCTGTGTGTGTGTGTGTGTGTATGTAGCCTGACTTCGGCGCGTAACTAGTGCCGCACCATTTACGCCACTCGCGCAATATATACATCAAAATGTGCGGCTCGGCCGGGAATGGTGTTCTATTACCTTTCGTTCCGATCCGCCTTACCATGCCGACGTAATCGGCAAAAAACGACGCTTAATTGTCCCCATTGACTTATAATGGGACAATGCAAGAAATCACTTTCAAGTATTTTTCTCTCATAGGAGCTACAGTTTCAAACCTCGGAGAGGAGATTCATAATGATTTTAAGAATGAATCGAAAAATAATTACATCACTCGGCCTCATGGTGGCGCTATAACGGCCCACTTTACGTTTTGCCCCGTAACTCTTGAACCGTGGATCGGAAAATTAAAATTCTTTTTTCCCTGGATTCCTTGGGTCAAGACGCATCTCCCCATATAGGCCACGCCCATTTGTGCCAGGATAGATTTTCCGCCATCTTGAATTTTCTCCAAAACACACTTTTTGCTCCTTTTCCTACATATTTTCTTCAAATGTCACAAAAATCGGTACACATGATCTACACACACACACACACACACACGCACACACACACACAGCTCCACTTCACACGGGTGTGATTTTTTCACTTTAAAACTACCATTAAAACACAAAAACCCACTTAACCAGGTTAAATATGCACAACACAAAAATGTACATAGCAGAAAGTCTTTTAATAGGGTTTGTCCTGTCATTTCCACCCATGTGTCAAATAATGTGACACATGGGCAGAAAGAAAAACTAAAAACCCTATAAAAGTTGATAGAATAGTGTTTACCAAACTTTCCTCAGTTGATCCTTATGTAATTTCTCCTGTAGAATGCATTTCTGCAAAGTATATTGTTGTATTGTGCATAACAAATGAGATAATTAGCAAATTTAGTCCAATATGCTAATTATCTCATTAATTATGCACGACACATAAAAATATATATCAGAAATGGGTTCTACAGGGAAAATTGCATAAGAATCAACTGAGAAAAGTTTGGTACACCCTTTAATCAGGTTTTTACAGCTATCTCCATGTCTATCATGTTGGGATAATGTGAGATAGTGTCTCAGTTTACCCCGAAGCAATTGTCTCACTTTACCCTACAGCCACATTTTGGGAAAAGGGATATTTTTATCAATTCAAGGTAATCTTCAGCTAGCATCTATCACATGGATTTATAAGTTGGTAGTTCATCAACATGTATGATATAAAATGTTGTCCCTGCATCAATTTGCTTTGACACAACAGTTGATTATGTGACAGCAAGAAAATTTACTTTTACATGCAAAAAACACATTTTTGTGAAAAAAGCATGTTTTCTACAGCACTATCAGGTTTCTCTCTTCATGGCAAGTGGGAAATTCAAAGGGCTTGAAAATATAATGGTCACATGACCACAAATGTGTTCCATTGCCAAGATAAATGGAGTGTCTCAGTTTACCCGGTGTCTCAGTTTACCCCGCTCTCCCCCTGTTTTTTTTTTCTTTTTTCTTTTTTTTACTTGGCAGCGTCTGTCTGCCATGCATTGTAAAGACAGGCTGGTGCGCTCCTCTTCCCAGCGCCGACCATCACTCTCGGGGCTTCAAACTGGAACCTGTTCAACATTTCATTGTTGTCAGGTAGAAACCTTTTATGTCCAAAACATTCCTTTTTTGTGTTATTATAAGAAAAAAATGATTTTAAATAGTGAAAATAGCTGAGCTTGTAGATCTACTTTCACTACTTTTGTGCGACATTTTGTATGATAAAGTAGGGCTTTATTTTACGAGAAAGAAAAAAAACGTACAAATTTGAAACTTGGACATACAAGGTTTCCACCCGACAGCAACGATTTGGAGAATGGCACTGTTTTTTCCCAATTCCTCCTGTCTGTGATTGACAACCCGCTAATTTACGAGAGAAGTCCATGTATACATTGTTTCTGCCAAGCTATTTGTGCTAATAACATGAATCAGGACTTTTCAGCACAGCAATGGCTGATCAGGTTGAAGGCAGCGGTTGTTAAATAAACGCTGATTATGCAAGTGCCAAGGACATGATATACAAGGTGTCGCTCCGCTCATAAAACGCTTTTGAGTGCTCGGGTGGCGCAAATGGTAAAATAGCTGCCCACCACTGCAGAGTCCGGGAGTTCGAATCCACCGCGGTGCACACGGCCTTGTCGAGCATCTATATATACGAATAAAATTGTAGTTTCACAGCCTGGGTTCATGATCTGTGGC
>NC_137828.1:58379326-58391826 GCF_963921795.1 Nannobrachium achirus | reverse complement strand
AGGTGGCAAAACAAACCTAGGCCGGCGCTATGCCGGAGCTACGACATTCTAGAAACAAGTACATCAGTGTGCCTGTGTGTGTCTAGACTCAGAGCAATACTCTCTCAAACCACTGGACTGATCAGCACCAAACCTGGTGTTCACACTGCCAGTATAGGCCACAGAAGTACCTCACCGTTGTTTTACATTTTATGAAACTAGGACGATACCTGTTGGGAACGCATGCCCATTTGTACACTACTCTGTCAGAGTACTTAGATCAGTATAGGCCTACTCATTATCATATAGTACTTGGGAGGCCAGTCTTGGCTTAAAGGGATGATGCCCTCCCCCCCAAGAGGCTTGCTAGAGGCATGAAACCATGAGGCTTCCATGGGCAATGAATTGGACCAGGGGTTTTCAAAGTGGGTGACGGGGCACCCTGGGGTGCCACGACAGCAGTCCAGGGGTGCCGCGAGATAATTCGATAATATTTGAAATTTATTTGGACATTTAAAAATATATTTAGTATCTTATATATACATTCCTCCTATTGCCGCATCCCACTTCCAAGCCCATTCACGCCCCCTTTACATCGACTTCAACTCATAGGTAGTCGTCTAGGACGTAAGGAATACCGCCCCTAACGCTATCATTCGCCCCCCCGTCGCCATGGTGACAGCCCTCCATTGGCTCATTCCCAGCTATGGGACCGGCGGATCCAATTTCAACAGAGGGGGGCGTCGCAGTAAGTGGAGTGAAATTTGACACCACTGTGTTTGCATGTGCAAACACATATGTCCGACGGACTCAAATATGTCCGACCGGAAACGTGCGCTGCGGCACAATAGTTCCGCCACAATAGTTCCCCCCCCCAAAAAAAATTTTTTTTCCTTTTTTTTTTTTTTTTTTTTACTTTTCTTTTTTTTTTTAAACTTTTTTTTTTTTGAAAAAAAAAGTTTTTTAGTAAAGAAGCGGGCGTGGACTCTAGATGTGAGCGGCCCGAAGGGCCGCGAACCTCTAGTCATTTTAAACTTGAAGCACAAAGATATTTTCAGTCAGTTCTAACCAAAATTGCTATTATCTCAACGTTTTCTTTGCAACATAAGCTAATCACTAAAATATCGTCACTGTCGGGCAGAAACCTTGTATTTCCAAGTTACAAGATTACGTCGCACAAAACTAGTGAAAACAGCCGATCTACAAGCACACAACGCCTCGCGATGGGAGGCGTTGTGTGATTGTAGATCTGCTGTTTTCACTAGTTTAGTACATATTTCAGATGATAAATACAAAACGAACGGTTTCCACCCGACAACGACGATATGCTATAAATATAAGGTGCTGGGAGTGAAAATTATAATGTAGGGGTGCCTCGGATTAAAACAAATATTTATGGGGTGCCCTGAGACAAAAAAGTTTGGGAACCCCTGAATTGGACGCCCCCCCCCCCCCCCCCCCCCCCCCTCATCCCCAAAGGAGAAGGAAAGGGCATATCACTCTACAGTGTGAATTCAGCCTTACCTGTTGTATGTGTCTTGCTCCTCAGATGCACCGGACCAGCCTAGTTTTGGCTTGAGGCACGGTGGAAGTTGCGGAACCTCCCTTTAATAAATTATCATTGTCTGTCTGTCCGTCTGACCGATTGTGTTTGTTGTTCAGCATATTGCAGACTAGTGTACACTACTCTGTACTGTTACGATGTTACTCCTGTATGTATTTTACGGTAATCTTTCTTCCTCTGCCTCTGGTGACTGTATTTCCCCCGTGGGATCGATAAAGGTCTAATCTAATGAATCTAACAGATGTATCTAATATGTAATTTATATAGGAATTTCATCAGTCTGCCTTGCACTGAATTCTGAACTACTGCAACACAGGGGGGAAAAAACAGAGGAAACAAACGCAGCAGGCACGCACACGCACGCACGCACGCGCGCGCACACACACACACTGCGTTCTCCGTCAGAGAACTGTGACCTTTAGAAAGAGAACACGGCCCCGGCTGATTGGAACAGATTTCTAACATGGTCACCTAACACGCACGCACATGCGCGCACGGCCGCACGCACACAGCTGGTGTTGATGAAGTGCATTGTTCTTGGTAAAGAGAATGAATGAGCTTCCAGTATACATGAACGGTGAAATACTGTGAAGATATTATCAGGAGAGGAGAGGAGAGGAGAGGAGAGGAGAGGAGAGGAGAGGAGAGGAGAGGAGAGGAGAGGGGAGGCTATAAAGGTTCCTCTGCTCTCTCTGTGTCATGGTCCATTAGTTTCAATTCAGCCATGATTAATACCTTTATTCTGCCACACACACACACACACACACACACACACACACACACACACACACACACACACACACACACACACACACACACACACACACACACACACACACACACACAGGTTTATGTGTTGTTCTATAGAACAAGGCAGAACAGGATACTAAAGTTTTACTAAAGCACAATGAAGACATCACACCCTGTCTGTCTGTCTGTCTGTCTGTCTGTCTGTCTGTCTGTCTGTCTGTCTGTCTGTCTGTCTGTCTGTCTGTCTGTCTGTGGCTGATTAGCGCACACACACGCACGCACGCCCGCACACACACACACACATACACACACACACACACACACACACACACACACACACACACACACACACACACACACACACACACACACACACACACACACACACACACACACACACAGAGAGAGAGAGAGAGAGAGAGAGAGAGAGAGAGAGAAAGAGAGAGAGAGAGAGAGAGAGAGAGAGAGAGAGAGGGGATCAGAGTATGGACAGGAAAATGCATGGATCCTTCAATAGGCCAATCAGATTACAGCAGGTCTTGGCTCATTAGCATACAAATGACATTTCACAAACAGACTGGAAAACCAAAGAAAGAAAAAAAAAACACATACAAAAATAGATTTCACATCTGAAGAAATTCCATCAGAAGTTTGAAATGACAGAAAATAAACTTTGATATAAAGCGTGCTTTAAATTCTACCGTACAACATTTCGCAGAAATATCAGATCTACAATAGAATGTTTCTAGAAAAGCTTTAAAAGTTGATTCATAACTATTCATTGCTGTAAATAGTTTTGGAACATCCAATTGTTTATGTCTTTTGAGCAGATGTGAATATAGGACTGGGCCATATGGACATCAAATAAACAATATTTCTTCTAGAATGTCTTTCAAACATTTTCATCAGTCAACCCTCTTCAAGAGGTCGGGTGCAACAGTTCCATCAGAGAGCTCCAGACTTCCCTATCCTGGTCCATATTGGCCACTTCATGATGGGGGATCCTGAGGTGTTCCAGGACCAGTGTGTGGAGATATAACTAGGGCTGTCATGATTATGACATTATACATGACGATTAATTGTCACTCAAATAATTGCGATTAACGGTTTAATTGTGTTTTTGTCGTTCACAATTACATTTCTGTTTGGCTTGTAGGCTTTGAAGTTGCACATGGCAGATATGCCACATAACCTAAATATACAATGAAATTAAGGACATATTTGACAACTTTACACTATAAAAAGAACACAGATAGTGGAAATAGCAGATCTACAAGCTCACAACGCGTCGCAGCACGACGCAATGCTATTTTTTTAACGTTTGAACATACATTAACCTTTTTTTAACATGTAAACGATTATGACGATTATCAGAAAATAATTGTGATTATGTCAAATAATTGTGATTAGACGATGATGTAATAATTGTGACAGCCCAAGATATAATCCCCCCATCTGGTCCATGGTCCCCATGGCCTCCTCAGCTGTGCACTGAGGACCTCCCTCGGGAGACACCCTGGAGGCAACCTTCATAACCAGCTTAACTTCAGAGTAAAAGAGCAGCAGCTATAGATGTGCCGTTTCAGGTCTTCGGTCTTTACTGCTGAACATTTCCTGCAAATGCATTTTTTCCACAGGTTTTCTCCCCTGTTTTGCCTTCAAAACATTTTTGCAGAAACCCGCAAATGGCAAGAAACCACTCCATTCCCTTTGAAAAGTAGAATCCACCTTAAACCATTCAGAACGGGTACACATTAGAGTGTATTATTATTTTATGCTTTAACTATTGAAAAATAGCAGATATACAAGCTCAAGCTTGTAGATCTGCTATTTTTGAAAAATCGTGAAAATTTGAATTTTGACCCGATTCTATAATTGTCTTTTGAATCCTTGTAAGATTTTTTGAAAAAAAACTATGTTTCTATGTTAGCAATCTGGCTAGCCATCGTCAAAGAAAAGGTCCTTTTAGCTCAGTTAGTCTGTTCTTGAGAGACTACTATGTCAGTGGTTCTCAAACCTTTTCATGTGAAGGACCCCCAAAATGATATTTATTTGGCCACGGACCCCCATCTCAAAATATTTAGTTCCAGGGACCACCCAGAAGCACATTTTTTGTTACAAACGTTCGCTTTGAAAATACATATATTCAAAGATTTGCACACATTTTCACAACTTAAAAAAAAAATAGCAGATCTACAAGCTCGCAGCGCGGCACTCGGTGCCGCGCTGTGAGCTTGTATATCTGCTATTTTTTAATAGTTAAAGCATCCACTAATTTTAGGCCCAAATGGGTAGATTTAAACTTCAGAGTCAGAGAAGGTCATGCAAATAGGAAAAATAGCTGATCTACAAGCTCAGTGTTCTGCCAATACACTGGAAATCTACTGTCTTGCCAATGGCAGGACCTGTGAAGTTGTGAAATGGAAGATACTTTGAGTCTCTCCCGGGTGACTGAACTTATCACCCTATCCCTGAGGGAGAGGCCAGACACCTCATTTCAGTCCGCTTGTATCTGCAATCGCATTCTTTCGGGTCATGATGACCCACACTTCACGTTAGGGGTGGGCGATATGGAAATATACAATATCACGATATTCTTCCAAGCTGTATCATGATACACAATCTTAATACGATTCTTTTTCATATTGTTTTTTTTTTTTTTTTTTCAAGGTAACAAAAACTAAAAGAAAAAGGAGTAACAGACCATTTAGACCAGTGGTACTCAAAGTGGGGTCTAGGAACTATCTGGGTTCCTTTTGGGAGGTCTAAATTGACCCTTACAAGTATGTAACTCTGGCAGTATACAAATGAAACCAAATGGACCCTTACAGGGTCCATTTGGTTTCATTTGTATACTGTCAGAGTTAAGGGGAGACCTTGACAGTTTGAGAACCACTGATTTAGACCATAATGGAGGTTGAAATGCATTCTGCAATGAATCTCTGTACTTATGTTGCTATGATTTTTTCTCTTCAATGTCCCACGTTGCCATGGTTACCATAGACTTCCATGTAATTGCGCAATTGTGTAAAAAGTGCACGCCCATGCCTAGCTGATGCACCACGTGTGTGCACACTGTTCACAGCTTTCAAACAAAAAAATCCGCTTGGAAATCCGTTCAGGCATTCATGATTTGGGCCATTATGTTTTCTTCAGATGTAAACAAACATGGCTGCCATGTTTGAAAGAATGGGTTGGTATGGGGGTTAAACATGCAATTTCGCGATCGCGATCATGCCTAATAGTCCTTGGGCTGGACGAGATATCGGTACCGCTGAGGAGGCAAAACCTTACCTATACTAAATTGTGTTTAGGGTCAATATAAGTAAATTAAAATATGATAGACTTTCCATAGGAGTAGCTTTTCATATTTTTTGCCAGTTTGTTATTTTCCTCTATAGGCGGATTTTCATTCATGCATATCTTGGTATTGGCTCATGTTCAGGAAATATTGCAATGTTTTATATTATATGTTTGGTATTATTTTTAAGGGGACACTTTGAGCTTTAATTCAAGCCCTTTTATGAATATGTATGATAAGTACAGTGGTCACTGGAGCTCTTCAAAACTTTTTCCCACAATTTCCGCCTAAACCATATATTTTCTTTTAGTTCTGTGGCATCAAGAAACATCAGAGACACAAAACACAACAACTAGAATACAGACATGACCCTAAGAACTCAGGAAATGTATAATTTACCCACATGCAGTATTTCATTCTGAGGTGGTTTCAGCCTTAACTTAAACAAGCACTTTTTATTAGAAAAAGACAGGTCAATAGGCCTATGCCTATATGAAAGAATACCACTTAACCTCCCTAAACATTGATACAAAAGGTTTTACAATTTATTCTGGTACCTTTAGGCATGCTTGAGAACATCCCAAAAATCCAGGAAGATATATTTACCATAAAGGCATCATTTTCAAGATGGCACCCAGGATGGCTGCTGGGAGCTTAACATGGCTATATCTCAATTATTCCATTTATAGAATAAAAATAGAATAATATATATCTTATATATCTCAAGGACACTTCAACACCAACTCTGGGGGAGCCCTGGTTTGAACTAGGAGCCTTCCGTTTCCCAAGCTACCGTTATACCTCCTGAGCCTGCCGCCCCATGATTAGATAGCAGGCCTGGAATTTCCTCATTTTAGGACACTTGGCCTTTGGTGTTGTCCATTTTTTGAGGGCACAAAGGCCAAATGCCAGGGCAGGAAGGCCAACAAATAAAACAAGATTTTGTTCCATTGAAAGAACTAATTGAATAAGGATGATTTTACATTTGATATGTATACTATCGGCTATGAAATAAATAAATTATGCTATTTACAATTTGATCCATGCTCAGCCCTGCACCAAGCAAAGATACTGGATTGGTTTTAAAAATGTTGACAAAAGACACTGGTGTCTACATGACAAGAAAGAGACTGTGGAGAAAGTGGTACAGTCAGCTGGGGCATTAAGGCCACTGTGGCCTCAGGGAATGCCATTTTTTGGAGGGGCACAAAGCCAAACTGAGGTGCAACGACAGCCATGGCCTTCTTGGCCTCCCTGAAATTCCTGCCCTGTCTGGTAGTATGCTCTAAACTAGTGGTTCTCAAAATGTATAGTTTCAAGAACCTTTATAACTCTGAGAGGGTACAAATGTAACGACATTATGTGTCCATTAGGATCCATTGTCACACTCCCAGAGTTACAGAAGGAGTTATATTGCATGGTTGTTTGAATATATGAGACATTACTTTGGCACCCAAGGTGATCAATCACCAGTCTGGTTTGGTACAGTGAATGTGTTGGCACAAAGAGGAGACCTGGTTAAGTCCACTTGGAAAATCTGTTTCCAGCTACACCCTTGCTCATTCACCACATAGCCGGGGCCAGTAATCGGACGTGGGACCTTCAGTGTCCCAGGTGGTCTCTCAGCTATGGCCATACATTGCCTTATGGATGGAGAACAGGGTCTCCGTTTACAAGCTTATGGAAAGTAGTCTTGTCCAAAGTAGATGGCAGTTTTTAAGTGTACTGTATGACAGCAACCATTTAAAAGACATCCCCAGAGGTGTTTGGCTGGCACAGTGGTAAAGTCCCTGCCCATCACCACAGAGGTTGTGGGTTCGAATTCATCCATGCCCTCTTAGGTGGAAAGTCCACATATTCCCCAGAAGGTTAGCATTATAACACCTGAACATCTGCCCCAAATGACCAACTTTCTTAGAGCACTGGTTCTCAAAGTGGGGTCCACAGAGGGAGTCTAAATGGACCCTTCTATGTCTGTAACTCTGGAAATGTGCAAATAGAACCTAATGGAAACACAATGTGGTTACATTGTACCCTCTCAGAGTTATGGAGGTTATTGAAATTAAGATGTTTGACAACCACTGTCTTAGAGCATACTAACACATCATTGGATGGCAGTGGCTCAGGAGATAGAGTGGCAGCTTGGGAAATGGAACGTTCCTAGTTTGAACCTGGGTTGCCCGGAGTTGGTATCGAAGTGTCCTTGAGCAAGACACTGAACCCCTAATTGCACCTGATGAGCAGGTTCGTGCCTTGCATGGTTTCCTCCTCCATCAGTGTGTGAGTAAATGTTTGAATGTTAAGTACATTGTAAAGTTCTATGTAGATGCAGTCCATTTACCATTATGGTCTGGATGGGAAAGGTAGAGGGAAATGGTAGCCATGAGCTGGGGCTGAAACCTGAATGAATGTTTCTCTAGCCTAGACGGTCTCATGAAGGTCATTCATATCTGCTGCTCTTGTATGTAAATGTACTACTGTCTGTGGACCATGTCAACTTCTTAAGAAATGTGACAATCCGTATAGGTTTCTTCCAGAGGAGTCAGAATATGGCAACGAACAGTGCGTACATAAAACATAAGTGCCTATAGGGCTAGTAGATCTGGCTTACACGATAACTTGACTACTTTGTGGTTATTTAAGTGATTAAAATACTAATACATATTATACATGCTTCCAAAAGTGTTTCCTAGTTTTGACATTAAATGTGAGAGTTAGTGTTATTTATTGTTTTTATGTAATATAGTATAATGGGACGCCATCTTGCATTTGGCAATAAATGATTAACTGGTGTTAATTTCACTGATTCAGTCACATTCCTTGAACCCCAAAACCTTGGGTTAAACACCACCAAAACCACCTTTCTAGGTTGCATAACAATTGAGATATAGCCATTTTAAGCTCCTGGCAGCCATCCTGGGTGCCATCTTGAAAATGTGGCCTTTATGGTAAATATATTTTCCTGGATTTTTGGGATGTTCTCAGGCATGCCTAAAGGTACCAGAATCAATTGAAACCCTTTTGTATCAATGTTTAGGGAGGTTTAGTGATATTATTTCATATAGGCCTATTGACCTGTCTATTTCTCATAAAAAGTGCTTGTTTAAGATAAGGCTGAAGATTACCACCTCAGAATGAAATACTGAGGGTAAATTATACATTTCCCTGAATGCTTATGGTCAATTCTGTATTCCAGTTGTTGTGTTTTGAGTCTCTGATGTTTCTTGATGGCACAGAACTAAAAGAAAATATATGGTTTAGGCGGAAATAGTTATTTGTATTTGTTTATTAAAGGTTTGAAGAGCTCCAGTGACCACTCTACGTATCATACATCTTCACAAAAGGCCTTGAATGAAAGCTCAAGGTCTCCCCTTAAAAATGATACCAAACATATAATATAAAACATTACAATATGTCCTGAACATGAGCTAATAAAAACATATGTACCTGTGTCTAAAATGCAAATTTTCAAAGGGGGATGGTAACTTTAGCAGCTGATAGCACCACTTAAGCTACCTGTCTGCAAGGTCTATCATATCAAAACTTAATCTAGAGATGTATAGGAATAAAAAAATCACAACTAGAATTTGCCACCCCAGGTGGTACCGATATGTCAAATGTTGAGTCTGAGCCTAAGGACTATAATACATTTCTGGAGGTCCAAAAAAAAACTTTGGAATTTTTTTTTTTTTTTTTTTCCGCTTGGAAATCCGCTTGGAATTTTTTTTTTTTTTTCCGCTTGGAAATCCGTTCAGGCATTCATGATTTGGGCCATTATGTTTTCTTCAGATGTAAACAAACATGGCTGCCATGTTTGAAAGAATGGGTTGGTATGGGGGTTAAACATGCAATTTCGCGATCGCGATCATGCCTAATACATTTCTGGAGGTCCAAAAAAAAAACGTTGGAATTTTTTTTTTTTTTTTTTTTTTTTTTCAAAAACGGCCCAAACTCGGGAAACTCGGGGTTGGCACAGCGTTGGTACCAATACAAACTCGGGAAACTCGGGGTTGGCACCAGATGTGTTAACAAATTTAACAGGGCTTTCTATAAGGCTCCCTCATTGTATCACGATACATACAATATCTCTGAAAAGGAATATGGTGGAGACATTGTATCGTCTCAGCGATATTTATCACCATCGCCCACCCCAACTTCACGTATCATCATAGGTGAGAGTAGGCACGAAGGTTGACCAGTATTGAGAGCTTTCCGTTCTGGCTTAGCTGTCTATCAACAATGCAGTGCGCTGCAGCAAACACAATACCGCTCCGTCCATCCTCACTAACAAGATCCCTGAGATACAGCACTTGAACTCCTTCACTTGGGATAAGAGCTCATTCCAAGCTTCAGATTTATTAGAAAACATTATTGCATATCAGTATGCATTATTGGTTGCTCACACTTCAAGAGGACCACTCTAAGATGACACTTCAAAGAAAGGAGGGAAAAAAACATCAAAACACATCAGACAGTAAAGCAGTTATTACTCCTTGTGAAGCTATATCCTCTTGTGAGGAAGGACATCTGGGGCCTTTTAGTGTGTCTCACAGGCTGCGTGAGTGTCCACCATTAAAACCTGTTAATACCAAAAAGGAGTCTTCTAAATCCTGACAGTTTCCCAAAAAAACATGTTTCTATATCAGTGGTGCTCAAACTTTTTAATGTCAACGACCCCAAGAATTATATGTATTTGACCGCGGACCCCCATCTCAAAACATTTTGTTCCAGGGACCCTGAGAAAGAGAGAATTGAGTTACAAATGTTCAAGATTTTTCAAAAATAGCAGATCTACAAGCTCGCAGCGCGGCACTCGGTGCTTGTAGATCTGCTATTTTTTTATAGGTATAAAGCATAAAATAATGGTTAAAGTGGTCAAAATCTAGAGTGACATGGGATGCGTTCCCGGTCTTGACGCGTTAAATTATAGCGATTTGTGTTTAGTCGACAGGCTTCTGGATCATTCTCTCCACCGGTTTCCTGCTGAAGACCACGCATTATCACACATTTGGAGACCCTCTTCCCACCTGCTTCAGCCTCGGTCAGAGAACCAAATGGACCCAGAAGGAGCAATACAGGTCCATTTGGTTCCATGTTACAGACCTGGCTGTAAGGGTCCATTTGGACCCATAATGGTCCCCGGGAATGCCACTCGGGAAGTGACAGACAAATTCCTTAGCGGTGCTGGAAAATCGAACCGCGCGTGGGGTGTCTGTGTGACGACCTGATGAAAAACACTCTAATACGTTGTGAGAACAAAGTTGTGACAGAGAGACCAGGTTGGAGGACGACGAGAGACTTAAGGCTTTTCATTTTGAGAAGATCACCAGATTAGAGAGAGAGAGAGAGAGAGAGAGAGAGAGAGAGAGAGAGAGAGAAAGAGAGAATAATAATGGAAGGATGATGTAAAGATTAATGGACAAATGAAAAGCTGTGAAGATGTCTGTCTGTCTGTCCGTCCGTCCGTCCGTCCGTCCGTCCGTCCGTCCGTCCGTCCGTCCGTCCGTCTGTCTGTCTGTCTGTTTGTTTGTTTGACATATTGATCTGTCTGTCACCATCGTTTAATCTTCAAATAAAGAGACACACAAGACAGAGAATGAGAGGAGAGACGGACATACGGTCGGATAGAGAGAGGGAGAGATAGGTGGAGCGTATAAATGCGAGGTGAAAAGAGAGATGGAATCATAGAAATAGATGCATTAAAGGAGTGAAATATAGAGGAGGGGAAAGAGGATGGTGAAACATTAATATGAGTTATTTATGTGACTTTGAAACCACACAAACATTTAAACGCACAGGACTGGATTTAATGGATGTACGGACAGGGACAACGCACACACACACACACACACACACACACACACACACACACACACACACACACACACACACACACACACACACAAACAAACAGAAAAGACTACTTTTTATAACCAATGTAGCTGTTCCATCTTCAAAGCGTATATCTGCTTTGTGTGCGCGTGTGTGCGTGCCTGTGTGTGTGTGCGTGTGTGCGTGTGTGCGTGTGTGTGTGTGTGTGTGTGTGTGTGTGTGTGTGTGTGTGAGTGGGTGGCTGTTTATTTTATGGTAACACTGTTTTCAGTTCCTCTGCCACCACAAATAACAGGGGCTTTATTATCCTCCGAGTCGCTGTGTTCTTTCATCCTTTCATACAACATATTTACCGCTATATTTTAATTTATATAACCATGTACGTTTCATTCTCTTCCCAGACTCGCTGTCTTTTATCTATTTATATTAGTGGTGGAGGCAGGAGTTATCGAGGAAGACGCCAGCAGAAGTTTTCTTCAATAACTCCTGCCTCCACCACTAACAATCACCATTAAAAGTCAGCCTCACTTACACTGACTAATAAAGTGTTCAAACACCAACACGCGGCAAACAACACTTAAAGCACCGAACGGATACAGGTCCAGTGGGCATTGCTGTTTTTTTGCATGCAAAAACACTGCTAATTATGATAAGTTACTGTGCCTGTCGAAGACAAGTCCCCAAGTATTAGTGTATATCCCTGTTACTGTATATATATATATATATATATATATATATATATATATATATATATATAATTATTAGGGGTGCAACAATACATGTATCGATAATCGAACCGGTCAATACGAGGGTGTACCGAACCGAATGACCCTGTACCGAACAATACAATACAAAATACCACTCCACATCCACATTCCCCTGGAACCCCCTCAAGGACCCCTAGGGGTCCGCAGAGCCCACTTAGAGAACCACTACACTAAAGGTTGGCTACCGTATTGTTTAAAGTTAAAACAAAAAAATACGTAGTTATAAAAATAAATGTATAAATCAAGGACATTTCTGTTTATTTTTTGTATCGAAAAGGTATCGAACCATGACACCAAAATATCGAAC
>NC_137828.1:58366826-58376826 GCF_963921795.1 Nannobrachium achirus | reverse complement strand
ATACCGGAGGTGTTGACATATGTTATGACAGGCTGAGTGGAAGGAATGCCAAACATACACACACAAACTCTCTACAGGTCTGTTCTTGTCCTCCTCATCATTCCATCCTCTCTTCTCTCCATAGTGGATCAGGAGGTGGAGCGGGCGGTTCGATTCCCGGCTCCTCCTGGCTGCTTCCAAGTGTCCTTGAGCAACGACACTGAACCTCTAACTGCTGCCCAATGCTCCCAGTCACTGAACCCCTAACTGCTGCCCAATGCTCCCAGTCACTGAACCTCTAACTGCTGCCCAATGCTCCCAGTCACTGAACCTCTAACTGCTGCCCAATGCTCCCAGTCACTGAACCTCTAACTGCTGCCCAATGCTCCCAGTCACTGAACCTCTAACTGCTGCCCAATGCTCCCAGTCACTGAACCTCTAACTGCTGCCTAATGCTCCCAGTCAGTGGTGGAGAGCAGCGGCCATCAATATGTCCGTACTAGGGCTGTCCTCGACTCGGGATTTTTGAAATCGACTCGAGTCGAGGGGTTCATTCCGACGCGTCGACGAATCTTTTATAGTCTACTTTGTGTTAAAAAAAAAAAAAAAAAAAAAAGTGTTGCTTTAAACGTCCACATCAACACAACACAATAATACATTAAGATGAATTGAATGCACAGTGTTTTTGGTGATATCGGTGCGCGAGCACAAACATTATCTGCATAGCAATGTACAACAGACCGTTAAAACAAATAAAACATCTCCGCTGATCAACTCTGCCCCGTCTCGGCAGCATCCACTGCCGTGCAGTAGAGATGAGACATTCGCGAACGATTCCGCTCTCTTGAACGGCTCTTTTAAATGAACGATGGGATCCAGTCCGCAGTCGCGGGACACCAAGCACTGACAGAGTAATGAGTCGGTGTCGAGAACGGATTCATTTCAGAAACGGATCATAAATAGCTGGAGGCACAGCTCCCAGCTAGAGCCCTCAGTGTGGACATGTCATGGACGCAAACACAGCGAAACAAACTACAAACATCATCATGGATTACTTACAACACTGGAACAATTCAGAAGCACTTAAATTAGAAAATGTAACTAGTAGCCTACACTTGTGTATGTTAATTTGACTTTAGTAGATTGTTTAATTACTTCGTGGACGTGCGTTTGTGCTGTGGCAGGTTATTTAATATGGGATTTTGACAGCGTGCTTCTCCTCAGTCTTAACGGAACACTGCCGGCTCCGAATGTTTTAACGAAGCGGCGGTTCTGGCCGTTCCGTCTCACTTTCACCCCTACGCTGGTGCGAGACAATAAATAACTGTTCGCCAATTGCTACATCTCTCAATTGGAAGAACATGACACCAGTCTAGCAGTGCACCGCAGTAGTAGGCTAACTGGTGATATAAAAAAATATATATTTTCGACTCCTCGACTCAAACAATTGGCGTCGATTCCCGGGGCTTAAAACGACGCGTCATGTGTCCGTACACAGACACATGTTGTTTGTGACAAATTTTAGATAATTGTTTTTACACACCATAAGAATACAAGCTACTTAATGTCAGTCTCCAGGTTTACTTCAGAATATGCTAGTGGTTCTCGAATGTTTTATTTTCAAGGACACCCCTAACTCCCAGAGTTACAGATCTGTATAATGGTCATTTGGGGCTAGCTCTATCTATTCAGTATGAGTTTGTCTACTCATTATGTCCATGGCAAAAATAGACATTTGACCGCAAGCCAGCATGGCCATAACCCCTGGTGGAGAGTAAAGTACCAATTTACATCTTACATATTAAAATATTTACAGGAGTCTCGGGAGGTCAAATGGAATAAATTGTGAAATTAAAATAAATTATCTACAAACGAAATCGCTACCATTTCCAGAAAAGTTGCAGTTTTGGAAGGTTTCCACCTGACAGCGACGATAAGTGATATTCACATTTGAGTCTGGAAATTGTCCTTAATGCAACCAAACTGGTTGCATTAATTATATAGCATACTCATGATCTAGTGACCTAGGAGAAGAAGATGCATGTTTGTATTTAATAATCACTGTTAAAACCCAGGAGAGGGAGAGAAAGAGAGACAGAGAGAGAGAGAGAGAGAGAGAGTTAATTCATTTGTTCGTATTCTCTAACCTAGTCCCTACACGATGCTGACACACACACACACACACACACACACACACACACACACACACACACACACACACACACACACACACACACACACACACACACACACACACATGCACCTGCATGAAGAGACGGATACCTTATGTGTGTGTGTGTGTGTGTGTGTGTGTGTGTGTGTGTGTGTGTGTGTGTGTGTGTGTGTGTGTGTGTGTGTGTGTGTGTGTGTGTGTGTGTGTGTGTGCGCGCTTGTGTGCGCCCACAGAAAAGGCAGATGAAGTAATCAAGCTATACATGCATGTTAATGTGTTTATCATTAAAGGCCTAATGAGCTCAGCACTAGCATCATGATAATGACTTACTATTAACCCCCTAACAGGCCACAGTGCTAGTGTAACCTAGCCTACAGTGCTATCCTAATGACTATAGACCAGATCAGAATCAGGGTACAGTGTATATGGATATTTACACAATATAAGATGTGTCATTAGCTGAACATTAGCTAAGTCTGATTTGTCAACCTGTGGATATTTAGAAGAAATGTCCAATAGGCAATAACACAAGTGTGTTGCTGCTCCAGAAATAAGGTTAATGAATTATACTGCTCCAATGTGACGCTGCCGGCGTTATCTACCCGCAGATCCTTTTTCAGTTGTCATGAGGATTTGGTCTATTAACCCACTAATGGCCACAGCACTAGTGTAGGGTAGCCTACAGTGCTATCCTAAAGAGTTCAATATTGACCCCAATGTAGCCTGGACCAGGGGTTTTCAAAGTGGGCCTGGGGTGCCGCCCGTGACGGTAGTCCAGGGGTGCCGCGAGATAATTTGATAATATTTGGAATTTATTTGGACACTTGAAAAAATATTTAGTATCATTTTAAACTTGAAGTACAAAGTTGTTTTCAGTCAGTTTTAACCAAAATGTCTATCATCTCAATGTTTCCTCGCAACATAATCAGTAAGATATCGTCACTGTCGGGCAGAAACCTTGTATCTCCAAGTTTTAAATGTGTACGTCTTTTGCCCTGCTTCATCATACAAGACTCACAAAACTAGTGAAAAGAGACGATCTACAAGCACACAACGGATCTGCTGTTTTCACTAGTTTCGTAAATTGTATAGATGATAAATACAAAACGAACGGTTTTGGACATACAAGGTTTCCACCCGACAACGACGATATGCTATAAATATAAGGTGCTGGGAGTGAAAATTATAATGTAGGGGTGCCCTGAGACAAAAGAGTTTGTGAACCCCTGGCCTAGACTAGCATGAACTAATGAGTTGCTGGCGTGAATATAGCTTTCACACGCTCATTTACAGAATCCCACAACCTCTCCCGAAACTTGGCCGAACGTTGCGAGGGTATTCTCGCTCAGTGAAACACCACACAGAGAATTCCCAGCACAGTGAATGCAGCTGCCCCTCCCCTCTCTCCCCCTCTACTAGGGGTGCCACAATACTGAACCGAACCGGTATACCGAACCGAATGGCCCTGTACTGAACTGAACAGCCCATACCGAATGAACCGAATTTCTTTATTTTTTTGGGTGTGGTCACATAAAAACATAATTTTAACTCTTACTGTACACATTTTTGGAGAAAATCTTCCTCCTAGTATAATGATAATAACTGATTATCATGTTTTATGGGGGAAACAAATGATTGCACCCCATCTTTAAAATTAACTGAACATTTTGGATTCTTTATTTTTTCATTTTAAATTTTTACTGTACCGAAACCGTGAGCCAAAAACCGAGATACGAACCGAACCGTGGCACCCCTACCCTCTACACAACACACATGCTGGCGACATGTATGGAGCGCGACGCGTACAGAGCGGCAGAGAGAGAGAGAGTGAGCGCCCTACAGACGGAACGGCGGTGGTGGCCACAAGCTTTCTCGCTTGGATCAGCGGGGATCGTGCTGCGGTGGAGACACAAACACAAACGCTCTGCGAGTAAACGCCAGGCGGAATTTCTTAAAGATGACCACAATCCAGTTCTTGCCTCCCGCGAGTGCATGCACGAACGAGCACGCGTGCGAGAATTTATACATTTGGATCTCTAAATCTTTGTGTGATAGGACCCTGTTCTTATATTTACATTAAGCATCGATGCAGAATAGCGCACGACCGCGATGCAAGCGAATCAAACAGCCAACAGTCCACAGTCACTCCACAACTACTACAGCAACTTCGCGAGCTTTGAGACTTTGAGCGCTCTGCTCTGTCTGTCTGTGGCTCGCAGTGCAGTCAGTGTTGAGCGCTGCCAGATGACGTCACATGCAAGAGGAGCGCTTGATTTGTTAAGGTTCTGTCAATCATGTTTGTTAAAAAAAAGAAAAATTCTGAAATGTTCGAGTGATCATATTTTCTTTCACTCAGAACAGAAAAATAACGGCCGGTAGAGAAGGGCTCATTTTAACTCATTGAATGCCCTTTTCAAGATGGCCGCCAAGTACCAGGATGCCACGTTCCTAAATTTCTAGTGCACGGATCAATCTTTAGTGCACGGATCATGCACGCCCATGCACCATATATGCACCATATGTGTAGTACTTTTTAACAGCTTTCAAACAACAAAATCCGCTTGGAAATCCGTTCAGGCATTCATGAGATGGAAGCCTTCAAAGTCAGACAAAACAAACACTGCCACCTTCCTAAATTTCTAGTGCACGGATCAATTTTTAGTGCACGGATCGTGCACGCCCATGCCTAGATCATGCACCATATGTGTAGTACTTTTTAACAGCTTTCAAACAAAAAAATCCGCTTGGAAATCCGTTCAGGCATTCATGAGATACAAGCCTTCAAAGTCAGACAAAACAGCCATTTTTGACATTTTGAAAGATGTGTTTGTTATGGGGCTAAACATGCAATTTCGCAATTGCGATCATGCCTAATACATTTGAGGCATTTTTAGAATTTTCTTTATAAAAAATTTTTTTGAAAAAAAAAAAAAAAAAAAAAATTCAAAATGGCTTCCAACTCGGGGAAACTCGGGCTGTGGCAGCCTGGGAGTACTGTAATAACTCGTGAAACTCGTGCCTTGGCAGTCAATGAGTTAAACATGAACGTGATCTGGAGTTAGATCAGACGTGTCAACATTAAAGAGTTTGACATACGCACATGCCATGGGCATCCAGGATGTTAACATCAACTCAACCCGACGTGGGGTTTGGTATATCAGGCACAGGCTCTAACCACTACACTACAGCAGTCACACATAATTGACCAGTCATTTAAAAAAAAGGTTTCATGTAATGTACTTGACACACTGAGTGCCTTCTTTCAAAATGATATAACTAACCCTCTAGTAGTTCATAATGAAAATTTGACTTGTATGTTTTAGAGGCAGAAGAATAATTTGCATAAAACTGCAATATTCATTGAAATATTAAAAAATAATGTTTCAATAAAAAAAAATCGATCTGACAGATCTTTAGATATTGGTCCAAAGTTCATGTAAAAAAAGTTTTTACAAAAAAGTTCTGTGCACGCGAAAATTCCGGAATAAAAGCGAGTTTAAGCGTTTTACAATCTGCTCAAAATGGAGGAAAATCTAAGGGCGGAGCTTACTTAACAAAGACACAGATGGCTTCCGCTTGAGTCAAGGCACGCGCGTAAGCAAGTTGCATGTCTTTAAACGAAACAAGGCATGACTTATGCCTGTTTAAAGTTTGAATTCTCAAACGCTTCGTATAGCACCCCCCTTTGGCCAATTGGAATAAGATTGGTTTCAGTGATATTTGGACTAACCCTCTACATCTTTGCCAAATGCCATGAACGTGTCACTTTGCATGTATGATTTAGAGGCAGAAGAATAATTTGCATAAAACTGCAATATTCAGTGAATTATTAAAAAATAATGTTCACTTTAAAAAAAATCCGACCAGACAGTTTGACTGTATTAGTCCAAAGTTTATGTAAAAAATGTTTTGCGCACGTGACGCGAAAATCCCAGGAGGAGATAGATTTTTACTGTTTTTTATTTAATAAACTAAAGGTCAGAGGTCAAAAGTCAAGAGTGTAAAAGTTGTTCGGCATGAGGAGTAGGGATGGGTACCGAAATTCGGTACCGGGACAGAACCGATAAGGACATGACGGTTCCTGGGTACCCAAAAATAATATTTACTTTCGGTACTGCTTATCGGTTCCTAGACGCACCAGTAAAACAAAGACGTGCTATCCGTTCAAAAAAGGCTTCATTACATTACATTATACTCATCTTCAAAGACGTATTTGACTATCTGTCAGGACCTGCCCCCAGTTACCGAGGCTAAACTAACGTGAGTTACGTGACAACGTGTATTCCTCCAAACAAACACAGACACACACGCGCACACACAATCGGGGGACAACTGCGCTGCCACTCAGTCAACAAGTGGCAGCGATGCTAACAACATTAGCAGCTCAGCCACCAGTACAGCTCAGCCCTGCACAGCCACAGAGAGACGTGATATGGAGACGAAACGTTTATGACAGCGTGGCATTCCTCTGAAAGACTGCGCGGCAACAGTGCTTGTGTTGCGGACCCCCGTGTGTCTCTCTGCCTGGGTTAGGGTGCGTCTGCGACTGTCACTGCTCGCTCGAGTTGCTCGCCAAGCTGTGTTCATTTGTCAAATCTAAGATGGAAAATCTAACACTTCCGGTGGCCGATCTCTTCAGAATAAGATATGTTGCGCTAGTAGCAATAAGACTTCCAGATGGTGGTCGATTTTGTAATGCAATTATACTTCCAGACGGTGGTCGACTTCTTAATCTCTTCAGAATAAGAGTATCGCTGAAGACATTGAAATATGTTTTCATTTGCATAATTCATTAAAACTGTAAATTAAACATTACATTTTAATAAAAAAATGCTGTTTTAAATGATTCATTAAAACTGTAAATTAAAAATTTAAATTAAATTAAAAAAAAATGTGTAAAAACCAAACAATTTTGGAACCGAAATAGGAACCGTTTGGAACCGAAACCGATAAGCAGAACCGGAACCGGAACCGGAATCGTAAAAATCCAAACGATACCCATCCCTAATGAGGAGACGCATAAGTGTAAAAAGGTTTCATGGCTGTACCTCAAACAGAGCATGAGCTATACCTGTTCAAAGTTTGCAGTTTGCAAAGGCTTCCTACAGCGCCACCATTTGGCCGATTGTTGCGAGCTTCGTGTTTTAGCCGTTTGGCATAGTCCTCTACCATACTGCCGAGTTTCGTAAAAAGCGTCTGCACGGTCAAGCCAGGAGTGAAAAAGTGGCGGAAGTGAAAGTAGTAGTACAATATCAATGATTGGCCTTTGCCACTGCGTGGCTTGGGCACTAATAATTATATAGTCCGGAGCCCGGCAGGCTGCAGTGTTCACTGTTCAGCCTGAAGGTTAGCTGCACTTCAACCATTCCAGCCCAAGGACCTCAGGTAAAAAAGAAACCGTAGAAACCCAACTGAATATTTTGAGGTGCTGTGTTGTGTTGTGTTGTGTTGTGTTGTGTTGTGTTGTGTTGTGTTGTGTTGTGTTGTGTAGTGTAGTGTTGTTGTGTTATGTCGTGTGTATATGAGGTGTTGTGTAATTGTGTGTTGTGTAGTTGTGTTGTCATGTTGTGTAGCTGTGGTGTTTGTGTAGGAGGGTTCAAGTTTCCTCATAAGTGTGCCAGGAGGCCTTTGTTGTTATTTTATGAAGCTGGAATGAATATTCATCTCGTTAGAGGGATCAGCATTAACAAAGGTATGAAGCAATCTGGATGAAACATTCACAAAGATTAGTAGAGCTGCACTGTATATTATTACATTTCATTGTGGCCATTTAGGCCTGAACGCAAATCTGTGCCGCTTTAGATTTGAACCACTTTAATCATTATTTTATACTTTAATTATTCTATGTAGGGGAAGTATTCGCACATCCACTAGATTCTGGTGCAGGTGCGTAGGACCGTAAATACTGAAGAAATCATGAAAAGATATTTCACGAACAAAAACTCCCGCACTCTGCTCTTGCTCAGCTGCTCATCTTTATTTCAATTGACAAATGTCAATGATTTCTTCATGCTTTAACTATTAAAAAATAGCAGATATACAAGCTCGCAGCGCAGCACTCGGTGCTGCGCTGCAAGCTTGTAGATTTGCTATTTTTCTTTTTTATCGTGAACATTCGTGCAAGTCTTCAAATATTTTTGACCCGATTCTATAAGTGTCTTCTAAATCAGTGGTTCTCAAACGTTTTCATGTCAAGGACCCCCAGGGACCACCCAGAAGCAAATATTTCAGTTACAAATGTTCACTTTTAAAAAGATATATTCAAAGACTTGCAGATCTACAAGCTCACAGCGTGGCACTCGGTGCCGTGCTGTGAGCTTTTCTGCTATTTTTCAATAGCTAAAGTATCAAATAATTAAGGCCCCTCCACCTTGGGCCCTAGTAACTCAGTCCTACTTTTACCCCCGGCCCTTGTGACGCCCCTGAACATGACTTCCATGTTTGTCATCATGCAGGTCCATTTCAAAATCATATTATTGTATTGTAATTGGTAATGAATTAATGTGTTAATCACTTAACTGTTGTGATTAGTAATGCATTAATGTGTCCGTCACTTTAATGCAAATTAACAATTTAATTATTTTGCAACTTAACCTTTTAATATATACATCATCATTTATTACTTGATGCATGTGTTGTATTGATTAATAATATAAATCTGCAAATTAACTAATTAATTAAAAACTAAAGATGTCAAATAATTGTACTGTAGTCAATATTTGCCTCTAAGATGTAGTTTAGTATAAGTATATTTAGTATAAGTATACTTGAATTACTGCACGACCCCTCCCATCCCATCAACAAGCATGCACGCACGCATGCACGCACGCACGCACACACACACACACACACACACACACACACACACACACACACACACACACACACACACACACACACACACACACACACACACACACACACACACACACACACACACACACACACACACAATCCATTGTGACAGCAACCTATCAATCAGGGTTCAATTAGGCTAATCACCAGATAACGAGGACAACAATTAGTCTGTGAGCTTCATGCTCAGCACATTTCACTTCAAGGAGATTCACAAAACATTTGACTTAAAAATGCACTCTTTCATTAACTCTGGACTATCAAACCATAAGATCCCATAACAATATCCATAGCATCCAATAAGATCCATAGCATCCAATAATATCAATAGCATCCAATCACATCCATAGAATCCCATCACATCCATAGCATTCAATCACATACATAGCATCCAATCACATCCATTATAGCATACAATCATATAGCATACAATGAGATCTATAGCATCCAATCATATAGCATCCAATCATATCCATAGCGTCCAATAAGATCTATAGCATCCAATAAGATCCATAACATCTTATAATGTATCCCATAGCATGCATCCAATCATATCCATAGCATCCAAACATATCAACAGCATCATCATATCAATAACATCCAATCATATCCATAGCATCTAGTCATATCCATAGTATCCAATGATATCCATATCATCCAATTATATCCCATAGCATCCACCGACAGACAGACAGACAGACAGACAGACAGACTCACCAGCACATTTGGTCCTGGCATTGAGAGGTGGTCCGGGGTTTCCCGTGCCTCCCTCCAGGGGTCTGGTCAACAGAACACTGATGTAATATTCAGTGTCTGGGTCCAGATGACCGATCTTCAGCTGAGATTTATCTACTGGTGTGGTGTCTATCAACATGCCTGATGATGTCCGGTATTCCACCTGTGTTAACACAAAGTATCATAAAATTACTCAAATACAGTATTGTACAACATCAGGTTGTACACATACACACGCACGCACACATGCACAGTCTC
>NC_137828.1:58341826-58361826 GCF_963921795.1 Nannobrachium achirus | reverse complement strand
ATTCTGACGCTGAGCAACAATCAGGTTGGGAATGTGCTCTGCTTTTACTTGAGTGACAGCTTGTTAAAATTAAAGTTAACAAATAAAAGAATACACCCCCCACATGTTCAGCTGATGTTGATTTGCACAGATGGGAGGTAGAGCTACTTGAAAATTGGTCTAAAAGTGAAAGTTTTTTAGATACCTAACTTAGATTAGACGTTATTTCAACAGCTATACCGTATAGATGGTCTATAAATGGAGTCTATTAGATGTCTAATTAATGTCTAATCTAAGCTTAGACCTTCTAAAAAACTTTAACTTTTAGACCAATTTTAGACTAGTGTTTAGACGTATATTAGACGTCTAATAGCCCGATAAATGCTCAGAGGGTTCATACAGGTCCACTGGGAACTCTTCCAAAGTTTAAAAGAAAGAAATGGAAAAAAACATTATGCTTTGGAAAATGGTCAGAAGCATTGGTTATCCACAACTTCACTATCACAGGTTGTGTGGCAATTTGTAGCATTTGCTGAAATATTAGGCCTTAAATGCAATAAGAAATATATATATATATATATATATATATATATATATATATATATATATATATATATATATATAATTTTAATGTAGACAATTTGGCCCCTCGTTTGTAAAACAAATGTAGATATAAAATCTAATATAAAATGTAAAATAAAATAATATATATGTAAAGAATTGTGTATGTTAATGAGTTCAGGTAGTTTACCTGTATGTTATTGAGGTTTATGTTAATGAGGTTAGGTATACCTGCATGCTATGCTAATGAGGTATATGTTAATGAGGTAGATAATTACCTGAAGCCAGAGGTGAATGTAGTTTTGAGGTCGTCCGTTCACCGTACAGTGGAACGTGGCCGTCTGTCTGGCGTTCACCTCCACGCCTTTTATATGCAGGAAGTGAGGCGTGTTCACTAGAAAAAACACAATTATTACATTGTAATATAAAATAAATGCTAATTTAATGATTTTATATGCAGGACGTGAGGAGTGTTCACTAGAAAAACACAATTATTACATTGTAATATAAAATAAATGCAAATTTAATGATTTTATATGCAGGACGTGAGGAGTATTCACTAGAAAAACACAATTATTACATTGTAATATAAAATAAATGCTAATTTAATTATTTTATATGCAGGACGTGAGGAGTATGGTTCCTTGGATATCTTGGCATTGGTTCTGCAATGGTGTTATCTATCTATAAATAAATGGAATGTCTGTGTGTGGGCATGTCCGTCGTATCTCGTCTGACCAGCTGACTTCAAACACGCTGTGTGTATCATCGAGGAGAGGGGGAGAGATAGAGATAGATAGGGATAGAGACTGAGAGAGAGAGAGCAGTGTAGAGAGGAAAGTCCGTAGGATCAACGCTTGTCCAGAAATGTCTATAAATCCACAAATCTCTGTATCTATCTCTTTTTTTTTGTGAATTCACCAGACATATCAGTAGGCAGAGATCTCTTATCGTCTAGCCATGCCAGACTAACAGAACCATCCTCTCCTCTCCTCTCCTCTCCTCTCCTCTCCTCTCCTCTCCTCTCCTCTCCTCTCCTCTTCTCTATTATGGGATGTTCTATTATCTCTGACTCCAGGGAGATGAATCACATTTCAAAACGGCAGCAGTATAACGTGTCCCATGATCCTTTGAGCCAGGCAGCAAAGTGTGCACGTTAGGGGTGTAACGATATAGTAACTGAATCGAAAAATCTATTTTAATTTGCAATGATCTACTATATCGTTTGCAAAAGCAACATATTGTACCTTTTTGGCTTTTGTATCGTATCGTATCCTTTTAAAATGCGGTAATCGGTATCGAATTGTTTTGCAATGCAAATAACTGATTGTATGGAAACTAAGTATTGTGCCTTGTATTTTGCCATTTTAAGAGGGAAAATGAAAAAGAGGGGTCTAATTACCTTTCCATTCCATATACTGTAGGCTAGCTACTCTTGGTCTATCAATAAATGTGTGTAATCTCTGTGTTCATGTCAAGGTGATAAATAGGTAAATAGTTACTATATCGATTTTAAATCATTGAAACGTATCATATCGCCATGAATGAACCAATATCGTCCATGTATCAATCGTTAACCATGTATTGTGATGCTTATCGTATCACTGTTAAAATGTATTGTTACACTCCTAGTGCGTGTGTGTGTATGTGTGTGTGTGTGTATGTGTGTGTGTGTGTGTGTGTGTGTGTGTGTGTGTGTGTGTGTGTGTGTGTGTGTGTGTGTGTGTGTGTGTGTGTGTGTGTGTGTGTGTGTGTGTGTGCATGCGTTAGAGATGCGCGGATGGTAGCTTTAGCCGCGGATCACCGCGGTGCGGGCGGATTTGGATAAATCAAATAGAATTATTAATTCATTTCGGATAACCGCGGATGAAATAATGCAGGAAATAAATTATGACATAATATATCTATCAATAAAAAAGCTAAATCTCTGTATGGTTGTGTCTGTGTGAGTGTGTGTTATTTTGTATCATTTGTAAAGTAACCGTCATTTTTCATGAGGCAATGTCCGGTCCATAATCAAACAAAACAGCTGTGACCACTTAATGGCGTCGGCATGCCTCGTAGCGCTCATTACCTCTATGGTCGCGCTGCGCTAAAAAGTCTCTCTCATACTGTAACTTCCTTGCGCATATTGCAAAGTAGCTAAAAGTTAAACTTCCCACTAAAAAGCTGTGTATGTTTGTTTCTCTCTCTCTTGCTCTCTCTCTTTCGCTCGCTCTCTCTGTGTGTGTGTGTGTGTGTGTGTGTGTGTGTGTGTGTGTGTGTGTGTGTGTGTGTGTGTGTGTGTGCAGTGTTGTACCCGAACGCGTTCAAAGAACGATCGTTCATGAACACGTTCATATTTTGGGCGAACGTGAACTGAACGTTCTTGTTTTCGTTTGATGAACGATATTGTCGAACGCGGTCATTCTGACGCCCGTGAACGGCGTTCGTCGGCGTTCGTCGGCGTTCGTCGGCGTTCGTCGGCCGTTCAAGCGGCGGTCCGCGCCTCCGCGGTCGTCTGTCCTCTCTTCTCTCTTTTCATTCACATGCTCCAATTGCACGCAGCTCCTCGTGAACGTTGATATGCGGTGCTGTCTGCACTCTGCAGCTGCACTGTGAATCTCCTCCTCGTTACGTCTCGCAAGCCTGACTATACTTTGTCGTATGTGTGTTGCACGGCAAAAATAGCTGATCTGCAAGCTCACAACGCGTCGCATCCACGAGACAACGTGAGCTTGTAGATCAGCTATTTTAACCAACGCGGACACATGCTGTGCGCGAGGTTTAGAAACTTCTGCCTTCAGCCCTTCACAATAAGGGTGCAGGAAGACTGGGCACTGGGCAGTGGGCACATAAATATTGTGGGCACCTCAATGTTAAGTTGGATGAAATTATTGCTGTGTGTGGTTCTATATGGGCTGTGTCAATAATTTTGACAAATAATAGCATGCAGCAACGTCTAAACATTTATATATATATATATATATATATATATATATATATATATATATATATATATTATTATTATTATTATTATTTTTATTTTTATTTTTTTTATTTTTTGAATAGCCAAAAGTATAAAAAAATTATGGTTGAAAAAGAACTAAGTTAGTTGAACTTTAGTTCAAAATATAGAATTATGAACTATGAAATGAACTAGTTCATTTTAGAAGTTCTGAACTTGAACTAGTTCGTTTTTAAAGTGAACTTTCCCAACACTGTGTGTGTGTGTGTGTGTGTGTGTGTGTGTGTGTGTGTGTGTGTGTGTGTGTGTGTGTGTGTGTGTGTGTGCTCTTTGACAGCTCATGTAACAAACCAAAACAATCTGGGTCAAGAACGGATGGATGGACGGATGGATGGACATCAAAGCTAACAACATGATAAAATGTGTTTTAATGAGTTCCTTGTTTACAACACAGTGTGTTTTATAATGAACCTCGATTGGCTAATGAGCTTAGAGTACATAATTGGATAGCAACGGTCAAGTTCACACTGTAAGTGTGGGCGGGGGTACTTACTACATTCGTGTCCTTGGACTGCGATGTCTTTCATGGCCAGAAGACTCCTTTGTCCTGTTGAGACCACCTCAAACACCAACTGCACACGCACACACACACACACACGCGCACAAACACACACACACACACACACACACACACACACACACACACACACACACACACACACACACACACACACACACACACACACACACACACAGCCTTTAACTGAGGAGTAACATTAACATTCTGTTGCTACTCAAACCATTAGCCATTCAAGAATATATTCCACTACAATATAAGCAGTGCTGTGTTCTACCTGTAACTTCTTCGTTACTTCGTCTGCCCTTAAAAAAAAAGAAGAATAGCATCTTCTGCCCACTCGACACGTCCATGAAATGCGCTCTGTATACGCTCAGAATCATCAAATGGGAGGGGGCTGGGCCGCTGGGGGGAAAACAAGCCACTTCATGTAAATGTTACGTGCCTTGACTGTTGTCTGATGTGAAGGAATGTGTGGCAGCCAGGTGGCAGCATTCCAACAGCTATTGTCTCGAAAGAAAAGGGACGCCCTCCCTCTCTGTCTGTTCAACTTCCTCTTCCTTCTGCGTAAGCTATCAGAGTTTGTCTCGAGTCGAGAGATTGCAATTCATTCAACTACTGAATCTCGCTGAAGAGAAGATGGTACCACGACCACCGCCAAAAAAGAAGACCCGCTTTGTTCAAAACAGCCTCTTTAAGAGTTTTGCCGCAGCGCCTTCGAAGCTGCTGCTTACACCGCCTTCTGATGTGTTTCCTACACTATACATATACAGATAAAAAAAAAATGAATCTTGAACACTGTCTTCAATGCCAATTTAATAATAGTTAATCTGTAATAGATACAGGATTGCTCACCGTATATCTGATAAGCATATATATATATATATATATATATATATAAATATATATTAGTGATGTTAATTTCATTCGGTGAGCGCATGCGCTCGGTGTGGGAGGGTGAATGCGCACGCGCACGCTCGGTGTCGGAGGACAAAATTAGAATATGCCCACAAAAGAATTCTAGAACACAGCACTGAATATAAGCCTGACACTTCGTTCACTAGTACTGGTAGCTAAAAAATAAATACAAAAGTGTGTCCAGCTAGACGTAGAGTCAGTGTTGAATTGTTTCTCAACATGCTTGTTGAAGTCATCAAGCATGTGTCCAACAAGCAAGGTAAATATAAAGGCTTGGGTTAAATAGTTGGGTGTAAATAATTAATTCCTCCCATCATTCTGCTCAAAATCCTCTGTCTTCATCCACTACCATTGAAAAAAAGAAAACCCTATTTTTTCAGTTTTCTCGTACTGATATTTAATGTATTCGATTCTTATTTTTAACCTGGCCTCATGAAAACATCCTGGGTGCAGTATAGTAACCGGGCAGAACGTTGTATCAGCATAAACAACCAGAAGGAGGCAGAGCCAGGTGGAAGGAACCTGCTGGCTGGCATGCTGGGCAAAACCAGAATGTGGTGGCAGTGGCTCAGGGGTAGAGTTGCCGTCATTAGAACACAAGGGGGTTACCGAAGGGTTCCCAGTTCGATTCTGGGCTCCCCCAGAGTTAAGAGTCCTTGAGCAAGACTCTGAACCCCTAGTTGCTCCCGGTGAGCAGGTTGGTTCCTTGCATACAGTAGTTTCATCTGCCATCGGTGTATGAATGTGTGTGTGAATGGGTAAATGTAACGCAGAATTTCTGTAAAGCGCCTTGGATAAAGGTGCTATATAAATGCACCATTTACCAAGACCTGCGCTGTAACAGTACAGTACAGTAAATGAACTTAGTTACTTTACACCACTGGTTGCCGCATAATTCTCGTGTGTTTGTTAGTGGGAAGAACCACAGCTTATGGTCTGCTTTCCCTCGGTGAGGTTTACCTGTGTTTGTTTCAGTTTTTGAGTAAAGATTTTCAGTTTTTCGCCAAGAGCTGTTTCTGCGCTTGGTCCTACCTTGTTCCTGAGATTGCTACTGCCCTATTGACCTCATAGCTCGGCAAGGCTTACTTGTTCCTGGGCTCCCGGGTGTGTGTGTGTGTGTGCGTGCGTGCGTGCGTGCGTGCGTGCGTGCGTGCGTGCGTGCGTGCGTGGGTGCGTGCGTGTGTGCGTGCGTGTGAAAGAAAGAGAGAGAGGGAGTAAGAGAGATTGCAGTGACTCAACAAAGAACAAAGAGTGGAGGAAATTGTGTCATCTGTGTGTGTGACCTGCAGACGTCAACATTCTGTCTTATCACAGAAACTGGCAACAAACACTTCCTGTCGAAGCCCAAAGCTTACAGGAAGTACCGCCCACCCCCTATGTCTAACACACACACACACACACACACACACACACACACACACACACACACACGCACACACACACACACACACACACGCACACACACACACACACACACACACACACACACTAAGAGTACCAGGTGTTGATTGTGAACATTTTCACAATCACAGTCATTCAATAATAAAATGTCACAGCAATGACAATGTCCTGTTGATACAAGAGACTGAGTGTGTGTGCGTGCATGCGTGCGTTCGTGCGTGCCTGTACATGCTTGCACACCAGTCGATATGTCATCAGCTTGTGAAGTCAGGCAGGTCAAACGTACACACGCACGCGCGCATGCACACACAGTTGACCTGAGGGGGTGCGGGCAAAACATTTGATCTGGGATGTAATTGGCTTTTTGAAAAATAGAGAGCAGAGGAAAGAATGAGAGAAAGAGAAAGAGAGAGAGAGAGACAGAGAGAGAGAGAGAGAGAGAGAGAGAGAGAGAGAGAGAATTTCATATTTCCACTTGCTTCTACTCCACTACATCTCAGAGGCAAACATTGTACCTTTAACTGCATATTTGAAAACAATTGTTCGTAGTTACTTTGCAGATTTAGATTATTATCAAAACATACATTAACTACTTAAGACCTATTTTCTATTTTGTCGATTTGTCTTATGTGTTTGTAGATCTGCTGTGTTTTTGTAATGGAAGTGTCGGGGGTGCTCCCAGAAATAGCATGCCTCTTTTACAGTAGTTGCGTGTGTGGACAAACACTGAAAATAGTTTCGGAGTAGTGAGAGCAGATGAGAAATAGGAACAAATAGAAAATGAAGCATCCATGTGCACACATTTTGGAAAGAACTTGGACAGCTATGTCTATATCACAACTTTCGTGTGTGTGTGTGTTTTCCGTGTGTGTGTGTGTGTGTGTGTGTGCACGTGCGTGTGTGTGTGTTACCTGGTAGAAGTTTGGCCAGAATGTTGACACAGCAAGCTCCACCTCCTTCCAGGTGTTGTGGTAGGGGGCGTGGCCTGATGTGTTGAAAACAGGAACACCCAATCGAGCGTTGTTCTCTGGAAGACACCATGAACACATGCTGTTACTTAAAGTAATACCACTAAACGCAGTAATACATGCTATTACTACTATCAAATATGAGTCTACTTTTTTAATGTTTATGAAATTAAAGGCATACACTAGGACTAGGTTATCACAGATCTCTCTGTGTATCCCCACACACACTCTCAGTCTCCAGTCCCCCCTCTCCGACAGCTATCAAAGTGATTGCTGTCTTTGATGCATTCATTGATTTGCTCGCGGGAGCCCTCAAAAGATGCCCACGGGTGGAATTGTAAAATAATCCCTGTCCACTTATTCCCAGTTTACATTATTTTCAACGGTAACTGGAACACACCATCATTTCCAGTTGTATTCTGGGATTTGTAGTCCTGTATTCTGGGATTTGTAGTCCCCGGCATCAAGCGTAAACCACTGAAAAAGTGGAAACACGATTTAAGCCGTCCCTGGATTGTGAAAGACGTCCTTGGTGGTGAATGTGTTAAGTTGAAGCTCTATATTGTTGCGACCGAAGGTCACGTGACATCACCTCATCAAAGATCAAACGCTGGATATTCATACTGTCACTGTGACATCACTTCCTGTTCAACTTTCTGATGTCATCAATCCCAGGCCCTAACTGGCCCAAAAGCCTGCTTTACTCTGATTTACACCCTACCTTCCCCTAAAACGTTAATATTAAGTCCATATATGTATATGGATATATATTAATAAAGGATAAAATAAATAAAATGTCCATATATATCACTGGCCAGATGGCAAAGGCATGGCCCATATCTGTGTGGCTGGTTCAGATAGGGATCTCCATGTATGGGCATAAAATATATTGTATGTAAATGGATACATATTATTATTAATAAAGGATCAAATAAAATAAAAAGTCCATATATGGTAATTCCCAGAAACAAAATCCCTTTTATGCACATACCGGTATATGGAGATTTCTGGTGTCATCAATCCCAGGCCGAAAACGTTAATATTAAGTCCATATGTATATGGATAGGATATATATTAATAAAGGATAAAATAAATAAAATGTCCATACACAGTATGGGCATTCCCAGATGATGCCCTGTTAGGTTACCCATATATGCCCATATATGGAGATCCCCAGGCATCAAACCCAGGCCCTAACTCGCCAAGGCCCTGCTTGCGGCTTTACTAATTAATATACGTTTTATGCCCATATGTGGAGATTCCTATATTATCCATATTAAGAACATTATTAAGGATATTATGTTATCAATATTAAGGATATATCTGGGAATGCCCACATATGGACATCATTTGACATAACATTGTTGACTATCATGCAGGGGTCTCCATATACAGTATGAGTAACTGGTCCCATATACATCACTGGCCAGATGGCATGTCACCCTCAGGTGTCTTACTAGCGATAGTAATCATTGCTATAACGTGACAGGAGTCTGCTCTCTCTACAGTACATGTTCAGGTGGGTTGTCAATTACATCCAATCAGAAGAGAGTAAGCATTAATCAGCTTAAATTTTTGTGTTCCAATTCAATCTGTCTGCTTCTTATTTTTTTGCTTCAACAATGTCATCGCTTTCTGTGCTGCCTTTGCAACGGCAGATCATGCCAACAAGTCTACACCTGCAGCCAATCTACAGCTTAGTTGTTGGTTTTCAATCCTTGCCCTCTTGTCACAGTTAAAAACGAAGGACACATCTGAATCCAACCTCTTCAACCTTGCTGAGCCTGAAGCTGATGCTGAGATTCGACCTGAAGTCACAACTCTGGGTACCAAAGCCTTCAAGTCTCAGTCAAGCCCTGATAGCCGGGGAGCCACAGGCCCAAAAGCTCAAAGAATAGGATGTTACCTGTGATGTCATGACATACTTTTAATTTTTGTTTTTTCTATTAATTTGGTCATCAAGGTCCACAGAATGAGAGGCCTGCTCTGCCGGAAATCCTGCGAAAAAAAGTTATGGCCATTTGTATATTCACTCCATCGACTTCAATATAAAGGAAAGAAACACACCAAAAAAATATGCTTTAAGTAGCATGTGAGGGGTCAAACTAGGGATTCTTGATGATTCTGAATCCATTGCAAGCATTTGTTTTGCATGAAAAACATTCCTTGGGCTAGAAAACGGACCAAAATAACGGTGAAAAGTGATGACTCATCACTTTTCACAGGTTTGAGAGGCTGAAATCTAGCCCAAGGAATGTTTTTCATGCAAAACAAATGCTTGCAATGGATTCAGAATCATGAAGAACCCTTAGTTTGACCCCTCACATGCTACTTTTTTTGGTGTGTTTTTTTCCAGTATAGTGAAGTCAATGGGAAACTTTTTTTCGCAGGATTTCCGGCAGAGCAGGCCTCTCATTATGTGTACCTTATTGATCAAATTAATTGGACAAACAAAAATTTGGAGTATGTCATGACATCACAGGTCCTCTCTCATTTTGGCCCAGTGGCTCCCCGGCTATGAACAGTTCAAGCGATTCTCAAGCCAGAGAATAGTCTGTCACACAGGACACCTCATCCATGGTGCTACATCCTTCAGAGGGACCTCAGACAACGTGGGAAGCAAAGGATGGAAATGTTTCCTAGAGACAGTTAGTGTAAGTGAGTTTTCACAAGCCAAAGACTTGCCTATGGACAGACCGACCCCAAAGCCACCTCCTTTTGCCTGTGTTGGTCTTGGTGTCAGCGTGACACGTCATATGAGAGGAGGTAGTGCAGACAGCAATTGCTGGGCTGTACACTTTACCTGCATGTCTACCAGAGCTCACACTGAGCTGATGCCGACTTACAAGTTCTCCAAAGCTCTGAAGGACAGAGTTGTCAAGGTGTTTCTGAGGTCAGCCTCAGAGATCGTAGTCCTCCTGTCAGAGGAGACTTAATGAAAGAACTCTTATGTTGCTACTTGCGTCCAAGGACATTCCTTTAAGGTTCATATATTTGTATTGATGCAATGTTATTGTACCAAAGCGGGGAGTGTGCTGCCTTTGCAACGGCAGATTGGTTAAAAATCAAAGTTTAAAAAGGTATAAATATTTCTGTCATTTAATAAGTTAATATGTCAAGTCAAGGTAAAAGTGAAGTTCATTGTATCAGTTCATATGGTTTGTACTGCCATCTAGTGGTTAGGCTAAAAGGGTATAAAAGCAAAGCGAAAGTGAAACTTAAGTCAGTAGAGCCATCATTTCTCCAGTAAACAAGTGAGCTGTACACATGGTCTGCTGAGAATCTTCTTAAAACGTTTTTGCCTTGGACATTATTTGTCTGTAAGTACATTTAAGTTGTAGTTAATTGGTGTAACAACTGCATTTCATGTCAAACTTGATGTTTGAATCTTTTCTGTGCAAGCTGGTTTAATTGTTTGGTTTGATAAGTGTGTAAGCACTTGTGTTCTGCATTTCATGCTAGCCTGTCCTGCTGCAGTGACAATATTCTGTGTTTGGAACATTGTGTAACTAGTTTAAATGCAAATAGTACTGTATGTACTGTATATTATTTCTCACACTACAGTGTATATTTTGGACCTGTTTACTAATTCATTGTATGTGTGTTTCTATTTTCTGTACTGTTTCAGTTTTACAAACTCCTAAAGAGACTTCAGTAAATTTGCAAGAAAAGTCAAGCCTTGTGTGTTTATTGGAGGATCCCAGGAACTGTTAACTAGCTGTCTAGCTACACATAGGCACGTGTTGCAAGGGCAGCATACTTTCCATTTTGCATGTTTATCCTGTGAGTTCTCTCTCCTGATTGGATATAATTAGTATCCCAGAAAATCCATTACAATGATTAGTATCAGAATGTAAAGATATAACTATTATCACTTACAGTGTACCTTTAACCAGTCCAACTCAAATCCATGATGTTAGAGAGGGTTGGCTACAGTGATGGACAAAGTATTCAACCCCAGTACTTGAGTCATAGATAGATACTTTTATTATCAGGTAGTATTTAAAGGAATACTGTAACTTTAACAGGTGGCATTTAAAGGTATACTGTACCTTTAACGTAGACGTACAGCTGTATAGGTGGGGTCAGGTAGTATTTGAAGGTGACACAGTGGGTGTCGTTCTCTTTCAGTTGAGGACTGAACAGCTGGGCTCTCTGTCCCACCATACGCCCACTAGTGTTCACATAGAGGTATGGCGCCCCTGCACACAAAATAATACACGTTAAATTAACAAAACTCTGACAGAGAAGAGAAGAGAAGAGAAGAGAAGAGAAGAGAAGAGATAATAGCTGTGGACAAACTAGCCATTTTCAAACAGTAAACATGTATTGAACTGCTTCAGTATAAAGGCATTATTTTTTTATTGAACATAAATCTGTGTGTGCGTGCATGCGTGAGTGTGTCAGGTGTGCGTGCGTGTGTGGCAGTAGCACAACATCCTGTCTTTTCTAATGAAGCATGCACGCGCGCGCACACACACACAGGTCCCCCAAACTGTGGAATAAACTCCCTGTCACACTTAGAACGACAGGCTCACTCTCTAGCTTCCGACGTGGCCTCAAAACTCACCTCTTCGGATTCTACCTAAGCCCATAGCACTTATCATAGCACTCGCCTACCCCCAATGACCATACATGAAAGCTAGATAGCATTCTTAGCTTCTATATAAAGTGTTTTTACTGATTATGTGGTTGGTCATATGCATTTGATGTATTACCTTGCTTATTGTATTGATGTATTACCTTGCTTATTGTAAATCTCTCTGGATTAAGAGCGTCTGCTAAATGCCTAAATTGTAAATTGTCGCGCACATGGGTGCGTGCGTGCACATGGCTCTTATTTTGTGTATCATTGTCCTTGATGTATACCCTTCTGCTGAGCTGGTTGAGTCGTCACAGGGCCCTAACCCAAATATGGAATCCGTGAGGTCAGATGTAGAAGTATTGACTAGCTCCATATATGGAGATCTAGGTGATGATCCAGTCTTCTTCATGTATGGAGTCAGCAGTCTTGATTTGCAAATTGATTCTGTCTTTGCCATATGTGTCCCAGCATAGCAGAGGGGCAGTCATTTCGGAAAGCTCAGCTTTAGACCAGCCCTGAAATTATTATTATTATTATTTTCTAAAATGTGATAAAGCCACAAAAGCATTTCATAAATATAAGGCTACATTTCACTTAAACGCCAGAGCTTAACTCTGCATGTAAATAAGACTTTTTTTAATTAATGTGAAGAGAAACCTCACATTTTGCAGGTTACATCTATACTATAATTTTGCGAATGTCTGTCTGTCTGTCCCAGCGTTTCTCCTCGGTGGCTGGAGCAATTGATCTGAAATCGCATCACCATCAGCATATGAACACACCTGACATAACTGTGAAGGCCGTTTGTCACTTTCACAAATCGTATGCTGTATATTAGCATTTTTATGCTGTATCTACTATCTATTCTGCATCTAGCATGAGGCACATCTATTCTGCATCTAGCTTGAGGCAAAATGTTTAACCAGCTCTGTGTGTGTGTGTGTGTGTGTGTGTGTGTGTGTGTGCAGGCAGGCGGGTGTGTGTGCAGGCGGGTGGGCGGGCGGGCGGGCTGGGGGGGGGGGGAGGGGGAAACAGTATCTCTGTAGCCATTAAACGAAACGGGTTTCTTACATTGATGCTCCTACATCATGCAAGCACCAGTTAAAGTTACTTTCCATCCCTCATATACTGTGTGCACAGTGCACATCCCATAATCCACACACTGCACATCATTTTGGAGCTCATATCTTTGAACGGGTAAGGGCTAGTTTTATCTAAAAGGCTGAATTTCTCAGATCTAGTACTTCTGCATGGCATAACTCTATAAGCTATATCTACAAAACTGTTGGGTCAATCTTCACAACCAATATATCATTTTGTAGCTATGATTCCCAGCTTTCAAATGAAATGAAAAAATGAAAATGAAAAAAATGTCAATGACTAGCCCTCAGCTGTGTTCGGTCACATATATGGAGCGTCCATATATGGGCATTGCCAAATATGGTCTCAATGTATGGGCTATCCAGGGTTTGATGAGGTTAGTGTCGTGATCTTCATATATGGAGATCCAGGTGATGATAGTCAGCTCCATATATGGAGAGAGAGACACACACAGATGGGTGGTGAAAGTGGTTTGGTTCCAAATGTGGCACCCCTCAGACAGAAAGGCACAGACAAACAAGCGTGACATTTTCCATCAGGCCTGTTGGTTCTCATACTCCAGTGTGGTGTGCATGTGCTGCAAGTCCTTGTCCACAGCCCTGCGGTCCGGGTGGCCCTTGGCGTCGTTGACCTTTGGGAGCGCTTCCACTCGCTTGCGCCAATATCCGCAGGATCCAGGCACAAGCCTTGCAGCGACGGAACACTGGAGCAGCCGACGTAAGTGATCCCCAGAGAGTGCTCGGACGGTCCGATGTGGATATCCAGGGTATGATGAGGTCAGTGTCGTGATCTTCTTATATGGATATCCATGTGATGATAGTCAGCTATCTTGATTTGCAAATGAATTCTCTCTTGGCCATATGGCGCGTCCACATATGGGCATTGCCAAATATGGGCATTGGCTAATATGGGCTTAATATTGATGACATCAGGGATCTCCATATATGATTGCCAGAACAGGCGGTCTTGGTCATTGAGTCAACAATGTGACACAACAGGTCAGCTATAGACATTGAGGCGCTACTCCCGAACGGACAGGATCTGCTGGGGTTCATAGTAAACTGCGACCTACGGTCACCTCAATTCATACAGATGTATTGTAGAGTAGGTTAATACAATATAACTAGTACATCTGCAGTGGTTATTATTCAAACTGCTTTTAAAAAGGCACACAAACTGATAAATAACAGAAGACTATGAATCTGAATCTTTTATGTGTGTGTGTGTGTGTGTGTGTGTGTGTGTGTGTGTGTGTGTGTGTGTGTGTGTGTGCATGCATGCGACGTGATGTATTTGCATAGTGTATGTATGAGAATGTGTGTGAATGATTAAGTGTCCCCAAGGAACACATGCATGCGCACGCATACGCAGACACACAATCCGTGTCATGTTCAAAGCCTGCATGCGGCCACACAGATAAGGCCTTTAACACACTAATTAAACGCGCACAAGCGCGCGCGCACACACACACACGCACACGCACGGGTTTCCTAACAAATAGTTCTGTTTCCCCCTTTCCCCTGCTCTTTTGGCTTTTGTTTTGGGGGGGGTGGGGGCTGCCTGGGTTGGATGATGATGGGTCGAGCGCATGCGTGATTTTAGGAACCGAGTCAGGATGAGGTCATTTAATGTATTTTAACATACAGATCAAATTCAGGACACCGATTCTTACATCTCAAGACGATAGAGACAAAGTCAGCATAGATGAGGGTGCAAAGATGCAAAGTTCATCATAATAATGAGAATATTAAATATGAAATATGAATTACACTTCACAGAAACAGAGATGAAAGGAACCAAAGGACCAGGCAGATGAACGTAATATGAAAGGGGGGGAAGACCAACAGAGACGGAACAGAGAGAGATGGAGATGGGCGCGTTTGCACCAACACACAGGAACCCACAGGAGCGCTCTGTCTGTCTGTCTGTCTGTCTGTCTGTCTGTCTGTCTGTCTGTCTGTCTGTCTGTCTGTCTGTCTCTTTCCCTCCCTCAATTCAAATTGATTTAGAAAAGAATTAAAATAGTGGAAAGGAACTATCTACAAGCTCACAGCGCCGATGTGAGACTTTGTGAGCTTATAGATCTGCTATTTTCACTACTTTTTGTGTAATAGGCTACTCTTGCATAGCGAAGTAGGGCATTCATTTGAATAAACATGGAGAGGTTTCTGCCCGATAGCAACAATATGCTCTATTGGCATGACAAACATTGTCATTGTCATGTTGCCAAAGCATTAATGACATTTCAGTTGTTAATGACATAGCCCACAGTATGATGCAAAAAATATATATACTGTATAATATATAATCAAAATGAATCATACAAAAAACATAAATAGAGGATTTCCTGGAAAGAGTCAAAATGCAATTCATTGGCAGAAAATGTCCATTGGATCTCAAACCCTATGTAGCCTAGAGTATGTGTCATTATTTGATTGTTGGATTTCAGTTGTTCCAATAAGGGGAATTTGAACTTTCTTCCCTGACATCTGGACCTCTCTCTCTCTCTCTCTCTCTCTCTCTCTCTCTCTCTCTCTCTCTCTCTCTCTCTCTCTCTCTCTCTCTCTCTCTCTCTCTGTAGTTTTTCACACAGCAGAAAGTCACTGTGTGACCTCCAGCTCTCTTTGACAGAGAAGAAGTGCATTGTGGGAGTTCTCACGCAGAGACACATGAAAGAGTCAAAATGGGGGAGTGGTTGTGTGTGTGTGTGTGTGTGTGTGTGTGTGTGTGTGTGTGTGTGTGTGTGTGTGTGTGTGTGTGTGTGTGTGTGTGTGTGTGTGTGTGTGTGTGTGCGTGTTTACGCCTGGCAGAGAGCTGATAACAGACCTATTAGAAATATTAACACACCCTGAAACCCATAGGATTATTGCCTGTCTCTCTCTTGCTCTGTCTCTCTGCCTCTGTCTTTGTGAGTGTCTCTCTCTCACTTTCGCTCAGACACACACACACGCACACGCACACACACACACACACACACACACACACACACACAACACACACACACACACACACACACACACACACACACACACACACACACACAACAAATAACCAATTATTTGAGAACTGAAGGATTGATTTTGGGGTTTGTATTGTAAAGTACAACTTGATGACATTACACATTGTACTTTACAATACAAACCCCAAAATCAATCCTCCAGTTCTAGGCAACACAGAAGAGGGGGGACTTTTTTTGTATTTCCACACAACTCCTCTAAGGTATATTAATGACATAGTTCAATATTGAAAATGGGTGGTCTTCCCCTTTAAGGTACCACATGAAATGGAGGACACATTCAATTTATAACCTATAACACAATGGCACATGCTGTAAGACAACATCGATTTCCATGATACAGGACACTGACACTTTACAAGACATAGGATAATATCAATTTATATGAGCGCTGTGGGACAATTACACTAAAGGAAGGTAATCAATGTACATGATATAAAACAATGACAAACTACAATGTTACTGAGCAAGGGTGGGTTCAACAGAGAGTTGAGCTGCGTTTCATTTCAACAACATCTGTTTCTCAGATGAACATAAAACTCCTAATAGCTTCTCTCACATTACAGTATATTGATGACCATGACCAATCAGATATCTTGCTTTCTGTGTGTCTGTCTCTGTCTCTCTTTCTCAGCTTTTTTTCTTTCTGCCTCTCTGTCCTTCTGTCCGTCTGCTCTCTCTCTCTCTCTCTCTCTCTCTCTCTCTCTCTCTCTCTCTCTCTCTCTCTCTCTCTCTCTCTGGTCATTTGACGACATTCCCAGCTTGTTGTGAACAACAGCTGAGAGTAAATCAATTTTTAATACAGAAGAGAAGAGTGGAGAATTTTATAATGAGATCAGATTGAACGGACAGTCGTACTATATGTGTGTGTGTGTGTGTGTGTGTGTGTGTGTGTGTGTGTGTGTGTGTGTGTGTGTGAGAGAGAGAGAGAGTGTGTCCAGTAGAATGGTGTTAGATTTACTAGCCTGTCCGCTGCTCCTCTCCCCTCCACATATCAGACACAAGGATATTGAACTAGAGGCGCGAGTGTGTGTGTGTGTGCATGAGAACGGGCGTGTGCGCGCAAGTGACTAATTGCAGCCAATCCCACCAGTCAAAGAGCAAACAGCTTCTGCTCCCACGAGAGAGTCACACACACATGCACCTCTGTAGAGGTGGTAAATTACGTCTAAAGGAGAAAGGAGGTCACGCCTCCTTTCCTTTTCTGTGTGTGTGTGTGTGTGTGTGTGTGTGTGTGTGTGTGTGTGTGTGTGTGTGTGTGTGTGTGTGTGTGTGTGTGTGTGTGTAATTAATCCTCTGGTTCTGTCTCTCACGTGATTGGCTGGGTGATTTAAGAGCAATGCCTTCACATTCGTCAGCGACTTAACCTCTGAAGCCATGTGACACACACACGCACGCACGCACACGCACGCACGCACGCACGCACACAAACACACACACACACACACACACACACACACACACACACACACACACACACACACACACACACACACACACAAAGCTATAACACATAAATACACTCAGCACACTTGTGTCTTTTGTTTCCTGTGATATATGACAAGGATGGCCGCTGTAGAGTGCATGTGACATGGTTTGTTACAGTGCACATTGCAGCAGTCAGTGTGTAACATTGTGTGGGCTAGCCTGTACAGCCGGGCCTGCGTATAAAACCGGCTGGTAGGCCAGTCGTAATTATTAAATAATCGCCTAATCACACAATTATTTGAGATAATCACAATTATTGTTGCATAACCGCTATGATCGTTTCCATGGTGAATAATCATTTCCACCGTGAAAAAATTGAATTTCCAAAACAAAATCCAGCACTAGTGGAGATAACAGATGGTCACAACCCTCTAGATTTATTAAACTAAACCTGGTATGTCTATATGTCTATATATATATACACACACAGTAAGAGTGCAACGGTTTACAAAATTCACGGTTCGGTTCGGTTCGATATTTTGCTGTCACGGTTCAATACCTTTTCGATAAAAATAAACAGAAATGTCCTTGATTTATACATCTATTTTTATAACTACGTATTTTCTTGTTTTAACTTTGAACAATACGGTACCCAACCTCTATGGTGGTGGTTCTCTAAGGTGGCTCTGCGGACCCCTAGGGGTTCCAGGGGAATGTGGATGTGGAGTGCAGTCCATAGTACATAGAAAATCTAAGTTCTGAGTATCCTGAATAGACTCCATTTTATTTAAAAAATCAGTAGTGTCCTTCACAAAGGACGGAAGCTTAAATACCTTATTTTAATTTTATATGTACCTGTAGATCTATGAATTTAGACAAAGGTTCGGTCAGCGACTGAGTGCCTGCTTCTATGGGTCGCCCAGGAATAGGCTACACCAGAGTTTTATGTATTTTAGGAAGAGTATAAAATATAGGTCGCATCGGATGTTTTTGTACCATGAAGTCATGTTCGTTCTTAGAAATTAATTTAGCCTCCAGTGCGTTTCGTCAGGAAGGACTGAATTTATTGGGAAAACTTAGCAGTAGGATCTGAGCTCAAAGGAGTATAGAAAACATCATTACTCAGCTGTCTCATAATTTCAGTCCTATAAGAGGTTTTATTCATCAACACAATGGCTCCCCCCTTATCTGCATTCCTTATAACATCTTTAGCCAATATATTCAAAGTTTGTCTCTCTTGAACAGATATATTAGAGTGGATATTATCAAGTTTGTTTGAGTTCAACACAGCAAAAGCATCATGTTAAACAAGTCTGCAATACGAGTACTACGGGTACTTTTAGGTTTCAGTTCTCTCACCATACTCTCAGAGTTCTTTTCTAATGAGTTTAAAACACCCATGTAACCAACTAAAAGACTAACACTCTTTTAGTTGTGAGTTAATGTACAAGTCTGTTTTGAAAGCTATGGTACAAAATGTAACAAACTAGGGCTGTCCTGAATGTGGCCATCAGACAGACAGACATACCTGAGGGCATCCAGGGATTGTGTTGTTGTGCGTCGGTTGTCGTCTGTTCCCAGTCAAAGTCGTCATTCTGGGACTGAATGAATCCACATTCTGTGTACACCTGACTGCTGCATTCTCCTGATGGACACACAACAATAAAAACAACATTATAATATCATTAACATAGCATAATTCAAAAACTAGAATACGTCCACAATCTGTGTACAACCGACTTCTGCATTCACTTGATGACAACAACAATAAATAATGTTAATTGATGTTAATGTGGTCGTTACATTAACAAGAGTTCAACTCTGTTCTGCTCAAAGATTCATGTTACAGTAAGCTGCAATTAATGTGCTTACCATCTATCGCTCTCTCTCTCTCTCTCTCTCTCTCTCTCTCTCTCTCTCTGTGTCTCTCTCTCTCCTCCTGGAATTTATCTGAGCTTGTGTGCAATCAATGCTGAGCCTGTGTTGCTTGTTTTAATCGAGTTATGTGCAGATGCTATCCCCTCGCTGTGCATCCATGTCAAAGGCATCTATGAATATGCCTTGTCATGTTGCGGGCTCAGGCTGCCATATCTATCTACTTCATATTATAATGTGAGTTTAAAGATACATTTGGGAGATTTTCACTGTGATTTATCCATCCATCCATCCGTCCACCTTAACAACACTTGACTTCACATAAAGTCAACATAAGATTGACTTTCAAATCTTCTGTGAGGAACCACATTCATGTTTAATAATCAATTAAGTTAAACACATCAAGGTGCACTGGTTGAAATAAAATCAGAAGATGATTCGACCTTGAAGATCTTGAGATAAGGATTGATAAAATCTACTTTTGGAGGAACAGGAAAAGCAGCCTTTTCTGGAAGACCTGCACTGTTTGTAACTGACCTGCACTCTGAACATTTTCATTTAATGAATGCCCTGCTTCATCATACAAGGTGGTTGCTTACAGCCAGGGTTGAGAAGTAACGGATTACATGTAACGCGGTAACGTA
>NC_137828.1:58319326-58336826 GCF_963921795.1 Nannobrachium achirus | reverse complement strand
AGGCACACATGAATACGCTTGCGAGCGTGTGCACACACACGCACGCACGCACACACTGCTCTACCGTATTCAGAGTTTTTGATCTCTGAACATTTTCATGTAATAAATGCCCTGCTTCATCATACCAGGGTGTTCAAATCAAATCAAACTTTATTTATTAAGCTCATTTAAAAGAACAGAAGCTGACCAAAGTGCTGTGGGTTGAGATAATCAGAGCATCAACAGCGCCCATCGGCGCACAAGCAAAGAAGTACATAGTTGAAAACACATTGGAGGATCAAGTGCAATTAAAAGCCAGAGAGAATAAGTGGGTGAAAGTAGTGAAAACAGCAGATCTAAAAGCTCAGAGTGTGCTGCAAAGTTCATTTACCGTAAATCACCAATTAGTAGCCCGGGCGTTTATTTCGCAAAATGGGGTCGGACCCCGGGCGCTTAAAAGGGACCAGGCGGCTATTGGTAACAGGCTTTTATTTATTTTGGCACTGGCCAGCACTGGGCCATTATTTGGTAATTTTTTCTTTCTCAAACTATATAATAGGGGTAATAATCAAAATGTTATAATAAATGTTATAATTATTATTGTTATTATTTTAATTGTTATGAACACCCAGAAAATAGCACATTGCGATCTATTAGACCAAACCTCATTTAAAAAATATCAAGAGTGTATGAAAGCCTTTAAAAAATATATATATACTATATTTATACTAAGGGAATCTTTCTCCAAAATAGTCAATTACCGCATGCCAGCAGTAGCTCAACGAGTCAACGACCCAATTAGCGCAGAAGTCCTGCAGCTGGTGCTGTTCTGACTGGACTCGCTGACATGACCACTGAACAGCTCCACTATCCTGACATTAAACCATTATGGTATTGCATTATGATTAAGCCTTCTGCTTTCCCCTTGAACCTCAAAATAATGGATTACTTCTTCAAAATGCGGACTGGATAAGAGGCAGCAACAGTAGGTAATAAGTTATTCTGATCCAGCTGTTCTTTATTGGCCAGTCTTTCTCCATCACAACGTTTTGCCATTAAAGTAGCCTACTCACGTAAACTTTGCATTGTAGCAACGTTTTAGACAGTAATGAATGATGGTCAGTGCGCAGAGAGCAGCAGACTCCTTTTCTTTTTTTCCTCTCTCTTTTTTTGGTGTCCTTTGGCAATCTGTTCCCCGACGCACACTGCGCGTCATGGTAGCGCAGCACTGGGCTGGACACCATTTGGCTTAGAAGTGTCTGTCCACAGGGCTGTGAGCTTGTAGATTTGCTGTTTTCAGCGCACTACCGTCATGCAACATAATATGACCCGTAGCAACGCACAGCGAGTGCGGTGCGTTGCAACGTGCTGTCACAGCACTGCTGTGAGCTTGTAGATTTGCTGTTTTCAGCGCACCACTGCCATGCAACATAAATGACCAGTTAAGTTAAATAAATAGCAAATAATACCAAACAACCAAACAAATAATAGCCCGGGCTCTTACATAAAACCTAATAAGGATAATATTAATTGCAAATAACGGCCCAGGCGCTTATACGAACCTTGCGCTTATTTGAAACAGGCGTTTATTGCGCAAAATGGGGTCAGACCCCGGGCGGATATATGGGACCCGGCGGCAGTTTGCCACCGGGCGATTAATTGGTGATTTACGGTATTTATATATTACTAGAAGCTGGGCCGCCCGAAAGTCGGCGACCTGGCCAACTCGGAACAATGTAAATAGGGAATGAATGCCCCGCCCTTTAATGCAAACCCCATTATACCTGTTTTCATAGGACCCGTTTTGACCATCTGTCTGCCTGTGTCCATTTATGCCCATATATGGAGATATCTGTATCTGTCTGTCTGTCTGTCGGCATCCATTTTATGTCCATATATGGAGATCACTGCAGTTATAGTTCTGGGTCCATTTTATGCCCATATATGGAGATATCTGTCTATCTGCATCCATTTTATGCCCATATATGGAGTATCTGTCTGTGCCTCCAACTGTGTTGCAGACACAGTGCCGGTTCCCCCTTTAATGCAAACCTCATTATACCTGTTGTCATAGGACCCGTTTTGAACATCTGTTTGCCTGTGTCCATTTATGCCCATATATGGAGTTATCTGTATCTGTCTGTCTGCGTCCATTTTATGCCCATATATGGAGATCTTTGACCATCTGTTTGCCTCTGTCCATTTATGTCCATATATGGAGATATCTGTATCTGTCTGTCTACAATCCATTTTATGCCCATATATGGGGGCATTCATTTTATGCCCATATATGGAGAACGCGCGTGCCCGTGGGACGAACGGTTCTCGAGATACGCGGATTACATACATACATACACACTCACAGAGATTTTTTGTTGACTCATGTGGCGTACGTGATGTCAGAGCCTTTTATGAAGTGATGTCACGTTTTGAACATCTGTTTGCCTGTGTCCATTTATGCCCATATATGGATTTATCTGTATCTGTCTGTCTGCGTCCATTTTATGCCCATATATGGAGATCTTTGACCATCTGTTTGCCTCTGTCCATTTATGTCCATATATGGAGATATCTGTATCTGTCTGTCTACAATCCATTTTATGCCCATATATGGGGGCATTCATTTTATGCCCATATATGGAGAACGCGCGTGCCCGTGGGACGAACGGTTCTCGAGATACGCGGATTACATACATACATACACACTCACAGAGATTTTTTGTTGACTCATGTGGCGTACGTGATGTCAGAGCCTTTTATGAAGTGATGTCACAATGAGTCAGAGCTTTCGCCGATTTCCTCCGGAACAGCCTGATGTCAACAATCAACCCCGCATAAGGAGATTCCGAACGTTTCGCGCCGGTTCGGGAAAACCGCGCGTCGGGTCGGGTCGAGACCCGGCACTGCACTCCGTGCCGCGGCGGGGAACGCGCGTGCCGAATCTGAAGCCGGTGGGACGAACGGTTCTCGAGATACGCGGATTACAGACAGACACACAGACAAACAGACAGACACGCAGAGACTTCTCGCATTTATAGATAGATATACCAGTAAGACTCCCTAATCGGGAGATACGCGACCGCCAGGTCGCAACGTGATTTTAGGTCAAAATGTGTAGGAGCAGTGTCCAAAAATGTGAACGTAAATGTTTTCGCTTGATGAACGATATTGTCGAACGCGGTCATTCTGACGCCTGTGAACGGCGTTCGTCGGCGTTCGTCGGCCGTTCATGCGGCGGTCCGCGCCTCCACGGTCGTCTGTCCTCTCCTCTCTAAAATGCCTGGGTTTCCGAGGCTACTCCTCTCTCTTTTCATTCACATGCTCCAATAGCACGCACTGTGCACGCAGCTCCTCGTGAACGTTGATATGCGGTGCTGTGTGCACTCTGCAGCTGCACTGTGAATCTCCTTCTCGTTACGTCTCGCAAGCCTGACTATACTTTGTCGTATGTGTGTTGCACGGCGAAAATAGCTGATCTGCAAGCTCACAACGCGTCGCATCCACGAGACAACGTGAGCTTGTAGATCAGCTAATTTAACCAACGCGGAAACATGCTGTGCGCCAGGTTTAGAAACTGGGCACTGGGCAGTGGGCACATAAATATTGTGGGCACCTCAATGTTAAGTTGGATGAAATCATTGCTGTGTGTGGTTCTATATGGGCTGTGTCAATAATTTTGACAAATAATAGCATGCAGCAACGTCTAAACATTTATATTATATATATATAGACCTATATATATTTTTTATTTTTTTTCAAAAGTATAAAAAAAATATGGTTAAAAAAAGAACGAAAAAGAACTAAGTTTGTTCATTTTGGGGAACCATGAACTTTAGTTCAAAATATAGAATTATGAACTAGTTCGTTTTTAAAGTGAACTTTCCCAACACTGGAGGGATCCATGTTGATGAGATGAGTGTAGACATATTGTGTACCGATTTGCGTGATTTTAAGGGCAAAATGTGTAGGAGCAGTGTCCAAAAATGTGTTTTGCAAGAACCGGCCTCATGGTGGCGCTAGAAGAGGGTCATGTGAGAATTGATGGGTGGAGGTTGTGGTTTGGCAGGCAAGGAGTGTGTGTGCAAAATTTGGCTTGGATCGGGGCAACGGTTGCGGAGATATGAGCAGGGGAAAAGAAAAGAACATACTGTATAGTCAATCTACAACTTTGTGAGCTGGTCTATTTTCTGTATTACCAGTAAGACTCCCTAATCGGGAGATAAGCGACCGTTAAGTCGCTTATCTATTTGAATACACAAATAGGCCAAAAATGAGTTTTTCCAAAATCGTCCAGATGGTGGCGCAAGATGGGACAGATGCGTTTTGATTACATGACTGTGTACCGGTTTGCGTGATTTTAGGGCAAAATCTGTAGGAGCAGTGTCCAAAAATGTGTTTTAAAAAATCGGCCAGATGGTGGCGCTATATGGGACAGATGCATTTTGATGACATGACTGTGTAGAGATACTGTGTACCAGTTTGCGTGATTTTAGGGCAAAATCTGTAGGAGCAGTGTCCAAAAATGTGTTTTTCAAAAATCGTCCAGATGGTGGCGCTAGATGGGACAGATGCATTTTGATGACATGACTGTAGAGATACTGTGTACTGGTTTGCGTGATTTTAGGGCAAAATCTGTAGGAGCAGTGTCCACAAATTTATTTTTCAAAAATCAGCCAGATGGTAGCGCTATATGGGACAGGTGCATTTTGATGACATGACTGTGTAGAGATACTGTGTACCAGTTTGCGTGATTTTAGGGCAAAATCTGTAGGAGCAGTGTCCAAAAATGTGTTTTGCAAGAATCGGCCTCATGGTGGCGCTATATGGGACAGATGCATTTTGATGACATTAATGTGTACCGGTTTGTGTGATTTTAGGGCAAAATCTTTAGAAGCAGTCCAAAAATGTGTTTTTCAAAAATCGTCCAGATGGTGGCGCTAGATGGGACAGATGCATTTTGATGACATGACTGTAGAGATACTGTGTACCAGTTTGCGTGAATTTAGGGCAAAATCTGTAGGAGCAGTGTCCAAAAATGTGTTTTGCAAGAATCGGCCTCATGGTGGCGCTAGAAGTGGGACATGTGATAAATGAGGGGTGGGGGAGTTTGTGGTATGACTGTACGTCTTCGCATGATTTTAGGGCAAATTCTGTAAGAGCACTGCCCAAAAATGTGTGGCATCAATGTTCTAAAAGACAAGTGATGATGTTTACAATCGGTTCCTGCTGAAGGCAGAAGCAGGAACTGCAGGCACGAAAGTAGCGAGTAGCGAGTAACGCGACCAGGCAGTATTTGTAATGTTATTAACTCACTTAGCGCCGGTCGACTCCCAGATCGACATTGTTATTATGGACGTTCCTGCCGATCGACTTTAATCGACTTTTAAATAAAAGCATTGTTTAAGCATTTATTTGGGTATTTCGACGGAGCAAATCGGTTTCCTTACCTTCAGCTGGTTATAACACGAGACCGTGAAAAAAAAGGATACGATTATGACGTCACCGCTAAACCAGGCCTTCCTGTTTACAATAGCATCTGCTAGCTGTTAGGCTCAATGCAAACCATCGTTCCTTACGCAGCTTCACTAGGTCGGATTTTGATTCGGATATTTTGTGCGTGGCGTCTGTATACGATCCGCTGCCCAGACCGATGGTGGTTTTAGACGATCAAGCACGAATTGAACAGGATTGAGCACAGATGGCGTGCCGCTGATCTCCCATTGTGAATCAATGGAGCGACGTCACCGACGTCACCCATCCTTCAAACATGGTTTAAACATGGTTTCTTCTGAAGGTTTTAGTGTTACGATGGCGCACTCTAGTGGTCTTTTTGGAGGTGGTTTATCATCATGGCTTTGAAAACAATGAAATTATACCCTATCATGTTAGTAAAATATAGCTATTTAGCAGTTTTAGCGCACATCAATATTTTAAGTTTGCAGGGAATATATTTGGAGGAGTAGTGCCGTTACACTACTTGTTACCGAAAAAAGTATTATTGCGACCGTAAGGTCGCAGTTTAGTTGCGACCGTAAGGTCGCAGTTTAGTATGAAAACCTCCACCGGCCGTCCGTCGGTCACACGTGCGGTCGACCGCACGTCACACGTGCGGTCGACGTGTGATGAGGTCACGATGAGTCATCTATGCCCAAATATAGATTTCTAGGTCAGATGGCCCATAGAGTTTGTGATGTCAAACCTAGCAACCCAATATAAACAAACCTGATGTCAGACCTGAAGTATCCTTTTATACCCATATATGGAGATACAGAGATCTCCATATATGGGCATATTAGAAAGCCCATATATGTTCATATACTGATGACATCAGGAATATCCATATATGGGCATAAAAGGGACAAGGGCTTACAGTTAAGAGATCTCCATATATGGGCATAAAGGGACAAGGACTGTTACAGTAGATATTGAGATGTCCATATATGGGCATAAATGAACAAGGACTGACAAACACTGAGATCTCCATATAACCTATGGGAATATAAGGGACGAGGACTGTCAGCTTGTAGACCTATTTTCTAAATATTGTTGTACATTAAAAACTTGAAATGGGTCGTTCTGCATAGTACTTGGGATTTGTTGATGTAAATGTTCACATAGAGTGTAATAATTGGTAAAACAAACTTTTGGCCTATTTGTGGAGATAAGCGACCAACGGTCGCTTATCTCCCGATTAGGGAGTCTTACTGGTTTATTTCCTCTAGCTCCAGGATGGGCTGTGTTATCGAGATTGGGCGGGGTGAGATGTTAGGGGGGTAGAACAGTTTAGTTATATCAGTGATACTAGACAATATCAGTGATACTAGACAAGCGAATATGGTATTGAATACCTACAAGTATATCACACATACCGTACAGAGAGAACCAAGCTAGATGGATGTTTACACATATACATGTTTTGAATCACTTACCATCCTATTTTGAGAGACAACACACACACAAGCATGCGTGCGCACACACACACACACACACACACACACACACACACACACACACACACACACACACACACACACACACACACACAATCCTTCCTTTCAGTGCCTTTAGCACTGTGAATTGTGTGTGTGTGTGTGTGTGTGTGTGTGTGTGTGTGTGTGTGTGTGTGTGTGTGTGTGTGTGTGTGTGTGTGTGTGTGTGTGTGCGTGCGTGCGTGCGTGCGTGCGTGCGTGTGTGAAATGACACCTGTCAAATGAAAACAGAATGAGCATTTAAATGATTCAATGTAATAGCCTTGACACGCACACACAAATATGCATGTACAGCCATGCGCGCGCACACACACAGGCACACACACGCAAACACAGTATAAGTGTGTAGACATGACATACATGTAAGGTACAGTAAACAGCTCTCATACAGACATTCCACTGACATTACATTTAATTTAAACTGTACGCTCCGTTCCGTGGATTGGTTTTGTCACCTCACCTCTCAGTCTGGCCGGGCAGGCTCCTATCTCTCCAAGGGAGGCGCGGGACATAGAGAACCAGTGGAAACCACTCGAGAAGCGTACTGACAAACCAATCCACGCAACGCAGCACAGCAGGCCGGCACCCAGGCTCATCTCCTTAGCTTAGTAGCCGTAAAGCTATATCTAATGTCTCAATATACCCACGATTCGTTGCCGATAAAAAACGTTAATCCAATTCGGTGGCAACGAATTTGATTATCAATTTTTATCGACTCATCCTTCTGAGCTATGGGATCAATGCTACCTCATCCTTCTGAACCATGGGACCGACAGGATTTTTAAAATAATTTCCCACTTTTACCACACACACTCCCTGCAGTACCTCCACGTACCTCTAGGGGTCCACATACCTCCATTTGAGGAACACTGCTCTACCAAATTCAAACTGCTTCTTTCTGCCAGGGTTCACAAGCTGGAGCCAAACGCATAGTTTAGAGAACATTATAATCAAAGTTTACTTTTACAAACAGAAGCTACAGATCAGCATGAACAGGCTCTGAACATCAAACACTGACAACCACTGAAGTGAATGACAGGTATGAATACGCAGGGAACTAATTAACATGACGAGGTACAGCTGGAGTGGGCAAGACCAGAATTAGCAGGGTAACAAGATGATTGGCTAACATGATTACTGGGGGCCGTGGCTGGTAAAAACACAAGACAAGCGTGACAATGCAACATGAGGCAGGCCAAGGATTATATAAACAAGTATAGGACAGAGGTACCATGTCATAACAGACGCTCTGGAAGGCAAACTGCCAACTGGAAGTTCAATGGAATGCATTGTATTCAGTGATAGCCGGCTGGACCAGCTTATGAATAAACTTTCTTTTTTAACAATTGCAACCTTTGTCAATTACCGGTAGTTCAGGAAAATAAAAGAAGACATACCACACTCTCTTGCAGGGACATGCTGGGCCCCTGATTCAGCCCGGGAAAAAGAGTTGGAGAGGCCCTCATTGCGCTATATAGAGAGAGATCTCTCTCTCTAGCGCTGCTACTACTCAAAGATTTGCCATTTCAGATCATGACAAGTGACAAGCCAGAGGACCAATTACTGTACATGAGTTATATTTCGTCGTTGTCGGGTGGAAACCTTGTATGTCCAAAACCGTTTGTTTTGTATTTTATCATTTTAAAAATGATTTAAACTAGTGAAAACAGCCGATCTACAAGCACACAACGCCTCACGGTGCGAGGTAGATCTGCTGTTTTCACTACTTTTGTGCAACGGCCTTGTATGATGAAGCACGGCTTTGCTTTGCGAAAAAATATATAAATTTGAAACTTGGAGATACGAGGTTTCTGCCCGACAGTGACAATTTACTTTGTTGGCCGCCCAGCCCCCAAAATGGAACGAAGGCCGACATTTTATTTTTATTTTTTTCCTAATGGCCGGCCGGGAATTGTCCCGCTTTTCCCAATGGCCAGCACGTCCCTGCTCTCTTGTATTTAAAGAGCACACAGTCAGTTTCTGACTGTCTGGGCACTGGGCAGTATTCACTCAGATTCATCAGGTTTCCAGGCTAGACTTTAGATACACTTTAGAGCAGAAAACGCAGGTGGCAATCAATAAAATATAGTGAGTTTCTTTGTATCGCCATAATTCACCTTTTTTATTATTAATGCCCTGCAATACTTTGTATTATTTTGTTATATATATTCTTTTTGTCTGTGGGTTTAATACATTTGGATGAAAATGAAATGAAAAGTATCAACAACAGTGTGTAAATAAATAATAACGATGAATCCATTGGAACACAGGTTATTTTATTATTAAGTAACAGTTTTGGACATGCATGGTTTCCACCCGACAGCAGCCACGTGCACACATAGACATCAAAGGGGGCTTGAGCCCCAGCCCTTTTATCCATCTGTAAAAAGTGCCCGCTCCAGACCATGATTGCAGCTTTTACTATGATGAAAAAAATGCAAATGCCTCCTTTCTATACCTGAAGGCAGCATTCAAGAGAATTGCCTTGTCCAAACTCTCCTGAACTTGAATGCAGCATCTTATGTTGAAAGAATTGCCCTCTCTGTGTAGAAATCCATGCTGTTACACCACATCTCCAGTATTGACTTGATTATGCTTAGTTGAGTGTGGTACCACGCACCGAACATAGCCGACCTCCAAGTTCACAACGCGTCGCTTTGGAGGTAGGGATGGGACGATACGCAAGTCTGCTATTTTCAATATTTTCACCAAAATACCCTTTAGACATTTCAGCCCCTGCCTCTAACATTCTCTGCATGTCCCTGCCCGACAGTGACAACATGCTTTTGTCCACCTGGCTCTCAATGACTTCAAAGCATTCCATGGAACTCCTGTCTCCAGTTTACCTCCAAGGCTAGACTAACAAATAAAAAGCATGTTACCTATGCTTTATACGTGGGGGGAGGCGGTAGATAAAGCAATGTCCAATTCATTCCCTATGGAAGTCAAATGGTTTTGAAGAAGCAACTTGCTTTAACACTTTGAATGCCAGCCCCCCCTGGCCCCCGTCCCTTACCAGTGCCACCATTAGGTCCCATTCATTCTGCCCCGATTCCAGGGAATATATTGAAAATGATCCGATATTCACATCGGAACAAAAATGGGAGGTTTGGTAAAAGAGGATTTTTTTTTTTACCAAAAAAATTTTGGAGTGATTTCGGTGAGCGGTTTTGGAGATAGGTGCTCGAGAGTGCGCACTGCGCAAACCAGTCAATAACCTCAGAAATCTAGATTCTGAGATATTTGAGTTCAAAGAAAAAAAACTTTAGGAAGCCATAGCGACAAATTGGTAAATGGTAACGGAACACAAGTACCCTTGACAGAAAGAATAGCATGCCTACTTTATTTTCTGCAAAAAAAGTGAAAAAAATATTGTACCATCGTCTAGTTTCAAGGGGGCAAAGTGAAAAAGTATGAAATGACTCAGAAGGTGGAAATTGCCTTACATTTTGATAGAACTATGCACTGTGAATTCACTGTGTTTTTACCTGGTCTAGAAGGTCAGGAAGACAAAAAGTCAGAAAAGCGATGTCAACCTTTTATTTTATGGCAACATCGAACCCTAACCCTGGTGAGTACCTCACACATCCAGCATGAACATATTTATGTTCAACAATATTTACAAATATTTCCAAAAAAAAAATCACAAATATGACTTCACAAAAATAAAATATAACTGGATAAAAGTAAAATAAAATAAATGTGCAGCAAGTAAAGAATAAATAAAATAATATAAAAGTCAAAAAAAGGCATTCAACAAGCCAACATTCAGGAGTCAAAGGCACCACAAATCAAGGTCAAAGATGGTACTGTTCACCGTGTGTGTGTGTGTGTGTGTGTGTGTGTGTGTGTGTGTGTGTGTGTGTGTGTGTGTGTGTGTGTGTGTGTGTGTGTGTGTGTGTGTGTGTGTGTGTGTGTGTGTGCGCGTGCGTGTGTGTGTACCTCAGGTGCCTCAAAATGGCCTGGTACCTGTTCCTTGCCATTGTTCTGGGAAAGTACGGCATGGCAATGTTTTTTTGACCACTGCATGGCAATCTCCGGCTTGTGAACGATAGCTGTGAGGAAGAGAAGTCCCAGAAAGTTCTTCAGCTCCCCTAGAGTGACATTGGTCCAGGCAGCGAACCTACAGTGTGTATGACCTATGCCTGACTCCTCCGCTCTCGCTATCTCCGCCATCATACTGTCCTCTGCGTTGTCATTGGTCTGGTTGCAGATCGGGCTCCCATCCTTCCTCCATCCAGTCAGACTCCACGGGCCCTGTATATGATAGAAATAAATACAAAATACTAAATGAACGTGCTTCTGTATAATTTGTATGTTCTTTGGCAAAGGCTGTCGCACAAAAGTAGTGAAAACAGCAGATCTACAAGCGAGGCGTTGTGTGCTTGTAGATCGGCTGTTTTCACTAGTCTAAATAATTTCAAATGTATATATGTATATATACGTGGCCACTGAATTCTATAGGCTCTGCTTTGATACAAATTTGATACAGATTTGAGATCGATTTGATAGATTATTATGTCACACACACACACACACACACACACACACACACACACACACACACACACACACACACACACACACACACACACACACACACACTGATTGTATTACTAAACTATCTATCTAGGTATACACACACAATAAAAAACTAAACTATAAAGAAATGTATTCTTACTGGAAGAAGTTGGAGGAACTTCATACACCTACTACAAACCATGGATTGACATCTAGACCTACTGCACATACAGTATGAAACAGAGCTGATACCTTTATGTACTATGAGGAAAATAATGCTGCTATTTGTACCCTGTATATATATAAAATGACAATGCGACATAGCTCTGTTTGAACAATGCTGTACCCCCTCCAACTGTATATTTTCAACTGTTTTTTTTATTGTATGTGTGATACTTGCTTTGGCAATGTAAACGTATGTTTTCTCATGCCAATAACGCTCCTTTGAATTGAATTGTATATTACCAAATGCACCCTACGTGGAAAAAAAACAATAGCAGGTCAGGCTTATTGACATCGGTTATTGATTGATTGAAGAATGTATTACAAGCTTGCATTAGAGTAGACCTACAGATTCATGGCTCATTTCCACAGGAACACACTTTATGCATATCATACAGTGGTGTGTTCTACACTTTTTTTGAGGGCATACGATCAGCTACTATTCGTTTGGCCAGGGCAGACGCTATAGTACATAATCCCTATCAAATACGCTACTTTGAAAGGTTCACGAGGGCAGACGCCGTTCATATTTTATTGTTCCTCCATCACGGAGGTATAGAGGCCGGCGCCTGGCGGCGCCGTGCCTGCGAGGGTGTCCCAAGTCGGGCGAGGTGTGGAGGGTAGTCCCCGGTGAGTCCCCAGAACACAGCACTGATCTCATATAACATTGAAAGACAGACAGACGTATAGAACATATTGAAACGTAAAAAGCATAGCTTTATAATGCTTACCCGGTTCGCTGATCGCAGCACACCTCAGCAGTGCTTCCTTCAGGGCAGGGGGAGACAGAGCACCGCAGCGACCGGGTCGTCCTCCTTGGCTAAGTCCACGCACGGCCTCATTTGGGTGTATTAGCGCCCGCTGCAACTCCGCTCTCCGGGGCCATACCTATCGGTGCAGCCGGTGGGCGCCGTAAGATGATACACTGCTCCAAACAGCCTGCCTCCGGTCCGGATCACCGCCCTAGCTCCTCCGTCCACTGTGGATGGCTGGCGACGTTCCTTGGCTCCCCCGACACAGCAGCAAAAACACAGAATTCTCTTCAAATCGCCGGCATCAGCGTTCAACGGCATCACCGTTCATCCTCACGCGTCGCCTCAGTCAAGTCCCAAACGCAGCCGCGCAGCAACAAACGAAAGTCCAACTGGTGCTTCGGGTTTTGATTATGGTCGGTGGCGGCGCTGGGCAGCTGCGGGCTTGGTGTCCACGGCCACGGGGCATGGTTCGGCTGCCTGCTTGGTCTCCATGTGCGGCCATGACTTGCTCTCTGATCAGCGGAGCAACGGTCCGGTAACTGGGACGGCGTTTTCTTTTTCTTTTTTTACAAAATGGACGGCCCCAACCTACAAAGAAACTAGCCCTTCCCTTCCCCCACTCCTCCTAGGTAAAAACTCTACCTTCCGATCTCTCTCTCTATCTCTATCTCTCTAAATAATACTACATCTAATGATTTTATAACTCATTCTAGCTCATTCTCTCAATATATCTCTCTCTCCCTCTGATTGCTGTGTGTCCGGACGGTAAAAGTCACTGAATTCTTTGAGACCCTTGTTTCTGGGGGGAACCGGCCAATCAGCATGCTTGAATTTGGTCACATAAGCGTGTGATGTCATGCAGGGGCGTCAATTGGGTATGGCAGGGGTATGCAGCTGCCATACCTTGACAGGGGGAAATAATAAAAATGTACTTTTCATCGTGCCTGTTGCTAAGGTATGGCAACATGACTGGTGTCTTCACCAGACACCAGTCATGTTGCCATACCTTAGCTTGTTCTGAACTGACGCCACTGAATTGTCATGCATGACGACCGTCCCATCGTCCAAAAGGGCTGTATCTTGGTTACCGCATAGATCCAACACTGTACTACTGTAATATGAAAAAAAAGCATCTGGCGTCATATGACGCCAATATTATTTTCTGGCATCATTGCCAAGTGCGTGTCTGACGTCATATGACGCCCTGGCACTCAAAGTGTTAAGGCTGCGCTTCCCCATGAAGCAGCCATAAAGCATGTTGCTTCTTCTTTTCAGAAAGAAATATGAGGTGGCAAAATAAGTAAGTTATCATAGCCCCATTTCTAAAATAGCGAAAACAGTGGATTTACAAGCTCTCAACACGCTGTCGAGCAACGTGTTGAGAGCTTGTAAATCAACTATTTTCGCGTTATGGTTAGGAGGCGAAAAGTGAAAATATCTGAAAATGTTTGCCTATAATGACATTCCCAAAATTGGAATGCCACATTGAAAGTGGTTAATAAATTAATCATTGGATACAATAATTAGAACACTGTCACATATAGTTGGACGGGCATCAATTGCAATTGCAGTGCAATCAGATTACTCTGCAAAAACAAGTTGAGACAATAGCATTATGCTAGATTAATAGCATTTTCAGATTAAATGTGAACAGGGGGTGGCCATTGCCATCCCCTGATGACCCAAATGTAGCCCCTGTTTCTTTTTATGTTTTCATTCATAAATGAATGCCCTTCTTTCGTTATACAAGTGTTCGTTAAGAGTGTCGTCGCGATGTGACGTGTTGTGAGCTTGTATATCTGTAATTTTCACTATTTAAAGAAATTATTCGAACATTAATCTAAAAGGAACAGTTTTGGACATACCTGTACATAAGATGTCCATCAAACAGCGACAATATAATAATTGTGTTTCACTAATAAATATGTTGTTATATGGTGGAGAAAATCTATTTCAGCTGAACAGTGAGGGTTTATCAATGCAGAAGGATCTACTTAAGTAAATGCACTTAGACCCCTGTTGGACAGTGCAGAAGGTGAATGTATTGGATCTGTATTGTACCTGTACTCAAGTGCAGTACTTGAGTACTTACTACTCATAGTGACATTCAGGATCTGTGATTTAAATGTTTTGACAGGAAGTAAAACATTAAGCTTCTTCCTCTCTCCAGACTAACAACAGGAAACACACATGCCATTTCCTGTCTGCAGGCACAGAGGTTGAAAAGGGTTGAATATGCATTGTGTGTGTGTGTGTGTGTGTGTGTGTGTGTGTGTGTGTGTGTGTGTGTGTGTGTGTGTGTGTGTGTGTGTGTGTGTGTGTGTGTGTGTGTGTGTAAACGCAGCAGTAATTAATCATAATGTGTTTTATTGATCCAGCGCCTCCGTTCACTGCTGAACTTTACACATCAATCAATACACACACACACACACACACACACACACACACACACACACACACACACACACACACACACACACACACACACACACACGCACACAATCATTATGGTCTTTCTTTCCATCTTTTGTTCTCGTACCCTCTCCCTCTCTCTCTCTCTCTCTCTCTCTCTCTCTCTCTCTCTCTCAGCACTGATGCACTTTGCAGCATTGTGATGAGTTGCATGAGGTTAAAAAGAAATAGAATAATTTGTGTTCCCTCATTACAAGCAGGAATTGTGTGATGAGAGAAAAAGAGGGGAAAAGGTTAAAGAAGACTTTGTGCTTTTGCAGCTTTCTAGCTGCAGTTTTGTTGTAGCTACGGAAGTTTTTTGAGCGGTGGAACACCGTCTCCTATGTGTGACTGCGTGTGTATGTAACTATGTACTGTATGTAACTTTGTAACTTTGTATGTAGCGTGAGCTGCAATACCGAGTCAACGGATACGATTTGAAACACAACTTTCGCAAGTGCGGCGGATTTTTTGACTGAATGAACCAACCACGCTTACCTCAAGTCGTCCCATCTCTCCAATCTGGTGATTATCAATAACCAACAGGATTTAATATTGTCCGTCTTTTGCTGTCTGTTTAAAGTGCGAGGCGCTGTATAAATATGATTGACATAAAACCGCCATTCTTACCCCGACGATGCCCGGCGATTTAGAGAGAATGAACGTCTTTGAATGAATGTCTTTTAGGCTAAACCCCAGTTTGTTTATTTAGCCCATGACAATATTGTGCTACTGTAAACGTTTCTGTAAAGCGACTTTGGGTACTTAGAAGAGCCGTATATAAAGATGAGCTATTGTGGAGAGATGATATACCATCTTTTTTTTAAATGCGGGTTGCGGGGCGGGCGGATTCGTTGATTTGTATATTGTTCTGCGGCGCGGGCGCGGGCGGGTTACGTTCTGTGCGGGCTGTGGGTCGTGCGGGTTGTGAAAAAAAACTCACCCGCGCATCACTAACATGCACACATTCCTCTCACACACACACACACACACACACACACACACAAACACAGGGCATAGCTTAACAAAATTAACTGCTCACATCCAGCGCTTTTTATCTTCATGTCACTGGCTTCCATTGGAAATGAATTGTATCCTATAGCTTTGTAGCTGACAGTGTGAATGCAACATGAGGCAGAACATTATTTAAATTGAAAAAGTTACACGGTATAACTCCACTTCTAAACAGTGCTTTGTGAGACACAGAGCTCCACAACACTCAGTCCATCCATGGTCTAGATGTCTGATAGACTTAGTCCATCCCTATGCTATACAGATCAGTCCTTCCATAGTCCATAGTGGTGTGATAACATTTAGTCCATCCCTGTGGTCTACAGATTAGCTACAGTGTTTGGGGTTGGTCTGACGGACTGCGTGTCAATCCTTCACTCTCGCTCTAATCTATTAGCGTTCAGCCCATCTCTGGAGAATGAACATCCAAACACACACACGCACGCGCACACACACACACACACACACACACACACACACACACACACACACGCACTCACTCTCACTCCCCCCTCTCTCTCTCTAACACAGGGTGTCTGTGTTCAGTATTATCGGGCGTAGAGTGACCACAAGCATGTTAACTACACACGCACACAAACACGCACGCACGCACACACCCACACACTAGGTAAACACTAACTGAATTGAAACCAGTTTGAATGTAATTGGATGGAATGGCATGGTTGCTGTGGTAACATGGTGTTTGTTGACGAGGGCTTGCGTCACTTACAGTTCTTCACGATTTTTTAACACACAAAATCTAAAATAATTGTTCAGTTTTTAAGTTTTGACAAAATTTAGGAAACAAAAAATTAAGGGACTCATAAAAATGTGTCCGCGACCCACAAATGGCTCCCGACCCAGGGTTTGGGAACCAGTTATATATACAATGCCATCGTTCCGCTATACTGTACGGTAGGTCCATGGACAAATAACCCTGGAGTTGACAAAGCTGGGGACAAGTGTGCTCTTATCTGTCATGTTTGTTTGTTTGTTTTGGCCTATTTGTTTGTATAGCCCGGGGGTCAGCAACCCGCGGCTCTAGAGCCGCATGCGGCTCGTTAGCGCCACCTTAGTGGCTCCCTGGAGCTTTTTCAAAAATGTATGAAAATGGAAAAAGAAGGGGGGGAAAATGTATTTTTTGTTTCAACGATTTTTTTATCGTCACTGTCGGGCAGAAACCTTGTATCTCCAAGTTTCAAATTTGTATATATATATTTTTTTTGCGAAGTAGGCCTAAAGCCCTGCTTCATCATACAAGACTGATGCACAAAGGTAGTGAAAACAGCAGATCTACAAGCACACAACGCCTCGCACCGCGAGGCGTTGTGTGCTTGTAGATCGGCTGTTTTCACTAGTTTAGTTCATTTTTGTAAATGATAAATACAAAACGAAGTTTTGGACATACAAGGTTTCTACCCAACAACGACGATATATAAGGCTTTTATAATTTTTTGCGGCTCCAGACAGATTTGTTTTGTTTTTTTTTGGTCCAATATGGCTCTTTCAACATTTTGGGTTGCCGACCCCTGGTATAGCCGAGGTGCTCTTGGTAGGGGGAAACGATAGGAA
>NC_137828.1:58259326-58314326 GCF_963921795.1 Nannobrachium achirus | reverse complement strand
TACACAGTCAGTCTACTTGTCTGTCTAACTACTGGAACATGGGATTTTATTTAGCATTTTTCTTTTTTTCTTCTTTTCATAATGAAAGTAGAGAAGTTGAAATTAGATTACATTTGCATATAAAATGGGAATTTGCATAAGAAGCCATATATAATTTGCATACGGCAGGTACCGTATATTCAAAGGAGCACTTTCGGATGGTTTACTAGTCAAGGTGTAGAAGGATGTTTTAGTTGAGTTCAACATATCATGTTCCTTTGCCAGTGTGCAAAATTAAAAGATTCACAAACCTTACCTTAAAATGATGCAAAAATATAATAAAACCTTGTGTGTGTTCAGTAGTTCATGTTTTCCACACTCTGTCTGTATGTCTGTCTATCTGACAGATATGTAGGTGAATTGTAATTAAAATTCGAAACAATCTTCTGTCTCAACAGATGGACATGCTTGTACGCATACACGCGCGTGCGCACACACACACACACACACACACACACACACACACACACACACACACACACACACACGCACGCACGCACACATGCACGCACGCACGCACGCACGCACACACATATGTATTAACATGTTGGGAAAAAAAGATTACATTTCACTGCATTCTCCTCTGTCCCCTCCCTTCAAGCTCCTCTCCTCTCCTCTCCTCTCCTCTCCTCTCCTCAATTGTTCTTTATCTTTCTTCTCACCATCTCATCACCTCTTTCATGTCCCTCTCATACCCATGCACGTGCGTGCGAGTGTGCACACATGTGTGCCTGCCTGCGTCCCTGCCAGCCAGCGTGCGTGTTTGTATCTTAATCCAGAGATTAGCAGTACAATAGAACGTTCCAATACCAGAGATTAGAATTGAACCGGTGGGATTAATCACACATATTTTAAACATTCTGCACGGAACATTCCTTTTTAATTTTGTAGTTTTCTTATAAAAGTGCATGTTGAATTTTCTGCAAAAACAACACACTTCTCAAAACAGGTGACTTCTTGGGAAAGTACCCCCTTCTAGTCAGACATTTGACTGGAAGGGGGTATCCTCAACTGAAAGGGGGTATCCTCGACTGGAAGAGGGTACCCTCGACTGGAAGAGGGGTATCCTCAACTGGAAGGGGGTATCCTCGACTGGAAGTGGGTACCCTCGACTGGAAGAGGGGTATCCTCAACTGGAAGGGGGTACCACTCGACTGGAAGGGGTTACCCTCGACTGGAAGAGGGGTATCCTCAACTGGAAGGGGGTATCCTCGACTGGAAGTGGGTACACTCGACTGGAAGAGGGGTATCCTCAACTGGAAGGGGGTACCACTCGACTGGAAGAGGGTACCCTCGACTGGAAGTGGGTACCCTCGACTGGAAGAGGGTACCCTCGACTGGAAGAGGGGTATCCTCAACTGGAAGGGGGTATCCTCGACTGGAAGTGGGTACCCTCGACTGGAAGAGGGGTATCCTCAACTGGAAGGGGGTACCACTCGACTGGAAGGGGTTACCCTCGACTGGAAGAGGGGTATCCTCAACTGGAAGGGGGTATCCTCGACTGGAAGTGGGTACACTCGACTGGAAGAGGGGTATCCTCAACTGGAAGGGGGTACCACTCGACTGGAAGAGGGTACCCTCGACTGGAAGTGGGTACCCTCGACTGGAAGAGGGGTATCCTCAACTGGAAGGGGGTACCACTCGACTGGAAGAGGGTAACCTCGACTGGAAGTGGGTACCCTCGACTGGAAGAGGGGTATCCTCAACTGGAAGGGGGTACCACTCGACTGGAAGAGGGTACCACTCGACTGGAAGAGGGTACCCTCGACTGGAGGAGGGGTATCCTCAACTAGAAGAGGGTACCCTCGACTGGAAGAGGGGTATCCTCGACTGGAAGGGGTTACCCTCGACTGGAAGGGGGTACCCTCGACTGGAAGGGGGTATCCTCAACTAGAAGAGGGTACCCTCGACTGGAAGAGTATCCTCGACGACAAGGTGGGATAAGATTTTGTCACTATATCGAATAGCGCTGTTGAAAATGGGTGAAGTGGACCTTTAAGCGCACTTGATTATTATTATTTTTTAATGCCTTTATTGAGAGGGATAGACAGTAGGCTGACAGGAAATGGGGATAGGAGATGGGGAGTGCCATGCAGCAATGGCCGTCGGGATCGGGACTCGAACCCGCGACACGCTGTCAGGCTACACTGTCTGAGCCTAGGCGCCTGCACTGCTGCGCCAGCGGCCCAGGGCCACTTTCTGTGTTCCTTAACCTCTGTTAATATCGGCCAATCCCTGTGCTGCTTCTTGGTATCCCACGGTTACTCTCTGACATACATATGGCCAACCATTAATCAGCAGTGTGACATATTATGGTCTGCGACGGCCTGGGGCCGTTACCACGGCGCCGCAAATACCCTAACCCCGCACAGACACACACACACACACACACACACACACACACACACACACACACACTGGACAAGCACAGAAATACAACAGAAGACTAAATTAGCAGGACACTTTAACAAGCAGGCGCGTGCACGCACGCGCGCACACACACACACACACACACACACAAACGCACGGAAGCAGGCACGCGCACATGCAGGGACACTAGGAGACAAATTATGACCCAAAAAACTATCAAACACCTATAGCTGAAAACTAGATCATAGCCTTCATGTACAAATCTATCTGTATTTATACCTGTATTATACAATCTATATGTCACCATATAACTTAATCATTATTCTATACATTCTATATAAAAGTAAAATATAATCTGCTGCAGTCAGAACTGATGCCCATACATGGAGATCCCTGTCTGAACCAGCCACACAGATATGGGCTTAATATTGATGCCATCAGGAATCCTCATAAATCTCCATGACATCACAGTGACACAGTGATGTCAAAGCGTGATGTCAGAGCGGCAAACCCATAGACCGTAAAAAAGTGTACACGTCTAGACACACAGACAGACAGACATAGTCAGCATGTACCGTTTCACATACTAAACCGTGACCTTCGGTCGCAATAAGACTCAAGGTGGCACCTGCACCAATTATCTTTTAGGGCTGCAACCCTGACTCCATGCCACCAAGAATGGGCATTCGAGTGGGCATGCAAACACACTAGTCGAATTGGTCTAGTCCTGTTAGTCGGATGCTTATGTAGGAGGAGACTTGTGTCTCTAACATAGATAATTAACATTATGTTTAATTATATATTTGATGCACTGGACCCATTAGTTGAGTTCCTAATCAGTCCATGGATAAATGCCTGAGTAGTAAATACTGCAGACAGTGAGAAATGATGCCATAATGACTCACTGAGAAAGAGCAGTGTCATTGATTAGAAATGTAAGTGCTTAATTGATCAAATCGATCAGAGAGAGAGCAGTGTGTTATTGATTAGAAAATTAACTGTGTGATTGATCAGATTGATTGGTCAACCGCAGCATGAGACTTCCCTTTGCAGAGTTCACTTGCAGTTCCTAGAGCATTGGTTCTCAACCTAGGGGTCGCGACCCCAAGGGGTCGCTAAATAATTTGGGGTAATAAAGAGGTTGCAAGGTGCTTTTCTGAAAAAAATGGAAATCTGAATAAAAAATAAACACATCTATTTGCTTGTTAATATTTCAGTAAAAAAGGAAGTGTGAGTGCGTGCGCACACGTATGTGTGTGTTACTGACCACAATGAGACAGACCGTTCATGATGGCTCTGTGCTCTCTACAGCACAGGGGGGGATTTACTCCCTTTCATACAAGTCATACTCATAACAAAAATAACCCTGGGTGTGCATAGCCTACTGAGCTTCACAGTTTGTATACCGATAAACCACATCAACATCGATGTGACAGAGTTCACAATGTAGCAGGGGATTAGTCACTGTTGTTACATTTTAAACTGAAATACTGGAGGTGCACTACATATTCATAACTAAACACCACGCACGCACACGCGCACAATGCAAGTATGAATATTTACTGTACTAATTTAGGGTAAGTAGCAGCTTCAGGGTAGTCTTTAAAATATCTGCGCCCTCCTCTTTCTCTCTCCTCTCTCTCTGTCCTCCTTCTGTCTGTCTGTCTCTCTCCCCCTCCCTCTCGCTTTCCCTCGTGCACACATACACACAGCACGCACACACAAATACACACTCACAAGCAAGCAAGCGAATTTGCGCAAGCACGCTCATAGACAGACACAGACACAGCACACATGCACGCACGCACACACGCGCACGCACACGCACACACACACACACACACACACACACACACACACACACACACACACACACACAGCTTTCATTTCAGCCTGTGTTATGTGCTTAAATCTTTCATCTGTGCTCAGAGGGGTTACACCATGATTACCATAATAATTATGATAATAATAGTGATAAAAGTATAAAGCCTAATAAAATATTTATCAGCCTTTATTTCTCTTATTTTGTGGAATATTCCAGTGGATCACTTCTCCTCTTCAACAGAAATAAAGACAAGATGAATATTAATACTAAATCACACTAATTCATAATACAACTTAAAACAATTTAAAAAGAAGTACAAACAGGCTATTTTGGAGAAATATCAAATAGAATGAATTTGGATACATTAACCTGTTAATGTGACCCTTTGTTTCCTTCGCTTTTGATTTAGTCTGTTGTCTGTTATTGTTGTTCTTTTGGTTTTGGTATTGTCTTGTTTTTGATTTAGTCTGTTGTTTGTTATTTAGTCTGTTGTTTGTTATTATTTGTTCTTTTGGTTTTGGTACTGTCTAGTTTTTTGATTTAGTCTGTTGTTTGTTATTGTTTGTTCTTTTGGTGTTGGTACTGTCTAGTTTTGGATGTAGTCTGTTGTTTGTTATTGTTGTTCTTTTGGTCTTGGTATTGTCTTTTATGTTTTATATTGTTTTGTCGTCGGTTGTTTGTTCTTATGTTTGTGTTTGTTTTTTTGTTTGTTTGTCAAGGATAGGGATCAATAAGCATTAAGCTTCTGCCTATACCTTTTCGATACAGGTTAAAAGAAACGAAAAGAAATTTGATTTGTAATGTCTAACTGTTCATCGAAATAAACGATTCATTCAATACAAGTTGCACTTGAAAGTTTATACTGTAGTTGAAATTCACAAAGTGTCAGCTGTTTGCAATAAACAAATCAAACAAGGACAAATATGAGTAGCCAGTAGTGATGCGCGGGTCAGGTTTTTTTCATAGCCCGCCCGCCCCGCAGCCCGCACGGAACCTAACCCACCCGCACCGCCCCTCAGAACAATATACAAATCAACGAATCCGCCCACCCCGCGACCCACATTAAAAAAGAAATATGATAATCATCACCACAATAGCTAATCTTTATATACCGCTCTTCTAAGTACCCAAAGTTGCTTTACAGAAAGGTCTACAGTAGCACAATATTGTCATAGGCTAAATAAACATACATGTTGTTCAAAATAGGGTTCTTTACTATTACTTGAGAGCAAAAAGACTGTTCATTCTCTCTAAATCGGGGGCATTGTCGGGGCATGAATGGCGTTTCATGTTTTATGTCAATCATATTTATACAGCGCCTCGCACTTCAAACAGACAGCAAAAGATGGACAATATTAAAAACTGTTGGTTATTGATTAATCACCAGATTCGGGAGATGGGGCGACTCAAGGCGTGCATGGTTCATTCAGTCAAGATCCGTCTCACTTGCGAAAGTTGTGTTTCAAATTGTATCCTTTGACTGGCTGGTGTCGTGATATAACTTAACTGACACAAAGTATTTATAAACAGACTTGTGTGGATGACATAGACATTTAAGTGAAATCCTGATCAGGGACACACACTGTGAATTGTTTGTGCATTGTCTGGTCTGCTCAGTGGGTGTGTCTGTGCCAGCGAGTGTATGTGCGAGGCGCATGCCATGTACAGACATGCGGTTCGTGGCCCAACAGAGCGAAGGAGAAACCTCGCTCCAAGCCTCTCTGGCACTTTTTAAAACTCGCTCGCTCACGCTCAATTCAAGTGTATTCAAACCGTTGTATTCTTATTCTTATTATTACTCTTATTAAGAATAAAAGGCAAATAAGAGCACATGTCATGAGAGTGGTGATAACGCGCCCGCCCCGCCCCCCGCCAATTGAGTCTGAAATCTTGACCGACCCTATCCGCGGTCAACGGGTCGACCCACTCATCACTAGTAGGTCCATATCTACTAGTCCATGGTCCATATCAAGACGAACATTTGACAAAATAATTAGAATTTCCCTATAATAATTATTATTCATGATTATAATTTAAATGAGCTGGCTGCCATCAGTTCGTTTTAGTTTAATGTCTCAAGAAAAGATGAAGTGCTGGAACAAAACAGAGAGGGCGCTGTTTCCCCCTTTTCTTTGACGATGGGTTCCCCGTTTGGTTTTAGTTTCACCTGATGCAGAGATGTCAAGTGTTCTCTCAACTTTTAAGACCTTTTTAATTGCGACCGTAGGTCGCAGTTTAGTATGAGAAACGACACGTCTTGACCGCATCTGTCTGTCTCTGTAACGCTTGGTTTGACATTTTATTGTGCTCTGACATCATTGTGATGTTAGGGGAACCAAATCCCGGGAACCAAATCCCTTTTATGCCCATATATGGAGATCCCTCTGATGCCAGGGGAACCAAAACCCTTTTATGCCCATATATGGAGATCCCTGATGTCATCAATATTAAGCCAAGCTTGGTTTTATCTTTTATTGTGCTCTGACATCACTGTGATGTCAGGGGAACCACACTAACATAATGCCTTTTATGCCCATAAATGGAGATCCTGATGTCATTAATATTAAGCCCATATCTGTGAATGCCAAAATACACGTCAGTCTAACCCAGGGGTGTCGAACTCATCTTGGGGTGAGGGCCGCATTGGATGAAAGGCGACTTGATGAGGGCCGAACCAGTCGCGGATCGGATGGCATGCACACTCGCGCACATGTTCGCTCTGTTTTTCTTCCTGTCGTCTCAGCCACTGCTGTAGCTAGCAGTATAGCAGTATATCATTTTACAAATTGTGTTCATTATTAAGTAAAATAGCTACTTTCATTATTGGTATTACAGTTGCAGTTAGGTACGAGAGATGCTATTTGTTTAAAGGAGTAGTTCATCCCCAAAATGACTTTTTTTTCTTGGATTACTCACGCCATGGAGAATTGAGTTCAATAATATATTTTTATTTTATTTGTCGCATTACTAAGACAAAAATGTGATAATAGTACACTTCCCCCCATTGATTCCGGATGGGGACCCAAATGCATTTGGGTCCCCATTCGGAATCAATAGGCATGCATTTATTGTAATCAAATTTCTGTTTTAGGAATGAGTCTACATTGGCTCCATGGCATTTTGGGGGTGAACTACTCCTTTAAGAAGTGCCAATAAGAATAAACCATTTGATAATAGAATAATTCAATTCCTGATAGTCTCCAGTACGCTATAATTTGTAAATGGCTAAAAAGAATATTATTGATGCAGGACAATAATTATTTTTATTGTATTTTATAATTAAAAAAATAAAAGTAATGAACAATAATGGCATATTCAGAAAATATCGGAATAATAAAACTTTTACATTTTTATTATTATTATATTTTTTAAATAAGTTATTTTTTTTAACAACATTAATTTCCATGTCTAATATGTGTAATCTTTGAGTACAGTTCGAATATTGTAGGTATGTTCAGGTATTATTCATAGCCAGACCAACCACCCTATTCCTAGCAATGCTGTCATCTTCAAAGAGAGAGAGAGAGCTGGTCACTTAACATTCCAATCAATCAACTCAATCACTGCCAGGTGGGAGAAACCTAGCCTGCAGTGTACAGACATTAGTTAGGTTAATTCTTAAAACAATCATAACTCTTGACAGGAATGGGCTAGAGCAGGGGTCTCAAACTCAATTTACCTTGGGGCCGCTGGAGGCAGAGTCTGGCTGAGGCTGGGCCGCAGCCTCAGCACACATGCACACACATGCACGCATGCGCAGCGCATGCACTAATAAAACAAATTAGTGCCTGTGCACTAATTTGTTTGATTATTATACTGTAGTTTCATACCAGTCTAACAACTACTGTATCTATCTCCCCATCAGTCTTCTCAAATGTCTTTTTTATATTTTAACACAAAATAAGATGAACAAGGACCCTGGTGTAAACAAGTTCTGTTTAACTTATGGAACATGTACTCTACTGTTAACTGTACTATATTATTAACTGTTTTGAGGTTCATATCAAACTCGCGGGCCGCACTAACATTAAACTTTCATATTAAGGTGGGGGCCACAAAATATCGTCTCGCGGGCCGCAAATGGCCCCCGGGCCGCCAGTTTGAGACCCCTGGGCTAGAGACTTACTTTTTTTTCCTAAATGCTCAGAAATGTATGCTCTAGCCTGGGGGGCCGGATTGAATCATCTCGCGGGCCGGATTCGGCCCGCGGGCCGTATGTTTGACATCCCTGGAACCTATAAATTAGAATATAAATGTCAGTCCAGGGGTTGACACTAAGGTCTCAGAGGCACTTGCCCGTCGGGCAAGTACAGGTCATGTTCTACTTGCCCAAAGTTCTTGCCCACTTGCCCGAAAAGTAAATCGTCAATTATAAAATGATGGGTAACATTTTAATTACCGTTTTTACTTCCTGGGGCTGTGCTTTAAAAAATGTCATACCTAATTTTGTATGCCAAATACCTACATAACTATGAATATGACTATGGGTTATTTTAACAGTGAAAACAGCACATTATAGGTAAACAGTGCTCTTATTTCACATTCCAAACCAGGAGACAGAGCGCTCTTGCAACGTTCAGTTGTTTAGACAGATACAGTATCTTGCTTATAGACGGTTACGTCCCCTCTCAAACAAGCACTTGCCCTGTCGGGCAACCTGAAAGCAAACTCCACCTGCCCCAAAGCTTTTTTTACCTGCCGGGGGCAGGTGGGCAAGCCTTAGTGTCAATGCCTGCAGTCTAACCAGTGTGGCTGGTTCTACAGACAGGGATCTCCATATATGGGCATAAAAGGGATTCTGCTAGTGTGGTTCCCCTAACAGGACTTCATACGGGAATGCCCATATATGGAGGCCACATCGGCCACATACAATCCCTTTTCCCCCTTATATGGAGATCCCTGTCTGTAGAACCAGCCACTGGTTAGACTGACATGTACAGTCTATAGCAGGGGTCTTCAACGTTTTCAGGCCAAGGACCCCTTAGTTGAGAGAGAGATGAAGCAGGGACCCCCACAACCTTTTCATAGATTCCATATAGTTTCATTGTTTGACGCAGCGCGAGGCGTTGTTTGTAGATCTGCTATTTTTGGCTAAAGTTTTCACAACATATGGACACTAGGGTTCAAGTGGTTAATATAAAAAAAACTTTCTATCACTCAAAGATTTGGAGGACCCCCTGTAGTAACTCTGAGGACCCCCTAGGGGTCCCGGACCCCCTGTTGAAGACCCCTATAGGTTAAAGGGCGAGGTCGCGTTCGCCCTTAGGCATCTTACTAGTACCAAATTGGCTAAAGTGTCTAATATTTTGTATAAAGACTATTAAAGAAAATAGCCGATCTACAAGCTCACAACGTCTCGCCGTGCTTGTCAGGGTGGGAGGGTCCCCAGTTCAAATATGATTATTTTGGGGGGTCGCGACCTGAATCCTTGAACTTAAGTAGAGCACCCATTTGCTGTTTTGACCTGCTGCAAATGTGATTTCTTTCGAACACCAGCTTCTGTCAGTGTTCGTGAGGAATCTTAGTCCAATCCTCAGTTTTTTGGCGGACCGTCTTTGGTCTGAGAACTTTACTTTCTTATGCATGGAGTGTGGAAGTGGCCGGAAAGGCACCGTTTGGTCGAGAAGTCACAATATGCCTTTTGGGGAGTGAAGGGGAACACACACCGGCTGCGGACAGGGAGTGGCTGACACCGCCGGTGTGGGTTACATTCATTGAAAATAATAACGGTGTCTGTTTTGACGCGCGCCGTCCACATGTGTGTGTCCCACTTTAGACAGTGTTGATGGGGTTCCCTAGCACAACATATATTAAGATGAGGGATGAGGCCAAATTACTTTGAGAAACACTGGTCTAAGGTTAAAGTCAGGAGACTGTGACGGCCACAGTAGGATCTTAATGTTTGCTTGTAATCAGAGTTTAGGGACACATTGTGAAGATGGTTTATCGGTCATGTGGAGATATTGCTGTAATCCCTGCTGTCATCTGTAGACGGATTAGAAATGTCTTCCTTTAATCCAAGACATTCCTTAAACTATAAATACATTATTATCTTCATGTCTGAAGATTAGCATCACTGTCCAGCATGTCACACGCGCGCATGCGCGCACACGCGCACGCACGCACGCACGCACGCACGCACGCACGCACGCACACACACACGCACGCACGCACGCACACACACACACACACACGTCCATGTGTGTTTAATCCCTGTCCGGAGAGGTCATGCTGATTAGAGTTCTGTGTCTAATCCCTGATCATATTCATACATCTTTGTGTATGTGTGTGTGTGTGTGTGTGTGTGTGTGTGTGTGTGTGTGTGTGTGTGTGTGTGTGTGTGTGTGTGTGTGTGTGTGTGTGTCTTAAGACATCTTAAAAAGTGAGTCTGCTGGGGATTAGTGTATCTGCGTTTGTGAGTGTTATTGCTGCACAATATATTGTTATTGTATCACTATCGCGGTATGACCAAGCGCTGTATAGTGCAGCCCTGTGTGTGTGCATGTGCACTATGCGTGCGTGCTAGTGGTGGAAAAATAACTCAATTGTTTTGTACCAAAAGTAAAGTACAAAGTACTCATTATGCAGAAATGTCCCATTTCACAACTTTTCAAATGTATAAAATGTATCAAAACATTTTGAAAATAGATAATTTATGTTTTTTGTAATAATAGTCAAACGTACTAACTAAAGTTTTCCAATATGTGTAGTATATTTGTTGTATTTGCCTCTGAGATGTAGTGGAGTAGAATGCCTCAATGTTTTAACTACAAATGTTTTTTACTGGTACAGTACTTAAAGTGGGCGTGACACGGCCAAAACAGCTAATTATGGCTATCAAATTAGCCAATTTTTTTAATGATGTCATGTACCCCCATGTTAAATTACCCAATCAAATTAATTTATTGTAGTTACTGTACTGAAAGTAGTACTTTCTGTACAGTAACGGCAATACATTAATTTGATTGGGCTAATATGGGGGGAGGGGGCGGAGACTCGCGGAGTCGAGTATCCATATCATTATCTTTTGAAACTGCCCCAAAAAAAGCTGTCCGAGGTGTGTTTCCGACTTTCTAAACCAACTTTAAAACTATCAGTTCTAGGGGTAAAAAATATATAGCATTCGCTATAAAATCAATGGTTAGACCGATAAAAAAGTACATGTCTTCTTCAAAAAAGGTGTCAAAAAAGGTGTACGAGGGTCAACACGCTTCTCCCCCTCCATGAGACGGTTTTGCCGGCCATACCCTGCTGTCTCTTACCCTAACCTGGAGCACCCGGGACACCGGAGCAAGCGTAGAACGAGGGAACAACGATCTCCTCCTCCTCCTCCGCAGAGGAGGTCTGTGGCTCATACACTCTGTGTGTGTGTTAGCCTGGTTAATAAACCAGACTGCACAACACCACCCCCTGTTGGTAGTGGTGGTGTTGTGTAGTCTGGCCCTTCACATTAAATAAGCTTTTTCCACCAGCCCTCAGAGAGGGCGAGCCAATCAGGGCTGTAGGCTTGGGGCACGTGGTGGGTGGTGGCCTGGTTCAAAACCATTCAGCCAATCAGGCGACTCTGTGTGTATTCAAACACATTCCCCCCTCCACTCTTATTACAGACATCAAACAGATTGTAGTCTTTGATGCTTTCAGTGACTAACGAGCTATTGACATTTGTATGGCTCAATCAATTACAGCAGCTCACAAGCCCTTTGAAGTTCAGAGGGAGCAATTAAGAGCAAGTCAACTTAACATTTTTTTAAACCACCCCCTGCCCGCCCCCCCAGAAGTGGAATGTCTGCCCGAAATCTCAGACTCTCTTCCCAAAACGAAGTGTGTGATAGAGTCTGACGCTTGCAGTCAGGCTATGTGTGTGTAGCCTGTGTGTGTGTGTGTGTGTGCTTTCGCGCGTGTGTGTGTGTGTGTGTGTACACACACAATAGCTCTCGCAAAGCCGCAGCCTGCAGCGTTAGCCGGGCTACACGCTAACAACAAGGCATCACGTTGTGCGCGGCACCGCACGACGGACGAAGTATACATTGCGAGGCACCGCACAACGGACGAAGTATACATTGCGCGGCACCGCACGACGGACGAAGTATACATTCACTACTAACTGATACTGCCCCGCCTCCTTTTCAGACTGTTTGAAGAAACACCACGTGACTTACTGTATCATAATGTTAAATTTCGGCCGGTGTCACGCCCCCTTTAAGTAAATATACTTACAGTAGTTACTTTCCACCGCTGGTGCGTGCGTGCGCGCGCGTGCGTGCGTGCGTGTGTGCGTGTGTCTTCACTGGCCTCGACAATTAGATTCAGTTACCATACACCTGTAAACTTTTCAATTTGATTCTATGATAAAATTAATTTGGAAGATCAACTACAACAAAGCAGTGGAACCCCTTTTGGGGTAGTTGTTGCTATGTACAGTATACAGTATACTAGTAAGACACCCTAAGGGTGAGAAGCGCTAAGGGCGAATGCACAGACCTGGTTGGTTGTTTAAAGGAGTAGTTAACCCCCAAAATGACTTTTTTCCTATTGATTACTCACGCCATGGAGACTTGAGTTCAATAATATTAGTTTGTATTTGTCGCATTCTTAAGAAAAATGGGATAAATGTATTGTAATTGAATTATTTTCTTAGGAATGCAACAAATACAAAAAAATATTATTGAACTCATGGCGTGAGTGATCAATAGGGAAACAAATCATTTTGGGGGAGAACTGTTCCTTTAAGTTGGACAAAATGTGGCCATAATTTGGCCATCTTTTCCCAAATATGGAGATGGCTGACGTCATAGAACACATGAGACTGACACAATATGTCCATACAGGGGTTGACACTAAGGTCTCAGAGGCACTTGCCCGTTGGGCAAGTACAGGTGATGTTCTACTTGCCCAAAGGTCATGCTCACTTGCCCGAAAAGTAAATCGTCCATTATAAAATGATAGATAAGATTTTAATTACCACTCAATTTAACACTTATTTGCTGTGCGATAAAAATGTCATACTGTATCGCAATACTCAACAAATCCAAATACCAAATACCTACATAGCTATACATATGATTAAATATGACTATGGTTTCACACTTGTTATTTTACATTTTCAAGTGTAGCAACAGTAAAAACAGCACATTATAGGTAACCAGTGCTCTTATTTTACATTCTGCAGACCAGAAGACAGCGCACTCTGGCCATGTTCAGGTGTTAAGACAGATATCTGGTGTTGTGTTTATAGACGGTTGCATCCCCTCTCAAATGAGCACTTGCCCGGTTGGGCAACCTGAAAGCAAACTTCACCTGCCCGGAGGTTTTATTTACCTGCCGGGGGCAGGTGGGCAAGCCTTAGTGTCAATACCTGCCATATATGGGCATTCCCAGATATGGGTTTAACTCATTTTCCAGATTTTCCAGTTTCGATAATCCCATGAAAATTGGTTAATATTGATGACATCAGGGATCTCCAAATAGGGGCATAAAAGCCTGACATGAGGCGTGACTGACTGACTGACCGACCGACCGACCGACCGACCGACCGACCGACCGACCGACCCACTCACTCACTCACTCACTCACTCACTCACTCACTGAAAGGAGGAGGAGGTTTTGATACTAACTTCTCCCTACGGTTGCAATATATATTTATTATTATTATTTTTTTTATTTCACAGAATCAAGGGTTTTATGGTCATGATTCACCAGAATCCTGGATGGCTTGAAAGGATCTTTATTATAAAAATGTTCGTTCATTATTTTAGTTTTTGGTTGCATTCCTAAGACAATCATTTGATTACAATAATTGTACCCCCATTGATTCCGGATGGGGACCCAAACGCATTTGGGTTGCCATCCGGAATCAATGGGAGTACATTTACTATAATACATGAACTCGAGTCTCCATGGCGTGAGTAATCAATAAAAGAAATGAAAGTCATTTTGGGGGTGAACTACTCCTTTAATGCAAAGGGTATGTAAATGCTATTTTAACGCTTGGTGCGTGAATGCTGAACTTCAACAGTAGCTATGTGAATGCTATATATGTAAACGTTATAGGTAGCCTACGTTAATGCTACTTTAACGCCTGGTAAGTGAATGCTAGGTATGTGAATGCTAGGCATGTAAATATGTACATAAATGCTAGGTAAACCGTACACATGGTCACAAACATTAGGCTTCACACTGAGTCTACTGCATCATTTTAGTCAGTGGAGTCCGCTCTTTGTATGCTATACGTCTGGACTATGAATTGGCCTGCAACACACACACACACACACACACACACACACACACACACACACACACACACACACACACACACACACACACACACACACACACACAGCTCAGTAACCTTTAACGGTATTACAGCTCCGAGCAGTGAGTGATCACAGTGATACTGTCAACTCCCATTGTGTGTGTGTGTGTGTGTGTGTGTGTGTGTGTGTGTGTGTGTGTGTGTGTGTGTGTGTGTGTGTGTGTGTGTGTGTGTGTGTGCGCGCACGTATGTGTGTGCACGTATGGGTGTGCCTGGGTGTGTGTCTGCGACGTGCATGTCCAGTCTGAAAGGTTAAATTCGCTTGAAAACAAGAAAAGGGAAAGTCATATGATTGTCCACAAAACACACACTCGCGCGCGCGCCACTCACACACGCAAGCACGCACGCAAAAGAAGAGGAGAGGAGAGGAGAGGAGAGGAGAGGAGAGGAGAGGAGAGGAGACATTGTCGTCTCCTGTGGAGACACAGATGCAGGTTGACAGTAATGGAGAGAGTAGTGTGTGGTATCACACACACACAGACACACTGACACACAGATGTACGCATGCACGCACGCATGCACGCGCACACACACACACACACACACACACACACACACACACACACACACACACACACACACACATCACTATTAAGCCAGTTCTCTCTCTCCTTCTCATCAAAATGTTTTTTCCCATGGATTCCTGGACCATCATTTCTTTTTTTTTCTTTTTTTCAGATTTGTTTTTGGGCTTTTATACCTTTATTGAGGACAGTAGACTGACAGGAAACGGGGGAGAGATCATCGGGAGAGACACGCGGCAAAGGTTGTCCGGATCAGGAATCGAACCGCCGACGCCGCCAGGCATCCATGCCTATGTGGCAATACCTATGCGCCTTGACCAGTAGGCCAGCAGGCACTCCCTCCTGGGCCATAATTTAACTCCCCAATTAGGCCACGCCCATTTTAGCCAAACTACATTTAACATTTTCTTTAAAACTTTCCAATACAGCTTTTACGTCTGCCCATAGGGGGCACCATAATGCACATCTTGTTATGCGTCTTTTTACCATCTGTTCAATCTCTCAAACAAACATCTTGACTGAGGTCAAATACATGCACTTGAAACATGTGCTGTGTGCTGTTTGTGTATGTATGTGTGTGTGTGTGTGTGTGTGTGTGTGTGTGTGTGTGTGTGTGTGTGTGTGTGTGTGTGTGTGTGTGTGCGTGCGTGCGTGCGTGCGTGCGTGCGTGCGTGCGTGCGTGCGTGCGTGCGTGCGTGCGTGCGACATTCCAAGACAGCCGCCTCGCCCTGATAATCATGGCAACAAACAGAGCATTACTTAGGACAGGTGGTTGCCATGGTGGTCACTGTGTCACTACAATCAGTCATTCTATCAATTATGACTTGAGTGTGTGTGTGTGTGTGTGTGTGTGTGTGTGTGTGTGTGTGTGTGTGTGTGTGTGTGTGTGTGTGTGTGTGTGTGTGTGTGTGTGTGTGTGTGTGTGTGTGTGTGTGTGTGTGTGTGTGTGCATGCGTGTGAGAGTGAGAAGGAAAGCTGGAGTGCGTGTTTCTCCAATACAAGCGTCTTTAATTAGAATATTTCTGTTAACTCAGCACCTAAGCGCACACACACACACGAGCGCACACACACACACACACACACACACACACACACACACACACACACACACACACACACACACACACACACACACACACACACTCACACAATAAGGCAGTTTTCAGGGGAACAGTAAACTCCTGAATCAGCGACACATGGGGTCATCAGTGACTTCCAGGTGTTTCTAGTCAGCCTTTTGTTTCTGGAAACAAACCCAAAGATCCAGGATCAGTTCCCTTGCCGTCAGGATTATAAGCAAACGCTCACTGAGTGTTTGGTTATAATCTGGTCGTCCCTAAAACTCGTGGAGGAGAGAAAGGTCTACACCAAAGAATGTAATAAGGTAATAATACTCACTACTCATTACTCGGTGTGATCGGGTTTTATACCGAAAGTGACTGATGTATAATCATTTATATATTCATGATTCCCGTGGTTTAAAATGTGTTTAACTGAATTTGATATAACCGTTGTGTTTACAGTATATAGTGTGTGTGTGACTAAACAAGCCGATTCGCATCATGTGGTGACCAAAAACAATGCAACGCCAACCGGAACCAACCACCAGAACCTTTTATTCTCCTTTTTTTCCCTAAACCGGATCACATGGCTATTCTAGAAATAATACCAGGCTTTCCTCCAAGCCTGGTGATGCAAGGTTAGGCGTTAGGGTTCAAGAGGTTAAATAGGCCCATTGTAATGTCACTGATCTAGGAACTGATCGCTGTGCATTATTCAGATGCGAAAGTTGCAAGTTGACCTACAAACGTTTACATGTCATGGTGTGCGTGCGTGCGTGCGTGCGTGCGTGCGTGCGTATATGCGTGCGTGCGTATATGCATGCGTGCGTATATGCATGCGTGCGTATATGCATGCGTGCGTATATGCATGTGTGCGTATATGCATGCGTGCGTAATACGCACGCATGCATATACGCACACATGCATATACGCACGCACGCATGCATATACGCACTGCGTATATGCATGCGTGCATGTATGGCAGGACTTTATTGAATAGACGGAAGGAAATGGGTGCGACCACGACCAGATACATCTGGAGAGAGAGAGAGAGCGAGAGAGAGACTACTCCAAATTCACACCAGCAGCAGCAGCAGTGATTTCTCTGTGTATTTCCACTCAACAGGACAACATAGTACATACTGTACAAAACATCTACAAAATGCAACTTTGTGTGATCCCCTAGTCCACTTAATTACTGAGTTAATTACTGTATTAATGATTGTATTAATCATTGTGTTATACGGTAGGACGTGTGTGTTCAAATCAGCTCTGCCAATATTAACGAGCTCCATCCCTAATTATGACTGAATGTTATTCAAATATAATAACATTATGACTGAAATTGAATGAATCTGCCTTCTTCTAATATGCTCTTTTTACTACTGTGGACAGGCTAACAAACCTCATGTGTCAGTAGCCTCTGAACTCTTATCCACCATGAGAGCCTGCAATGAATCTGCCTCCTTCACTGCCAAAATTATTCAAATTGGACAAGCAGCTCAGTGCCATGTCATGTGTTTCCAATTAAAAGTACTTTTCAGGTCATGATAGAAAATAGAAATTCCATTCAATCAGGAGAGACAAGTCATACAGCAGTGATATTCAACTGGCAGCCCGCGGGCCAAATTCGGCCCCAGTGGAGCTTTCTTGTGGCCCCTGGAGAAGAATTCCATAACCCAATGTAAAAATAAATTTAACAAATTATTATTGGATGGTTGGTTGTACAGGATGACCATTTTGAATGTTCAGCCATTTCTTTTTTCACCATACTTGGCAACAATAGCTAAACAGATGAGTGCACCTCATCCAATCGAAAACATTTGTGGGTCTTGAGTGGATGTTGACCATTTACACCAAATAAATAATTCTGTATTGTGTCCAGCTTTCATCGTGTTAAACAAACTAAACATTTTCAAAAATGGACATAGTGAAAATAAGCTTGCAGATTGGCTATTTTAAATATTAGTCATATGCGAAAAATACCGGGCTTTAATACACAAACAAACTCACTCACTCACTCACTCACTCACTCACTCACTCACTCACTCACTCACTCACTCACACACACACACACACACACACACACACACACACACACACACACACACACACACACACACACACACACACACAGAGAGAGAGAGAAAGAGACACACACACACACACACACACAGAGAGAGAGAGAGAGAGAGAGAGAGAGAGAGAGAGAGAGAGAGAGAGAGAGAGAGAGAGAGAGAGAGAGAGAGAGAGAGAGAGACAGACAGACAGACAGACAGACAGACAGACAGACAGACAGACAGACAGACAAAGAGAGGAAGGGAAAGACAGGGAAAGAAAGGCAGGAAAGGGTAATTTGGTCGACCTAGAGTCGGCTTCCTCTTGAAAGAGACATTCAATGTTCACTGTTCATATAAACTACTCTATTATCTAATAATCCCTATCTAACCATCTCTCAACAAAAACTAGAACCCAATCTTTTCAAACACACACACACACCCACACCCACACACAGACACACACACACACACACACACACACACACACACACACACACGCACACACACACACACCCACACCCACACACACACACACACCCACACACACACACACACACACACACACACACATGTAGTATCATATAGTTTATGATAAGACGTATATTCATATCATTTTAATATAAGGTATAGGATATTATATAATATTAATAATATATACGATGTTATCTCCATATGATAGGCTATAAGACATTAGGCTACAGGTAGTCTACACATGTGAAAAATTAAGACTAGGCATAAATACCTATATATAGACTATATATATATATATATATATATATATATATATATATATATATATATATATAGACCTATATATATAGACCTATATATATATATATATAGACCTATATATATATATATATATATATATATATATATATATATATATGTGTGTGTCTATAATAGCAACTACAAGCCTTTATTTGGTTTGGTGAAACTTTTCCACAGCGTATTAAGCGCGCACGCACGCACGCACACACGCGCGCGCGCACACACACACACACACACACACACACACACACACACACACACAGCGGTTTTTAAGGGGAGGACCGACTGACTGTCTGAGGAGGAATGTTTCGTAGGAAACTTGGACATCGTCAGAATGAAGCCAGAAGCCCGGTTCATTCTTCATCGCCGAACAACAGCCGCTATAGAGACCTATTCTGCGGCTAGTTTAACACGCCGTGTGTCGGAGGAGCATAACCTAACTGTCGAGGCGCGCGCGAGACAACTTTATCGGTATGCGGCGCGAGGAGCGCGAGCACCGTGCGTGCCTGCCGCTGTTGTGTTAAATGTAGCCTACCGTTAATAAACCCCATTAATTGCAACCAGACCAAACGGTAAACCAATAAAAAAAAACATCATTAATTGAGCCTCTCATCATCAGCTACTTTGATGTCAGCCGGTCAGGATGGAGAGAAAAAAAGAGGCTGCAGTGGAGAAGTTTCGCAGCTGTGCGGAGCTGCGTTTTTACCACAACCATTCCGTTAAATGTCCAAAATACTACAAAGTGTTATTGTTAAAACTAACTTTAGGCTACTTTAACACACTGTACACGTTCACTACACAACAGTAGTTCACACACTACCTCACTGTCGATGTGTCCAGTCCAGTTGAACTGTGTCCAAACTCCAAATGGACCCTTCTTTTGCTTACATACGTTACATTTGTCTGAGTTACAGCTGCAGTACAGTAGGCCTACAGTAATCATAGGCCTACAATATGCGTCACTTTTCCTAATGACGGACAGCAGGGCGGAGAAGTCGTGATTTTATTTCTTAAAACTATAGACCTACGTGCTGTAGAGTAATAGCTAGACCTACACAATACTACACATTTAGTAGACAACACAGCACTAAACACAGTATTCTTATCAATAAGCCTACACAACAGTATAGAAGTCAGTTTAATAACAGTACAGTAGGCTAATAACGGGAGAGGAGAACACGGGGCGGAGAGGAGAGGAGGCTGAGGAGCTAATCTTTGAACGTGACTCCAATAAAAGTAGCCTACGGCGGCTAAAGCCAACTACACGACACACACACAGCACACACAGTAGTAAGTTATACGCAGCATTTTGTCAGTAGTAGGACAAAGAGAGCAGAAGTTCTTCTTACCTTGGAACATGATGTCAGATCCTCGCGCACAGACACAGACAGCCAGTAAAACCAACACAACACAAGTTGTGGATCCGTCCATGCCATACCGGACCGACGGGAGTCCCAACACAACCCAATGCAAAAGAGAACCGGACTGAACTGAACTGAACCGAAAAGTTGTGAAGTGAACTGTAGTGGACCAGAAGTGCACCAGGAGGGAAGTAAAGATCCGAGGAGAACCGGGTTCCTGGTCGTCCCTCCTTTCTGAACGAGAACAGAGTCAGAGTGACTCCTTCTGATGGGTACCGATGTTCTGACGTCACGCACTAATAGCTCTCTCTCTCTCTCTCTCTCTCTCTCTCTCTCTCTCTCTCTCTCTCTCTCTCTCTCTCTCTCCCCCAAAAAGAACTAATTGCCTAAATTAACAGATGGTGATTCGTTAATTGATCTTATTGTTAAAGTGAGTTGCCTATTAATTGAAGAATCTGTCTGTCTGTCTGTCTGTCTGTCTGTCTGTCTGTCTGTCTGTCTGTCTGTCTGTCTGTCTGTCTGTCTGTCTGTCTGTCTGTCTGTCTGTCTGACTCTGTCTGTAGAGCACCCCCCCCCCACACACACACACACACACACACACACACACACACACGTGTGTGTGTGTGTGTGTGTGTGTGTGTGTGTGTGTGTGTGTGTGTGTGTGTGTGTGTGTGTGTGTGTGTGTGTGTGTGTGTGTGTGTGTGTGTGTGTGGTTTATTGGCTCTGATAGTGGGGTCTATTTCTGTCCTGTCTGGCTATCAAATGTAACATGGTAACGGTAACACACACACACACACACACACACACACACACACACACACACACACACACACACACACACACACACACACACACACACACACACACACACACACACAGTGACTATATACTTGTGAGGACATCACATTTTCATCATTTGTCACCCTCCAAAAATAGCTGATCTACAAGCTCACAACATAGTGCTGAGACACATTGTGATCAGCTACTTTTGTTGCTCCCCCAAAAAGAACTAATTGCCTAAATTAACAGATGGTGATTCGTTAATTGATCTTATTGTTAAAGTGAGTTGCCTATTAATTGAAGAATCTGTCTGTCTGTCTGTCTGTCTGTCTGTCTGTCTGTCTGTCTGTCTGTCTGTCTGTCTGTCTGTCTGTCTGTCTGTCTGTCTGACTCTGTCTGTAGAGCACCCCCCCCCCCACACACACACACACACACACACACACACACGTGTGTGTGTGTGTGTGTGTGTGTGTGTGTGTGTGTGTGTGTGTGTGTGTGTGTGTGTGTGTGTGTGTGTGTGTGTGTGTGTGTGTGTGTGTGTGTGTGTGTGTGTGTGTGGTTTATTGGCTCTGATAGTGGGGTCTATTTCTGTCCTGTCTGGCTATCAAATGTAACATGGTAACGGTAACACACACACACACACACACACACACACACACACACACACACACACACACACACACACACACACACACACACACACACACACACACACACAGTGACTATATACTTGTGAGGACATCACATTTTCATCATTTGTCACCCTCCAAAAATAGCTGATCTACAAGCTCACAACATAGTGCTGAGACACATTGTGATCAGCTACTTTTGTTGCATGACACCAGTGGCAGAATAAATCAGGCGAGTTCCGTAAATGTCTAATCCTAAACCACAACCTGAATATTTTCCTAAATAAGCCTAAATTCCCCAAATCATTTATTTATGTACGTATTTATTATTATTATTACCCTTATTATAAAATAATTTCTCTTGTGAGCACCAGTAAAACTGTGTGTGTGTGTGTGTGTGTGTGTGTGTGTGTGTGTGTGTGTGTGTGTGTGTGTGTGCGCGCGCGCGCGCGCGTGCGTGCGCGGTCGGCGTGCGTGTGTGTGTGTGCGTGCGTGTGTGAACAAAGTGCTCCATTCACTGGCAAATTCCTGTTCTTTACTGCCCTCTTCAGGTGGATCAGAGTATGACAGCAGTGCATATAGTGTTGCCTTTCAAGTTCAAATTCATCAACATCAACATGCCATGAACCCATAATTCAGTTAATGAACATTGCAATTATTTGTTTTAATCGCGCAAAGTAACAAACTGTGTGACAGCAAAAAGTCTATGTGCTTCACATAGATTGTGCATTACATTCACCCATTCACACACATTGATACACCGATGGCGGAGGAAACCATGCAAGGCTCGGGAGCAATTAAGGGTTCAGTGTCTTGCTCAAGGACACTTCAACTATAACTCTAGGGGAGCCTGGGATCGAACTGGGAACCTTGCAGTTCCCATCCCGCTGCTCTACCAGCCACTTTAGCCCTGAGCCACTGCCTTAGGTCAGTGTTTCACAAAGTGTTTCATTTCAAGGACACCCTGTTTCATATGCATTAGATCACAGCCCCCCATTTGAAATGATGACAACTAAATATCTCTGGGACCCCATTACATCCAAATGTGTCTTTGGGTTTGAGTTTGAACTGATCTGTTGATGATCACTAGTAACTGTAGCCAAAGGCAGTGGCTCTCAGCCTGTGGACCGGGACCCCCAGGGGGGTTGTGAGCTTGTAGATCGTCAATTTTCACAAGTATATGTGGAGTCAAACTAAATGCCTCAACTCCTACAATTGCAAGTACTTTAAAGGGTGGGGGGTGTCTCCAGTTCAAATTATGATTACTCTGGTGGGTTCCCAGTTCAAATATGATTATTTTGGGGGGTCCCCAGTTCAAATATGATTATTGGCCTGAAAAGGTTGAGAACCATTGGCCTAGGGAAGTGTTTCTGAAATTGGGGTACGAGAAAGTGGACTAGTACGAGGAAAACAATATTTAAATGCACAATATTGGGACATATTGACATCAAAACTGGACATACTGAAAGGTTATGGCCACAGTTTAAAATACATCTGCTCATTCATTCATTCATTCATTCATTGATTATAATTACATCTAACGATGCTTCTCCTCCATTCACGTTTGGTGAATGTAGCCTTGGCCAGGAAAATTTGATGTCTTCGACCCGCAAACCACAACACCCTCCTGATGGCCGGGTCGGCAGTGGTGGCCAAATCACTGCCCATCTCCTCCTCCTGACCAAGGCTAAACTCCCCTCTCCTGCTCTATTTGTTTTTTCCCAACAAGAGGCTTCTCTGGGGAGGTATTGGGTGGGTCCCTCCTGAGGTCTTGAGGTGACACAGGTGCGTAGAGTTCTCCAGTACTGTGGGGTTATTCCTACCTGGAGTTCTCCTTCGTCTCACCAACTCACCAACCAAGTTGTGCGCTGCACCTGTGACCCCTCTTCTCCACACTTGGTCCTGGCTTGATGTATTTTTACCTTTTGTGTTCCTGCAGATGTTCTCGCAGTGACACTTTACTTCCAATTTCTCCCCAGCTGATGTTGTTTAGGTGAGCTATCTCGTTAGCTGTGATTAGTTAAGGGCTGTTACCGTTATGTTTGTATTGTTGAGTCTCACATACTCCCCCCCTCTCGGGAGACTCTGAGGGTATCTGAATAAATTCATAGCATCATACAACAGCTATGATTTTTTAGATTTGTACAGACACTGTTCCAACAAAGAGAAACTATTCAGTGATATAATATCCAGTTCAGTGGGCGAAAATGCATTGTTTTGGTGCCAGAGGTCAGAGTCAGAGACCAGATTGGTTGAAGTTGACCGAAAGGCACTTTCAATTCAGGCAATTAATTCAGGCAAAATCTGAATCTATTTGTAAGTAACTTGTAATAATCTCTTAATTGTGGTCTAAAAGACTAATATATAGCCAAGGGTCCTTGCCATGTTTGAGTAATAGGCCAACAAAATGTGTTCAAGATGCATTGATTGAGGGAGTATTCTGTTATGACAAAATTGTCATGAAACATATTTAAGTGAAATCTTAGGGCCGGCGCTTTTTTTTTATTGGGACTGTAGGTACAGTAGAGAGTTTGAGAAACGATGACCACTCAATTTGCGCATAGCCAATGCCAACAATCGGATTGTTTGCTTTGTGCTGTTAGGACTATTTACTTGTTTACTTAATTGTCATTGTTGCATTATCTGCACCACTTCACAGGCGGGCATCACTTTTTAGGCCCAACACTCCCTGCTGATAGGTGCCCGTGGAATTACGTGCAGTGACAAATATCCCCGAACACGAACCAATTGTGTTCACAAAGACGCTTGACAAAGCCGGATGGGGCACCGCTCACCTCACACTGGGTGTGATTTTTACCGTCATGTCATATTTTGCCATACAAAGCTATACACACACACACACACACACACACACACACACACACACACACACACACAAACCTCTAGACCCACCTCCTGACCTTTCATCAGCGCCACCGCATCCAAGCCGTACAGTATGGCTGATTTCACTACCATGTTGCATCTTCCCTCTCTCTTGCTGGTAACCTTCTGTCACAGATAACTCCTGACACCTGCCTCCATCCATCCACAATGCCTGCACTCCCCTCTTCACCTCTCGGCCAATCAGTTGAGTCAACAGGCTGGGTTAGCCAATCAGAGTCTTGCTTTGACTTAGGGACACCAATGCGACGTGACACTCCGCCAATCTGTGAAGCCGATGGTTTGGGTTAGGCATTTCATGCTTTCCTTGGAACAAACAGAGACTTTCTTCCTCTTTCTCAGGCCTGCAGGCCACCAGATATGTGTGATTTTTCAGTTCTCTGAAACTGTTGGTCCTTCCAAATTGCCATTTGCTTATGCACACAGCAGGGTCATATGAGTCACACACAGAAAGTTTGGGACTGAACAGTCGGACACTGTCTGCTTTATGCCCAAGATAAATGTTTTTGTGAAAGACAGACACACAGAGATTACATAAATTACAGTGTATAGATATGTCAAAGACACATTTATTTCCTCCATTTCCTTTACCCTAACCCTAACCCTAACCCTTTCCATGTAAGTGAGGTTTGTGTTTGGTGCATCACACATAAAATATTGTTCTTATGAAAAGTCATTATGACTAGTATCCACATCTGAAACCCTCTGGTCATTATTATTATACATTTGTATGTGTAGTAGTAGTATACTGTATATCTGCATTTTGGGTATTTTGTGTAAATAACCATTTTGATGTACTGTTGTTCAGACAGGGTGTTGGTATTGTACAATAGACCTAGCTACAGAAGTTGTAAATATAGCACCCCTGTGTCCTTGTGTTAATTAATTAATGTTGGCATGTTTTGAAGAGGTCAGACTCAATTGTCTCACTGGACCAGAAAAGTAATTATTTTCCAACAGTGCACCTGTTGAGCCACTATTTCCTCACCCCTGGGCCAGCGATGTCATCACCGGGAAACTCTCCCCTGCCTTTGCTTGCCCAGCTCATGTTTGTGTGACTATACCCCATGGGTATAGTCTGGTGTTGCCAGACGATCAGAGATATCCACCTATACGTCTGGACACTTCTGAACGCAAGGTAGGAGCAAGATCACCAGTGAGAACACAAAACTACGCCCACTGTTTTAGAAACCAATCATCACCGCCCTATTATGAAGGACCGCCCTAAAACCGTTTCATTGGTTCTGCAATGCAGATTTATTTATTTTTGAACTCTAATTGTTTCCACCCAGTTTTAGCAATGAGAGCTGAGAGATTGCATCATTCCCTAGTTGAGGTGTTTAGAGACTCACTGGTAATTTAACAGGTGCTGGAGCCCACAAACAACCTGTTACTCTTGGGCAGTGATTATCAACCTGTGGATCCCCAGATGATTTTTGGGGGTCCTACGATGATGACAGTGAGGTGACAATTTAAGGACTTTTAAGACCTTTTTAATAGGCCTGCCTACAAAAAAGAACAGAAAAGAAAAAGACCATTATGCATCAAAGGTAATTAATAAACTATACTGTAAAAACTTGTCAAACTTTGGCCAAATTGTCAAATAATATACATTTTGTTTGAAAATAGCCAATCCACAACACCTCGCACCGCTTGTAGATTGGTTATTTTTGCAATATTTATCTGTGAAACTGAGTCAAGCAAAATTGGATGCCTCAACTTCAGTTCCAAGTGCTTATCAGGGTGTGGGTCCCCAGTTCAAATATGATTATGTTGGAAGGTTCACGGCGTGAAAAAGTTGAAGGCATGCGTCTTCAACAGTGGGCCAGAGTTGCATTAACCACTTGAACCCTAGCATCCCTGTTCTGGGGGGAGCCTTAGCTGAAAATATCAGATCTACAAGCTCACATTGCCTCGTGCTGTGGGACGTTATGGAGCAGACCAAGTGCAGAGGAGCCAAATGTCAGGTTTACTATGTATTGAGCATGTGGTCAAATGTATGACAATTCACATTATAACATGAATCCAACATATAAAAAAGTGTAAATAGTAATAATTGATTGTCAAACAAGTCTATAGTGTATGTCATAGATATTATATCTATAAAAGATGCTATATAGTATATGTAGTAGAGAAATAACACCTAGTGTGAAGTGAGCGGTGCTATTTATGAGTTAATGTCATTAAGCGTGCCCTATAGGCAAACAAACTAATAAAAAAATCAAACCTCGGTTCGAAGTGAAGCTGTGAATTTTTATTGTATGTGTTCTAGAGCTATGAAATCTGTCTTCTAGATCTATACATTCTGTGTTCTGATCTATACTTTCTATGTGCTTTAGTTCTGAATTCTGAATGAATGAATGATTTTATCTGGAGGGCCAAATTGTCATGTGAAGCTTGACCAATCCTCAATACTGAATGCACGGGACACACAAAGCCACTCCTTGGAAGCGGCTTTCACCGCTTCAAAAAGTTATGATACGAGGAACGTGTCACAAGGCAAGTCTGCACAGAAAACTAGCAGATTAGATTTACAGTATATTAAAAACAAAAAGACGTTGGTCGTATTGTACCTTTCCAAACAGAAGCAACTACACACACACACACACACACACAAACACACGCACACGCACACGCACACGCACACACACACACACACACACACACACACACACACACACACACACACACACACACAGAGGGATCATGGCACAGCACTGATGGGTGGTCTGAAAGATTACGTAATGACATAAGGTTGCACAGGGTACGTAATGACATAAGGTTGCACAGGGGATGGCACACAGCACTGTGTATAAAATGTAGCAACTCGACAATGTATTTAGAAAGGTATAGGGGTGTTAGACAGAGGAGAATAGTCATGAGGGCTTCTCTAGACACACACCTGCTTTCATACTTGTACTTGTATTTGATATTGTTCACTTCATTCTCTCCTCTGTCTTTCTCTCCCAACGCTTCTTGTGAGTTACAGGCACAGTTTGATTTCAACAGATTGTACAAGGCTGGGGACTTGGTTCTCGGTGGCATGTTTTATTTCAACAACTTCCCCGTCTACCCTAAGCTGTCTTTCATATCAAAGCCACGGGCTCCCTTTTGCACTGGGTAAGTATCGCAATAGAAGCAAGAGAACCGGGAACAGTTTTGATAAGATACTGTAGTATGTAAACCAGGGGTCAGCAACCTTTTTTAAATGAAGTGCCATTTTTTTTTCTAGATAGTGAGTGTGCCATGTCATTACATACATTTTAATGACACCCCATCAAAAATTCAGACATATTTTGATTGTTAGGACATTTTTATAATGATCATTAGACTCGGCAATTAAAGTCCAACTATCTCCCCGATTCCCTCCCCATATCAAAGTTCAGAATTTTAATGAACGTAGAATTATGTGCAGGAATGTAAATTGCTGCAAATTAGGTGACTTTATTTAATTGACCATGTTTAAAAAACAATATTTTATTTTAAAATAAAAATCCTCTCTCTCACACTTCTGCCAGTGTGCCAGTGATCACCCTCCCCTGTGCCAATGTTGGCACCCGTGCCTATAAGGTTGCCTACCCCTGATGTAGACACTATGTTTTATATTTCTACATACCGTATGCAAGGTTACAGTTGAATTGTGTGTGTAGCTTTTCCAGTCGCTGGTTCAGACTGGGCCAAACCATGGCTTTTGCAGTTAGTGAGATCAACACAAACCCCAGCCTACTACCCAACGTGACTCTGGGATATAGTATCTATGATGCCTGTAGTGTGATGGGAGTTGCATTCCGTGCAGCGCTGTCATTAATCAGTGGGAGAGAGGAACGGTTTCAGTTGGATGAGAGCTGTGTTGGATCTCCTCCAGTCCTGGGAATTGTGGGTGATGCTTACTCAACAAACTGTATTGCCATCTCTAGTGTACTAGGTTTGTTCAGAGTGCCCATGGTAAGTTCATCACGCCCCGTTTTACCATTACCAATATTATATAATGCTTATTTTTATTTTATTTTATAATTTGAATTTACTGCTGTAATTCAAATTTCTCTGTAATCCACAAATTCCGATTCTGGTTGATCACGTTTATTATGACTATATTATGTCATTTGAAGTTTAGAGCTTGAAATGTGTTGGCTTTCTGCTGCCTACATCACACTGGTTTAGTTAGTCCATTCAAATGATTTTGGGAGAGAGAGTGGAGGGGGATTATACCATAGGATTTATTGTTATATTCTTCTGTTCATTAAAGGATTATATTACAGATGTTTTGTATCTTTTGTAGGTCAGTTATGGTGCCACCTGCTCCTGTCTGAGTGACCGGAACAAGTTCCCCTCTTTCTTTAGAACGATCCCAAGTGATGCCTTCCAGGTGAACTGCTACAGATAATACACGTGCTGGTATCAAGTAGTTCAGGTTTCACACACTTAACAAATACCTCTTTCTAGTGAGTGCAATCAATATTGCAAATATTATTAATAATGCCTCTCATTCGCTTGTGTGTGTTACTGCTGGGGCTGAAGGTCTTAATATTGACCGTGTCAAAAGAGAATGATTTTAGATTTTCCCTTGTGAAATCTTTGTAGGAAATTCACTCATTTACCACATGTTTGTGAATTATCTAATCTAGCCCAGTGTTTCTCAACCTGTGAGTCGGGATCCCCAGGGGGGTCTCAACATGATTTTTTGGGGGGGTCCCCAGATGACGATTTAAGGACTTTCAAGATATTTTAAAGACCTAAAAAAGAAGAAAAAAAGACCATTACTGCATGAAAAGTAATCAACAAACTAAAAACTGGTCAAAAACTGCATGCGGCCAACTTGTCAAATGATAAGAAGAAAATAGCCGATCTACAAGCTCACAATGCCTCGCATTGTGGGCCTTGTAAATCTACTATTTTCACAATATTCATCTGTGGAACAGAGTCAAACAAAATCAACTTCTCGATTCCTACGTTCCAAATACTTGTGAGGGTGGAGGGTTCCCAGTTTAAATATGATTATTTGGAGGGTCCCCGGTTCAAATATGATTATTTTCTTTCTTGTATGTTATGTTTGTTGTGTATACTTTCTCGTATGTTATGTTTGTTTGTTTATATAATGTATGTTTACAAAATTGAATAAACATATTCTTAAAAAAAGAAATATATATATATATATATATATATATATATATATATATATATATATACCGTATATATATATATATATATATATATATATATATATATATTATTTTGGGGGGTCGCGGCCTAAACGGTTTGAGAACCACTGATAAGAACATGTCCTTCCATTCAGGTGCGAGCTATGCTCCAGATTATAAGGAGGTTTGGGTGGACCTGGGTTGGATTGGTGATTAGTGACGACGCCTATGGACATAGCGCTGCCAGATCCTTCCAATCTGAGCTGGATCGGTCTGGGTTGAGTTGTCTGGCGTACATGGAGGTCGTGCCAATGGACTATGAATCAGCTAAACTTCATAAGATTGCCACTGTGATGAAGACATCCAGAGCTACTGTGGTCATTGGATTTGTTCACAGTGGCCATATGACTAAACTCATAGAGGAGGTGTTTATTTTACTGATCATTTAATCAATCCCATTTGTCGAAAAAAATGCTGTGTAACTTTTTTTTATCACATTTTCATTGTGGGCTCGCTGAAAGGCGAGACCAGTATGTTATACCAAATCTTTATAGGTCAAGTTTATTCTTATTTATTGAAGAAATAAACTAGAAAGAAATTGGAAATTGCGAGTGTGGTTGCTGATGGTTGCTGACTATATTCTACCGTAAGCTAACTGTCATGTGAAGCTCGACCAATTGATTCCCTATTGATTCCCTATCCCTGCCATTTCCAATGGCAGCGGAAAAGTTACCCTAGTAATCAATAAAGTTTCTAGGAAAAGCTATTACCTTAGTAATAGATAAAGTTTCCCCAGGACTATAATGTGTTACCCTGTTGGGCAACCACACTTAGTATCAATAGTGGCCAATGAAGAGGAGCAGCGTTCTAGGTGACATCATCACCAACAAGTGCGACCTAATAAATAAATAACAACAACACGTTACTTTAGTTTGTTCTCCCAAATCTTTATATAGTAAGGTTATTATCCTCAAACTGGCCGACAGTACAAAGGCAGAGGTGTGGACCCATACATGGTGTTCCATTCGAGGCCACATTGTTTCGTAGGAACAGTATTTCTAGTTATCAATAAGATCTTAGTGCTGTGGCATTTGTTTTGGGGCCCACGTCATGACCCAACAGTCTCACCCACATATGGGGAACCACTTCTTTAGACTGAACATGTACAAACATTATTTTGTTCAAAACAACAGGTGGTGAAGCAGAATGTGTCGGGTCTGCAATGGATAGCCAATGAGGCCTGGGCGGCAAACACTCGGCTCCAGACGCCTGAATTCATGCCCTACCTGAGAGGCACCCTGGGTATTACAATCCCTCGTGGAGACATACCAGGTCTCAAGGACTTCTTGTTAAAAATACACCCTGACAGTGATCCTGACAACAGACATGAAAATAACATAGTGAGTCTTTTGTTTAGTATTTAAGTTGCAATTAAAACATTATACCTGTTTGAACCCATTAAGACCTTCTACAAATGCCCTCTAAATCAGTAGTTAAATAGCAGATGTACAAGCTGGCAGCCATGAGCTTGTATATCTGCTATTGAATAGCCAACGCGAACATTAAATATTATTTTTAAATTAAATAATACAGATGTTTCCCTGGTTTTAATGGGTTAAATTAATTCACACAGTATTTTATTAATGGTTAAAGGAGCTAAAGTCAACTTCTTGAAAAATGGATGCTAAAATAAAGATAATGTCTCGAAAATATTTTATAAAAAAATAAGCTTCATATTATGTGTTTCTATTCAAAAATGACCACAAAAAGCGTAAAATAATGATAAAATAATCATTTTGGCCATTGTCAGACCGACACTTTGTTTACATTCTAGTCTATTCTTTGATAGTGTTAGACTAGGATGTAAACAAAGTGTCGACCCGACAATGGCCAAAATGATTATTTTATCATTATTTTACGCTTTCTGTGGTCATTTTTTAATTGAAACACATATGAAGCTTATTTTTTTATAAAATATTTTTGAAACATTATTTTTATTTTAGCATCCGTTTTTCAAGAAAAAGTTGACTATAGCTCCATTGAGTCTTCATTGTGTTTCTCCAGGTGAGGCTGTTTTGGGAGCACACATTTCAGTGTAAATTTGCACCCCTTCCGTCACAGTGGGTGGATGCTGGTGGAAGGGTGTGTACTGGACAAGAGGACCTGGGAACAGCAGACACCATACTGCTGGATGTGTCCAATCTCAGGATTGAGTACACAGTGTACAAGGCTGTGTATGCTCTGGCCCATGCCCTCCATGACATGTTGCAGTGTGTGCCAGGAAGAGGGCCTTTCAGCTGTGCCAGTTTGCAAACAATACAACCATGGCAGGTGTAATGTTAGTTCCCAGTTGACCTGCTACTGTTTTTGTTGTTGCTGTTGTTGTTGTTGTTTGTTTGTTATATATTCAAATTTAGAAAATGTATAACATTGGTGCAAGAAAAGTAGTTATTTATTATGATGAGGTATAGGGACACAGAAATACATTTCTGTCTGTTTTTCGTGGGTCTTCCCATCTCTCCAGTTCTTTAATAAACAGACTATGCATTTCCAGGTGGATTACAAATATTATCCAATATCCAATCACTTCCAATTTCACTTGTTTATCCTGTATCCTGTGTGAGTTCTCTTGCCTGATTGGATAATTGGTATCGTGACCTGAATATGCATTTTCTGTTTAATAATGAGCTGGACAAACTACCAAAACCAAAAATGAGTGATATCAGAATACAGAGCTATTTATCACTTATTTTAACCAAAGAAAATCACTTAGCCTACCTTTAAGTCTCTTGATAATTTTGTTCATTGCTATTTCAAGCTTGTATATTACCTGGAAAAGATGAACTTCACCACATCATTTGGCGATGATGTATCCTTTGATGAGAATGGTGACGTTTTACCAATCTATGATGTCATGAACTGGGCGTGGCTCCCTGGTGGCAGTGTAAAGGTTCAGAATGTAGGTGTGGTCAAGGAGTCAGCCTCCACAGGTGAAGAACTCATCCTCGATGAAGACAGAATCATCTGGAACTTTGAATCCACAAAGGTCATTTAAGCTTTGAAAAATAACACATGTTGAGCTCATGATGTGAATGACATTGACTTTAGACTGAAATTGATCATTGCTGATCCTCTGTAGCCTCCTCGGTCAGTGTGCAGTGAGAGTTGTTCCCCTGGAACCCGTGTGGCCAGAAGGAAGGGGGAACCTGTTTGTTGCTTTGACTGCATTGCTTGTTCTGAGGGAGAGATCAGCAATGAGACTGGTAGGTTTAATTTCATACTTTGTACCACGTGCTGTTTACATTTCTGACTAATAAAGTATTCAATCAAACAATCAATCAATACACTACTATCCAGGACTCACACCCAAACTAGGAGCAGACTAGAGACAAGTTGGAACTGTAACTACCACTACAGATTAGAGTTCTCAAAGGGCCTGAAAATTAAGGCCCAGCCCTAACTGGGCCCTACCTTGGCAGACCCGAGGCCCTACCCGGCCCTACTAGTTAGCATACATTTTAGGCCCTACCCGGCCCGAAAACGTAGGGTCGGGTATGGTCTGGTCTATCATATAGTAATAGTAATAAAATAATAAAAACAAATATTTTATTTTTTCATTGAGCTCGAGGCTCTACCCGGCCCGACTAATTAGCTTACCTTTTAGGCCCTACCCTACCCTAAATGTCAGTCGGGTTCGGGTATGGTCGGGTTCGGGCAGAATTTGAGAACTCTACTACAGATCCATCCATAGCCGGTGTGTAAGACATTAAAGACAGACAGACAGACAGACAGACAGACAGAATGGAAGAAAGGACTATATATTTAGGCTATACTAGTAAGACACCTCTGGGTGACTTGCGACCTCAGGGTGACATCTGGCCAGTGATGTATATGGGACCAGTTACTCATATATGGAGACCCCTTCATGATAGTTATGTTATGTCAAAACATGCCCATATATGGACTTTACCAAATATGGGCATTCCCATTATATGTCCTTAATATTGATAACATAATATCCTTAATAATGTCCTTAATATTGACAATATAGGAATCTCCATATTTGGGCATAAAACGTACGTAAGTAATGGCAAGCAGGGCCTTGGTGAGTTAGGGCCTTGGTTTGATGCCTGTGGATCTCCATATATGGGCATAAGGGGGTAGCCTAGTTCCAGACCCTGAATCGCTAGCCACACCCCTTAAAATTTTTGTTTTGGCGATTCAGGGGTCTCTCAATGAAGACGCCTTCCTCCTCGTTCAAAAATCCGTACGGCGAATCAGCGTCGTGAATCAGCGTCTTGTGATCAGCGTGGGTGGGGGTTTTTTCGCGGTAAAATGCGGTAAAATGCGATCGTATCGATCTCGCTATGAAACACCAGTAGCAGGCATGTTATGTTGTGTTTGATTACTAGTTCGTGGTGCTCCTATTCTGCCTGTTTCTTTGGTTAGCAAGTAGCACTAGCAAGCAACAGGCTAGCCACTAGCCAGCCACACATAACAACACTACGAACCAATCGCAGAAGGCTGCCACTTTGGCAACGCCCATCCTTGAAATTGCCTTAGATCAGAGCAAGTTCAGACTGAATAATGTGAAACGACATCAGAAATCTCCATGTATGGGCATAAAAGTTTTTCTTTTTCTGGGAATAACCATATATCAACGTTTTATTTTATTTTATCCTTTATTAATAATAATATGTATCCATATACATACAATATATGTTATGACCATACATGGAGATGGGCATAAAAAACGTACGTTAATTAGTAATGCCAAGCAGGGCCTTGGTGAGTTATGCCTCATTCACACTACAGATATATAGTTGAACGTTTTGCTTGGTAATTCAATGTAATCTCAATGGAAACCAGCTTTAAAGCTTTCAAAGCTTTGTTCTGAGCGTCTCCTGTATCTTTAAAGCTGGTTTCCATTGAGATTACATTGAATTACCAAGCAAAACGTTCAACTATATATCTGTAGTGTGAATGAGGCATTAGGGCCTTGGTTTGATACCTGTGGATCTCCATATATGGGCATAAGAGGTTACCCTAACATTCTAATTTTCGGTCTGGGATTCATGACATCAGAAATGTATAAAAGGTTTTTTTCTTTTTCTGGAAATGACCATATATGAACTTTTATACCCTGAGAAATCTCGTAGCTTATCTGACTGTCAGTACAGGAAGTGATGTCACGTGACATCCTTTTTATGCCCATATATGAGTCATTCTGATCCACATCACTGTGACTCACTGACATCACGTGACATCACTTCCTGTACAGCCAGACAGACAGTCAGACAGACAGACAGACAAGCTACGAGGTTTTTCAGGGTATAATGCGACCTTCGGTAGCAACAACAATTAGGATATGATGGTAGGACAGTAGGATATAGTACCATTATAATAGGATAGTAGGATGTATAGCATTGTAGGTTATCTATAGGATGATACTTTACTTCTCTGACCCTTTAATCTTCGTTAGACTCTACAGAGTGCACCAGTTGTCCAGAGGACTTCTGGTCCAGTCCCCAACGTGACCACTGTGTCCCTAAGACCACGGAGTTCCTCTCCTACCATGAGCCCCTGGGCATCTCCTTGACAACCATCTCATTGCTGGGCACAATTAGCTGTGCCACTGTCCTGGGGGTCTTCATCTACCATCGAGACTCACCCATGGTGCGCGCCAACAACTCTGAACTCAGCTTCCAACTCTTGCTGTCGCTCAAACTGTGTTTCTTGTGTTCTCTTCTGTTCATTGGTCGTCCCAGAATGTGGACCTGCCAGCTGAGACATGCAGTGTTTGGAATCAGTTTTGTCCTGTGTGTCTCCTGCATCCTGGTAAAGACTATGGTGGTGTTGGCCGTGTTCAAGACCTCCAAGCCTGGAGGAGCAGACATTATGAAGTGGTTTGGTGCTTCACAGCAGAGAGGAACAGTTCTGGTTCTTACTTCTGTGCAGGCTGTAATCTGCCTAGTCTGGCTTGTGTCTGCCTCACCAACTCCTCATAAAAACACTCAATACCACAGTGATAAGATAGTCTATGAGTGTGATGTGGGATCAACTGTTGGTTTTGCAGTGTTGCTGGGTTATATTGGTTTACTGGCTCTCCTTAGTTTCATCCTAGCATTCATGGCAAGGAATCTTCCAGACAACTTCAACGAAGCCAAGTTGATCACTTTCAGCATGTTGATCTTCTGTGCCGTGTGGATCGCCTTCATCCCAGCATATGTCAGCTCTCCGGGCAAATATGCGGATGTAGTGGAGGTGTTTGCTATTTTAGCATCTAGTTTTGGCCTTCTGGTGGTGCTGTTTGGACCAAAGTGTTACATAATCATTTTGAAACCTGAGAGAAACACAAAGGAATCTATCATGGGTCGTGGTGCCACCAAGAAAGAGAAAATTCAATATTGAATTCCTACTGTATGTGTATTCAATAACGATAGTGTATATGGATATCTTTGATTTGCTGAAAACCTTGTTATAGATTCCGTTTTCTACCAGATTAAACTAAAAGCAGTAATCCAGTCACAGCAGTCAGAGATCCAAACATCTATAATAAAGACAAGCTTTTAAAAAAAAAAGAATATTACCCTCCCTTAAAAACTAAGTTTGGCATGGGATTAATTTTGACCAAAATAATGCACAGACCTGGTTGGTTGTTTAAGTTGGACAAAATGTAGCGAAAATGTGGCCATATCTTACAATAAATGCGAGAAGTCTTTGCGTGCGTGTCTGCGTGTGTATGTGATCCGCGTATCTCGAGAACCGTTCGTCCCACCGACTTCAGATTCGGCACGCGCGTTCGATGCACGGTTTTCCGAAACAGATATCTCCATATATGGGCATAAATGGACACAGGCAAACAGATGGTCAAAACAGGTCGTATGACAACAGGTAAAATGGGGTTTGCATTAAAGGGCGGGGCATTCATTAGCTCTTTACATCGTTCCCGAGTTGGCCAGGTTGCTGACTCGGGTGGCCGAGCTTATAGTTTTCCCAATTAGGCCGGGACATGACGTCTGACATCATAGATGTTTGACATCATAGACCACATGAGACTGACACAATATGTCCATATATGGGCATTTCCAGATATGGGATTAATATTGAAGACATCAGGGATCTCCATAATTATATGGGCATAAAAGGGACAAGGACGGAATATTTTGCAAGTGTGACTCGTGGTGCGGCAACCACACTGGTTATCATGAGACTGACACAATATGTCCATATGTCATTGTGATGTCAGAACAGGTTAGCTGTATTCTTCTGCTGAGCTGGTCAAGTCATCATTGTGATGTCAGAACAGGTCATTGCAAATGAATTCTGTCTTGGCACGTGACATGAGGCGTGACTGACGCATGCACGCACGCACAGGAGCTGCAGGTTTTTTTATAGTAAATGCAATCAACAAACTTATCCATCAGCTATTATTACATTCATGTAACTTTAAATAGAACTGTGATGTCAAAGGAATTGCTATGATGCATTGTAATCAATAATTTGTATTTAATAATTTTTGCTGCATCTAAAATAAAATGTGAGAGTCAATCTATTGTCTAGTTGAGATTTTTAGGTTGTTAACACTTGCTAATTAATCTCCACACACACATTGTGTAGCTGTGTCTAGTGAGCCTAGTTCTTCCACGCGCCAGAATGGTACCCCCAATCCCGGCAGAGTAGTTCCGGTGCTGCACATTGAGTGACCCTGTCTTTCCCTAATAGGACTGATCGTGGATAGCTACTGGGACGTAAGTCGGGACTTGATCAACCCCGGCAGGGTCACCTGGGCGAGGGTGTATGATGTTGCGAGACCCGAAACACCCGTCGACCCCAGGCTACATCACTGATGATACGTCCCAGCTGCATCCTTGTGATGTTTCTTACACTATTAGTTCTATTTATAGTGGCTCATAGGAATAGACTATGTGACAACCAGGAATAGTTTGGTGACCACCGGAGACTCGGTTGACGGCCGGAATTTAGACGGCACCCGGGAGCAGGTTGGGTTAGCGCCCCAGCCTGTGTCTTCCGTGAGGAAGAAGCCCAACAAATCCACGGTGAGGCCTTTAGGAGGGCCATTCAACTGCAGCAGCTGAATGGAATGTTTGGATTGGGGTCTGGTGCAACGCACAGGTTCTGAACCTGGTGAGAGCAGGAGGGGACCTGGTGAGACGTAGGAGGAGCCCGGCCAGGAGTCAACCCATAGAGCCTAGTTCTTCCACGCGCCAGAATGGTACCCCCAATCCCGGCAGAGTAGTTCCGGTGCTGCACATTGAGTGACCCTGTCTTTCCCTAATAGGACTGATCGTGGATAGCTACTGGGACGTAAGTCGGGACTTGATCAACCCCGGCTGGGTCACCTGGGCGAGGGTGTATGATGTTGCGAGACCCGAAACACCCGTCGACCCCAGGCTACATCACTGATGATACATCCCAGCTGCATCCTTGTGATGTTTTTTTACACTGTCTTCATACATTAATTCATTAATTAGCCATAATAGTTCCTGTTTTAAACCAAGTTTGCCTTTCAAGTTCAAATTCATCAACATGCAACAAACCCATCAAACAATGATGCAATGGTTTATTTTAGTCGCACAAAGCAACACATTCGTGTGACAGCACAAGAGACAATTTCCTGCAGGACCAGTTGCTCAAAGGTCATTTGACTTTAGTAAGTGACGAGGACGAGAGAACGACATATCTTATTGGGGACTGGATAATGCACGATGTCTTCCACAGATGATGCACCTTCCCCAGCCTCAGGGAAGGTAACAGGTCAGCTGGTTATACCAAAACCAACTGGGCACTGGGGATATCTAGGCACTAATATTTGAGCACTATAGGGACATGTGGGCACCTGGACAACTGGGCAATAGGGACATGTGGGCACCTGGACAACTGGGCACCAAAGCCATCTGGGCACTAACCACTGGGCACTAGGGACATGTGCGAAGCCTCACATGCACTTTCACTTTAATTTTTCAAGAAAATGCTTAATAATCAGACACTGTCTGATACACACTTAACAAATATTTGACACACAGGTGCAGCTAAATGATTCACAAATCCTTTTTAACAGTGTAGGAATGGAATCAAATGGATCCTAATTTCGGTGTTCAATTAACATGACTATTTTACAGTGTAGATTGGGGTCACAGAGATAAGATTATTTATCAAACTTGAGGTTCGGGCCAGCCCTCAGCCCCTCACACACCTACATCGCCCCCCAATCCTATAGATTTTCGATTAATTGAGTACACAGGATCCCAATAAGCCATAGGCTTTCTTGGAAAAATCCTTTTAGCAGACCTTGTGTTGTAGGCTACTGTAGCCTACTTCCCTGCCTATACCTGTCTCTGCAAATAAAGTATTCAATCTATCTAGCAGGTGTCATTTTGAGCAGCCCGACTTGCATGCAGCTTTAGGCAACACACTCATCCTCAGTCTCAGCAGCTTGGCGCACAGCATCGCTGCTTGGTTATTTCCTCAGTGTAACATGTCTGGTCTTGCCTGTTCTCTGTGTCTTTTCTGGCGCTTAAAGCTTGCATTCTATTAGCCCTTTTATCAAAAGCTGTAGTTGATGATGTAGAAGTCCACATACTGGACTAAACTTCAAATCCGTTCTAAGCGTATCGGGGGCCCCCCAGGGGGGCAGTGACCTGAGTGGGGCACATGTGCAGATTGGTTTTGTGTCTGACCTCAGTGTATGTTGAGAATCTCATACAGGTCTGTGCATTTGACAGGGTTTGTCTGTATGTTGAAACCTGTCATACATGTATGTGCATTTGACGAGCCCCTGGGGCACCTTCTGTGAATCAGTGCATGCTGATCTCCATAATAGGCCTATGTGCATGCTTGATGCTACCAGCTCTCACCACTGCTGTCATACTCTAATTCAACTGAGGAGGGCAGTAAAGAACAAGAATTTAACAGTGAATGGAGCACTTTGTTCTCAAGCGTGTGCACGCGCACACGCACGCGCACACGTACACACACACACACACACACACACACACACACACACACACACACACACACACACACACACACACACACAAAAGTGTGTTTGTGAGTTGTACCTTTAAATGGAACTTATACTGATGAATGAATGCGACCTGCGATAAAAGCTGTCCATGCGTGTGTGTGTGACTGTGTGTGTGTGTGTGTGTGTGTGTGTGTGTGTGTGTGTGTGTGTGTGTGTGTGTGTGTGTGTGTGTGTGTGTGTGTGTGTGTGTGTGTGTGTGTGCGTGTGCATGTGCATGTGCATGTGCATGTGCCCATATTTGAAACATAGTGTGAGGAAAATGTTCCTGGTCCTCCCAGAAAAAGGTTGTTTTATAGTTTTAAAACATGATGTATTAGGAGGATTACTACTAGGAAAAGATAGTTAGGGGGTTAGGATTAGACATTTATTTAGCTATCAGGTTTTGTGACTGGTTACAGTTGTGCCTGATTAACTGGCCTACTTAGTTGCAGTTTTTAACAAAAAAAAAGTCTAACCCATCAGTTCGAAGTGGAGCAGTGCATTTGAACAGCTATACGCTGTGTGTGTGTGTGTGTGTGTGTGTGTGTGTGTGTGTGTGTGTGTGTGTGTGTGTGTGTGTGTGTGTGTGTGTGTGTGTGTGTGTGTCTAGGCTGCTAAACAGTGCCAATTGGTCACAGAGCGGTACCGCACCTGTTCGTGCTGCACCACATATAGGGAGGGACGGGGCACGGTGGCGCTTCGCCTCACAGCTAGAAGGTCCTGGTTTCGATTTCGATCCCTCCGCATCATCAGCGCCCACACCCTAGGTGGGGTTGGCGATAGGGCCTTTCTGTGTGGAGTTTGCATGTTCTCCCCGTGTCTGCTAGGGTTGATACCTTCACAAAAACATGCAGTAATCCTCGTCTCAATAATGCCTCCCCCTGGCCAGCCGGGGCGCCTGATGGAGGGGAAAGGAACTGGTTGGAATAACATGTTCCTTCCACGTGCTATGTCCATCCCAGGGAAATCCCCCTGTCAGGTGAAAAGTAACAACTTGGACTACCCATGCATTGAAGGAAGCATGAGGTTTGTCCGTTGTCTCCCCAGGCGCGGCAGAGGGAGAGCAGAGCCCAGCAGGATTACATAGGCAATTAATTGGCACTGGGTGAAAATGGGTTACAAAATCGTGGGATAAAAAAAAACACATAGACTTTAGAAAACTACACCACTGGAGATGCATGAGCCTCTAGTTGGACGGTGGGAGGTGGCTTCACCGCTCCAAAAAGCTGCTCATAAAGTGTCTCATTGTGAGCTTGTAGATCAGCTATTTTCAGAGAGTGGCAAATGGTGAGTAGGCCTAATGGTATTCAATGGCATTGGCAAGTGATTAAAAATGGCATTCATATCCTATTGGCATCCTAAAAATGTGATGTCCTTACGTGTGTGTGTGGGGACTGGGACTGGTCAGTTGTTTGTTGGCTCTGATACAGTGGGGTCTATTTCTGTCCGGTCTGGCTTTAATGTAACATGAGACGCGCGCGCGCGCGCGCGTGTGTGTGTGTGTGTGTGTGTGTGTGTGTGTGTGTGTGTGTGTGTGTGTGTGTGACAGCTCACACAGACAGACAGACAGACAGACAGACAGACAGACAGACAGACAGACAGACAGACAGACAGACAGACAGACAGACAGTGCCCATGTTGAGGACACTGGGGGACACTGATGCTCTGATAAGGCTCAAAGCCGTTTGTTGGTGTGTGCCAATAAAAGTGTCCTCCTCCATTAATTGAAAGTTTGGGATGAGCTTTTTTTTTAATTCCTACTTTCTATGGGCTATATATAGCCTATAGTCTACTCAGTAGACTATAGGCTATATATAGACTAGGCTATATGTAGACTCTACTGGATTGTGGGCACTTCCCTGAGAAAACCCATTGCTGATGCAACCTCTTTTACTTTGGGTCTAGCACTCCGCAAACATCAGCCAAACATAACCATTGTATTTACCAGTAAGACTCCCAGGTCGCATACACAAACTTTAGAAAGCAATGGTAGCAAATCAGGAGGGAATATGGGAAATGGGACAGATCCATGTTGATGACATGACTTTAGAGATACTGTGTACCGCTTTGCGTGATTTTAGGGCAAAATCTGTATAGGAGCATGCAGTGATGTCATTACGTGCGCATCCCGCATCAAAAACTGAAAAAAGAAATTCCACAGACACCACCATTGTTCAGGTGAAAGCATCCTACTTTACCCTACGTTAACACAAATACAATCCACGTAGAAAGTCTTAAACAGGCGATAGAATCGTCAATGTTTTGATTCCACCGACGTCCGACGCCATTTTGCGCGCGTAAACTTTATATTGAGGACTCATAAAACTTTTCTGGGACCCATTTGAATGACCACCTGTGGGTCCCAGGACCCATTACATTGAAAACCTAGTAACATCACTGAGCATGTGTCCAAAAATGTGTTTTTAAAAAATCAGCCAGATGGTGGCGCTAGATGGGACAGATGCATTTTGATGACATGACTAGAGATACTGTGTAGGCTACCGCTTCGTGTGATTTTAGGGCAAAATCTGCAGGAGCAGTGTCCAAAAATATGTCTTGCAAGAATCGGCCTCATGGTGGTGCTAGAAGAGGGCCATGTGAGAAATGAGGGGTGGAGGTTGTGGTTTGACAGCCAAGGAGTGTGTGTGCAAAGTTTGGCATGGATCGGGGCAACGATGGCGGAGATGAGTATGGCAAAAGTGTGACGTGATGTGTGACGGACAGACTGACGGACTGACTGACGGACATGTATTTATTATCCAAGTATGTCAATCAATCTATTAGTCAGTTCCTTATGAGGGGAGTCTGGGGAGAGAGAGAGAGAGAGAGAGAGAGGGGGGGGGGGGAGAGAGAGAGAGAGAGAGAGAGAGAGAGAGAGAGAGAGAGAGAGAGAGAGAGAGAGAGAGAGAGAGGGAGGGGGGGTTCTAATAGGAGGTCTCTCTCTCTATCTCTCTCTCTCTCTCTCTCTCTCTCTCTCTCCAGACTCCCTCTCTCTCTCTCTCTCTCTCTCTCTCTCTCTCTCTCTCTCTCTTTCTGTCTCTCTCTCAGTGTGTGACGTCAGAACATCGGTACCCAGCAGAAGCACTCTGTCACTCTGAAGGAGGAACGAGAGGGACCCGGTTCTCCTCTCTGATCTGTTTCCACTTTTGGTCCACTACAGTTCACTTCACAACTTTTGGATCAGTTCAGTTCAGTTCGGTCCGGTTCTCTTTTGCATTGGGTTGTGTTGGGACTCCCGTCGGTCCGGTATGGCATGGACGGATCCACAACTTGTGTTGTGTTGGTTTTACTGGCTGTCTGTGTCTGTGCGCGAGGATCTGACATCATGTTCCAAGGTAAGAAGAACTTACTACTTTGAAATACAAAGTTCTAATGTGTAGTGTTGTAGGCTCACTGTTTAGTAGACTACTTTTTTTTTATTAGAATTGGAGTCACGTTCAAAGGTAAAGAGTCACTAGCAATTCTGCTCCTCTCCTCTCCACCCTGTGTTCTCCTTTTCCGTTATTGTTAAAACTTGTTATTAAACTTGTGTAGACCTACTTAATGTGTAATTCTGCGTATAGCAGCCTACTCTGTAAGCCTACTATGTCTACCAGTATGATTATTGGGCCTGGCTGTAGTTGTGTAGGATACATTGGTGTTTTGTGTTTCTCCCAGAAATCCTGGTGAGGCGTTGTTATGTTTTGTGTAGCAGCCTGATATACTCTTATGGTTTTAAGAGAGAAAATCACGACTTCTCCGCCCTGTTTTCCGTTATTAGCCTACTGATATGAGCACTCTAGGGCAGTAGTTCTCAAGGGGTCCAGGGAGGGAGTTCCAGGGGGTCCCCTGCTAAATGATAATTAGGAACCAAATGGACCCTTATGGGTCTGTAACTCAAACATTTGTACACTCTCAGAGTTACATTTACATTTGATTTTACGATATAAATTGGGGTCCAAGAGATAATTTAGAAATGCCATTAAATGGGGGTCCGTAGCCTAATGCATGTCAAACGGTCCTTGACATGAAAAAGTTTGAGAACCAATGTAAGTAGAGGAGCTAGCTATGTTTTGCTGTGAATTCGATAATGTAACATTCAGCTGCATTTGGTTACATGGACTGTGTGTGTATAGAGTGAACTCTGTCTGAGTGTCTGTTGTAGCCTACGTTTACATCTATCTTTTATACAGTATATGGTTTACATGCATAAGCCTATTGTCTACGAGTGTGTTGCCTATTAACAATTTTGAGTATTTGGACATACATGGAATGGTTGTATAAACGCAGCAATTAACGTCTCGCGCCGCCGAGTAGGCTACCGAAACTTGTCTGCTCGAATGAATTAATTAATTAGGTTTTTATAGGTTTACTGTTTGGTCTAGTTGGAATTTATTAGGTTAATACGGTACATCAACGCCACGTTTTACGTTTACATTAGTTCAACAACGCGCCGCACACCGACAAAGTTGTCTCGCGCTCCGCTCGTCGAGCCTCCGATTCTGAGACGACCTAACATCTTCTGTTAAACATTCCTCCTCTGGCTCTCCGACTCCGTCTCTCTCTCTCTCTCTCTCTCTCTCTCTCTCTCTCTCTCTCTGTGCACACATATTTAGCCTATATATGTTTCATAAAATATTGTATTGGTGTTACATTATTTAATCCACATTATTAATATGCTATGATACATTATTTTATGTTATTTATAATAGCCTATAAATAAATACAATATTACTAGTATTATTTCTTTGTTATATGGAATATAGCAGCAAGATATACCTACTGTATACAATGGAACACACACGCGTGCACACACACACACACACACACACACACACACACACACACACACACACACACACACACACACACACACACACACACACACGCACACACTCGCGCACGCACACACACACACACACACACACACACACACACACACACACACACACACACACACACACACACACACACACAGTCACGCACACACACACACATGCATGTCCCCGCACACGCATGCGCGCGCACGCACGCACGCACGCACGCACACACACACACACACACACACACACACACACACACACAGACAGACTGTTTCCTGTGATTGTTCGTACATTGTCTTGTCAGTAGATTATTTAGTGCAAGGCGGGCACACATACGTCTCATGATAACACTCAGAAACAATATGATACTAGGCCTACATGATACTGGGTTAAATTTAGGTTAAGGCCAGTCTAGGTTAAAGGGATTACATTTAGATCAGGATAAGTTTAAGATTCAGGGTCAGTGGATCACCCAGTGGTCCTTGAGAGGGTTCCAATGGGTCCCAGCAAAACGATTAGATAATCTTAAGTAACCATTATTAAATTGCAAATAAATACAATTAGAGATTTTTGTAACTGTTATCTGCTCTGCACCCACGTAGATTGATTGATTGATTGATAGCTGCTATTTTGTTTACTTCTTGTTATACTTTATTTATTTTATTTCGTAGTGAGCACTGAGCATTACATCAGTACGAGCTGCGGGTGGGTGGGATCAGAACTGATTTTGGGTGTATTGCATTGTATTGTGTTGTGTTGTGTTGTGTTGTGTTGTGTTGTGTTGTGTTGTGTTGTGTCTTGTTTTATTGTGTTATTCTTTTAGCATTGTTGTATAATTGTACCTCTGTACTTTTTGCAAACCTTATGCTAATTAAGGAATTAAGAAAAGAAACATTATAACCACGATCACCCGTGCTATGGTTATGGTCCGTAGAAAAAGGCTTGTTTTGACCAAAAACTCAATCTTGGAAAAGAATCCGAGATACCATTGAGCCAGACGGAACAGAGAATTTTGGGACAACGTAATTTCCATCCTTGGATCAAAAGCGGTTTGAAGACTTTAGTCGTCCATGTCTGTGAACCGTCGGATTCTATTTGACGACTTTAGTCATCCATAGCGGTGAATGTGTTCAGTGGGAGTATAGTCGTTAATCGTGTTAAGAAATTAAGTTCAAATCCTAAAGGATCCCAACACTATAAGTGCACCCTGCTTGGAGTCACCACCAACAGCGTGAGCCATGGCGGGCGGGGTCACTGGTGTGGCTTCCAGAACACAGGCTTGTTCTGTAGCAGCATAGCATGACATGTAATTCATACTCAAGAGCCCTAACCGAAACAAACTGATTTGATTGTGTAGTATGCAGCTGCCTTTATCAAGAACGAGCAGCACACCTTTCAAAGTAATAGGGTGACTGAATAGAACATGGTGGCCGCGTCCATTGAGTTCACTGGAGAAGTGGCGCCTTGTTCTATATCCTATACTTACAATGCTCTGGAATCCTTTCTACTATTGAACACTTGACCTTTAGGCTTTGTAAATAAAAATTGCACAGGGCAGATATGAGAAATAACTCAATTGTATACTTTCAGAAATGTTCACAAATAGCTAAACATGGTGGGAAAAAGCAGATATGCACTGTCACTTCGCAACAGTAGTTGTTTGAGTGAAAGCAGGGAGAGAGCCTAGTTAGCCGATAAACAAAGATAAGAGAGGACCAAGCTACCCTAAACAATACAGAGCAGTCCTGTGCCATGTCATAATTGACTCTATGATATTCACATGGTCACATTATCTGAAAATATCATAAGGCCAAAGGTGAAAAACATAATAACGATATAAGAACGGTATTTCTACCACTGTTCCTCCTCAGTATCAGACATCATTTCGCATTCTGTTCATTCCTAGTTGTAATTGTTTATGTGGAGCTTGGGTTGAGTTCACCAGGCTGGACTTCTTCCACTGCTGACATTAGAAAGCGTTATTTACAGAATGTTTCCTGAATGTTGGGGGTGGGGCGGGCTTAGCTGTTCAAACACACATTTCCATTTATTTTTTATTTTTTTATGTTTAAAATTACATTTTCCAGCGTTTAAAAATTAACTGTTCTCTTACCTTTAGTTAAATTAGTTGACCGTACTTTAGAATGGATTATTACATTTAGCTGATGTTCTGATGTTCTGAGGTAGTCTAGGTTGAATGGATTACATTTAGAGGAATTTAGTGGAAGCCGACTTTAGGTCGACCTAATTACCTTTTCCTGCTTTTCTCTCTTTCCCTGTCTTTCCCTTCCTGTCCCTCTCTCTCGCTGTCTCCTCCTCTCTCTCTCTCTCTCTCTCTCTCTCTCTCTCTCTCTCTCTCTCTCTCTCTCTCTCTCTCTCATAACACTATTCAGAACAACTTACATATTTTCAAGTCAGAGTTCAGAGTGACGTACCCATGTAGAATTGTGTGTGTGTGTGTGTGTGTGCGTGTGTGTGTGTGTGTGTGTGTGTGTGTGTTTGTGTTTGTGTAAGTGCGTGTGTCGTCAGACAGAACATTCTTTTATGAGTGTGTAATGGTTGCTTCAAAGCAAGTCTCTCAACATAAAACACACACACACACACACACACACACACACACACACACACACACACACACACACACGCACACACACACACGCATGTTAACCACTTGTACTGGTCGACTGATAGTGAAAATAGCCAATCTGCAAGCTCACAAGTTGTGATAACTTATAAGTCTGCATTGTATTTTCTTTTTAATTTTTGACAAGGCCTCAAGCCCCCCTTGTGATCTTTGGCATCCCCAAAGGGAGAACAGATCCCAGGTTGGAAACACAGAGTTAGGAGACGTGCATTTTGTGATTGCAGAGGGTCTAGCACTGTAAAGGGCTGTTCCATACTGTCTCCAACCACCAAACCTTTCGTTGGAAAGGTCCGGTTAGGGACGCGCTGGGCCCCTGATTTAGCCCGGGAAAATTAGTTGGAGAGGCCCTCAATGCGCGTGGGCATCGATCGCGCACAAGATTTTGTTTGCCTTCCGGACGCGCCGCAGGGCCCTAAATTCTAACTGATGATCGGTTACTGTGATTTTAGGTCTCATCGTTTTTCTGGTATAAAGTAGACCATTCAGGAGTAGTCAAGGAAGCTAGGACTAGTGGGCCGGTATTCAGATGATAGACAAGCCAGTGGGGCCAATGTGATGGCTCTGTGGGCTGCAACTACTGAGTGCTATAGAGAGAAATCTCTCTATCAGAATATTCCAGTACATTTAAATGAAGCACATATCTTGCACCCGACATAGAGCCACTGACTGCTTGTCTAATTTGAATCATTTTGGCAGTAAAGAAGAACCCTAACCCTAACCCTAACCCTTCATTGCAGGCTCTCATGGTGGATAAGAGGCTACTGACCCCTGTTCACAGTAGTAAACAAAGCATGTACGGTACATATTAGTCTTGTTTTTGGAAACAATATCAGTGAAGGACTGCCTTGCATTTAACAGTTCTAAACCAGTTCCAAAGCTGTGTTTCAATTCACAAGCTCTTGTCAATGGTTCAATCTAACAACCAGTAAGACTCCCTATTGGGGAGATAAGCGACCATTAGGTCACATGTATACTATACACGCAGCCTCATGGTGGTGCTAGAACAGGAGCATGTGAGAAATCAGGGGCGGAGGTTGTGGTTTGCCAGCCAAGGAGTGAGTGTGCAAAGTTTGGCATGGATAGGGGAAACGGTGGCGGAGATTAGAGTAGGGCCAAGAGTGTAACGTGACGTGACGGACAGACGGAGGGAGGGACTGACTGACGGAGGGACTGACGGAGGGACTGACAGACAGCCGGTGGAGGTTTTCATAGTAACTTGCGACCTGACAGTCGCAATTAATTTACGGAATGTCTGTCCGCATGCTGTCCTCATGCTGACAATCACTGATACTAAACAGTGTCACCGCCGTGGTAACAGCTGCATGCTGAAACAATGCCCAAATAATGTCTGTCTGACATGATGAAACAAGTGTCCGCCGTCTTTTTACAGTACTCTGACGCCATAGTACTACTGACGTCACAGACTGGCCTGGACACGAAACACCATTTATGGGCATAAACAGGTACCGCCACCTGATACCGCCACCTGTACTGCACATGCGTCCCCGCCATGGTAACAGCCGCATGCAGAAACAATATTCTGTGCACACACCCCCGAGCAAGGACTAGTATCGTGATAAATAAGCTTGTAGATTGGCTATACTTTTGTGTGAAACTGTAAGTATGATGCTTTTTATGGGGACATAAAAAGTTGAAATATGGAGTTCCGAAATGTGAAGTCCGTCTTTATAAATGTCATGGTTAACGAGGAGATCTGATTCCTGGTGGTTTGATCCTCCTGGGTTAGTGTCAAAATGTCCTTGAGCAAGACACTGAACTCCTAACTGCTCCAGATGAGCATGTTGGTGCCTTGCATACATACTCTGTCGTACATGAATGTAATGCACATTATAAAGGTACACGATTTTCCAGAACCAGCACGAAAGGTTCGGATTCTGATGTCTGACATCAGGGTTTTCCGGAACCGGCACTGTGTCTGCAGAGATCTCCATATATAGGCATAAAATGGACGCAAACAGACCGATAACTCCATGTATGGGCATAAATGGACACAGGCAAACAGATGGTCAAAACGGGTCCTACAGAGATCTCCATATATGGACATAAAATGGACGTTGACAGATATCTCCATATATGGGGCATAAATGGACACAGGCAAACAGATGGTCAAAACGGATCCTATGACAACAGGTATAATGGGGTTTGCATTAAAGGGCGGGACATTCATTCCCTATTTACATCGTTCCCGAGTTGGCCAGGTCGTCGACTAGATGCTCGAGCTTCTAGTAATTCATAATTGTAGATCTTTTTGTGGAATAATATACAAAAGGATGACATTATATATATTTATGGCCATTGATGCATTTAAAGGGGCCCCACCATGCTTTTCAAAAGATATATTTTATATAAATATTGGTCCATAATACGGTTTTATAAGGTTTTAGCCTAAACAACCACTCGGATATTGAAATTTCATGTTCTGTCTGTCTCTAATTCCAAGCCGTTTCAGATACAAAATCTGTAGGAGCAGTGTTTTGCGTAAATCGGCCTGATGGTGGCGCTAGAAGAGGGCCATGTGAGAAATCAGGGGCAGTAGATGTTTTGTATGTTGTATGAATTTATGTATGTATGAATGAATGGACCATTGTAAAGTGATTTGAGTTCGCAACTTGCTTAGAAAAGCGCTATATACATCTAATCCATTACTATCATTATTATTATATGCTGTCCTGTTGAGTGGAAAAACAGAGAAATCACTGCTGCTGCTGGTGCTGGTGTGAATTTGACATCTCTCCCTCTGACTGTCTGTCTGTCTCTCCAGATGTATCTGGTCGCACCCATTTCCTTCCGTCTATTCAATAGAGCTCTGCCCCCCCCCCCACGCAACTTACACGTAAACTGGTGTAGGTCAAGGTCTTTTAACTCTCATCGTAGTAGCTACTAGTAAGACTCCCTAATCAGGAGATAAGCGACCGTCAGGTCGCATACACAAACTTTAGAAGGCAATCGTAGCCAATCAGGAGGGAATATGGGAAATGGGACAGATCCATGTTGATGACATGACTTTAGAGATACTGTGTACCGCTTTGTGGGATTTTAGGACAAAATCTGTTGGAGCAGTGTCCAAAAATATGTTTTGCAAAAATCAGCCCAATGTTGGGGCTAGAAGAGGGCCATGTAAGAAATGAGGGGTGGAGGTTGTGATTTGCCATCCAAGGAGTGTGTGTGCAAAGTTTGGCATTGATAGGGCCAACGGAGGCAGTGATATGACTATAGGGAAAAAGTGTGACATGACGTGACTGACAGACAGACTGACAGCCGGTGGAGCTTTTCATAGTAACTGCGACCTGACGGTCGCAAATGATGTAGTAATAGGATCAGATCCTAGATCAGGGCCATTACAATCAACCTTTAGGATAATGATAATTCATTTATTTTTTTAAAGCACTTTTCCAAACATAGTCACAAAGGAGCACTGAGATAACCATGAAGATAAAACTGCACAGTAAAATCAGAAGATAAGATTAATTAAAACAGTAACACAGAGATTAAAAAAAGAAATAAAAAAACTTAGTCGACATTTTCTGTCTGAAATGGCCTCACAACCAATCAGAAGGCCTCCTTCAGGCTATGGAACGGTGGAATATCACTCACTGCAGCAGAGTGTTTGTAGCCTGCAGGCTGACGCTCAAGGACTTTATCTATAATGTTTTCAGAGCTGGTTAAGTTTAAAATGAGTAATACACCGTCTGGACCTCATCTTGAATGAGATTTAAGACAGAGTAGCTCTGTATTTCTGTAATTAAGATCAGCTGTGTTTGGAAGAATGTGAGCTATGTGAATCACGCAGGTGAATGAAATCAAGGTTAATTTATGTTAATAGAGTCTATCCATGTCATCACGCAGAACGATTGCGTTTACAGGAAGTTGCCTTTTAGGGACTTTTGATATAAAAAATAAATAAACAAACACATGCATGCATGCATGCGCACACGCACGCACACACACGCCCGCACGCACGCACACACACACACACACACACACACACACACACACACACACACACACACACACACACACACACACACACACACTTTATATTGGCATCTATATTGGTAGGAGGTAGGAGATGGTATTGGAGGAAGATTGGTGACGCTGGAGAGACAGATGACCACCAGGAAGAGCCTGGCGTGGGTGTATGAGGTTAGCAACCTCATGCACAGCACTCGCGAGAGGGCACCAACACAAGCTACAGACATTTATTCAGATACCCTCAGAGTCTCCCGAGAGGGGGGGAGTATGTGAGACTCAACAATACAAACATAACGGTAACAGCCCTTAACTAATCACAGCTAACGAGATGGCTCACCTAAACAACATCAGCTGGGGAGAAATTGGAAGTAAAGTGTCACTGCGAGAACATCTGCAGGAACACAAAAGGTAAAAATACATCAAGCCAGGACCAAGTGTGGAGAAGAGGGGTCACAGGTGCAGCGCACAACTTGGTTGGTGAGTTGGTGAGGCGAAGGAGAACTCCAGGCAGGAATAACCCCACAGTACTGGAGAAATCTACGCACCTGTGTCACCTCAAGACCTCAGGAGGGACCCACACAATACCTCCCCAGAGAAGCCTCTTGTTGGGAAAAAACAAATAGAGCAGGAGAGGGGAGTTTAGCCTTGGTCAGGAGGAGGAGATGGGCAGTGATTTGGCCACCACTGCCGAACCGGCCATCAGGAGGGTGTTGTGGTTTGCGGTTCGAAACACCTTATGATTGATGGTTACCACCTGAAGACATCAAACTTTCCTGGCCAAGGCTACATTCACCAAACGTGAATGGAGGAGAAGCATCGTTAGATGTAATTATAATCGTAGGACCATGAATATGATCTAAAAGTATGAAAAACTCATTTTTCATTTCACTACGTCTTTAATACTAAAGATTAGTAGAGTTTGATTTCAGACATGTTTTAACCTCTTGAACCCCGGCATCTCGGTGAGAAATAGCCATTCTGTAAGTCCTGTATGTCGCTTGCAGATCTCATTGAAGTTTGTAGCTGATGAGCTTGGAAATCTAATTGAATCTTGTAGCTTTTTAGCTGCACATACAGCTAATCGTCTGGGGACCCCCCCCAACATTATTTGGGGATAGTTTATTGTGAAAATCAATCAATCAATCTGAGGTTTGACCCAAAAGAAATTGCAATAGTAATGGTTCAAGGTTTTTTATGATCCTTAGGGTCATCCAAAACACATGTTAAAAATTGTCCAAAATATTCTGAGTGGATCAAGGTAAATTCAGGGGTTCAAGTTTGGGTCCCTTCACTTACTATTCACCTCTTTCCGTGGGAGTTTACTGGAGATTATTTGGACACACTTCCGGTTTAACAGCAGACATACAAGCTCACGTCGCGTCGCAGATGCAGCCCGTTGTGAGCTTGTAAATCACACTCGGCTGCGGCGCCGGAAGCTCGGTACAGCGTCTGCGCAATGCACTATGGGGCGTTGGAAACCCGTGGATACAGAACATAAATACCTACAAAAATCTTCTTTAAGTAGCATGTGAGGGGTCTAGTTTTGCACGAAAAGCATTCCTTGGGCTAAAAACTGACACCACAAACGTGTGAAAAGTGATGACTCATCACTAAACCATCACTACGCCATAGTGTTTGGGGTCCGTTTTTGGCCCGAGGAATGTTTTTTGTGCAAATCAAATGCTTGCAATGGATTCAGAATCACAAAAAAACCCTAGTTAGACCCCTCACATGCTACTTAAAGAAGTTTTTTGGGGGGTATTCTTTCCTGTATAGTAAGTGAAGGGACCCAAACTTGAACCCCCTGAATTTACCTTGATCCACTAAGAATATTTTGGACAATTTTTAACATGTGTTTTGGATGACCCTAAGGATCATAAAAAACCCAGAATGATTACTATTGCAATTTATTTTGGGTCATGCCCCTTTTTAGCTTAGATTGACTGGCCAATCATTATAAAGCTCTTTTTCACCACAAAGGGCAACCCAGAACCTTTCATAACCAAACCCGGATCTTTCCAGACAGAACCTGTGAAGTTCTGTGACCCATTATAACACAGTACCGGGAGGTACACATGAATTGCCAGGAAAGGCAAAACAATTGAATAAAAATAAAATCATTTGAAAGTATAAGGTCTGAGTTGTGGTCCCCAGAAGTTAGTAGACTACTACCTCCTGACCAGTGGTGTAAAGTAACCAAGTACATTTACTGTGTTAATTTAATTAACATTTACTGTCTCCATGGGGTGAGTAATCAATAGGAAAAAAAAATCATTTTGGGGGTGAAATACTCCTTTAAGCACATTTTTAGGTACTTTTTACTTTACTGGAATATTTCCAACTTTCAGTACTTTTACTTCTACTCCACTACATCTCAGAGGCAAATATTGTACTTTTACTCCATTATTTGAAAACTTAAGTAACTAGTTACTTTTCAGACTTTGATTATTATTACAAAATAAACATTTCAGCCACTTCAGCCCTCTATCCACCTCTTTCCGAGGGAGTTTACTGGAGATTATTTGGACCACACTTCCGGTACAACGTCTGCGCGATGCACTATGGGGCGTTGGAAAGCCGTGGATACATTTTGGTCATTTGAAAATAGCCGATCTACAAGCTCACAATTCATCTGAATGATCGCATCAAATATTCAAATATTTTTTATACATCTGAAAACTTGTGACATGGGACATTCTGCATACTTTATACTTTTGTACTTTAACTCATTCTGTGCCTATCCCGAACATGTTCGGCTTTATTTCAATCCAATACAATTTTTTTTTTATTAATTGACTTACCCTGAGCTGCTTGTAGAGTCGTGGGTGGTCCTGGCTCGTCCTACGCTAGCCAGCTAGCCATTTTACATGGTCCGACGATATATTCCATTAAAAATGGTTTAAAATACATTTTTGAGCCCCCCAATGTTCACCGAATGTTCAGCGCCGCTTCCGGAACGACGTCCAGTGTGCCTATCCCGAACATGTTTGGCTTTTTTAATGAAATGAATAAAATGATCCGAGGCCTTCTGAAGCCTGGGCCTAAATTTTCAATCCAGTGTTCGAAATCTGGCCGCCCCCCGGCCGGCCGTTAGCGAGTCACGTTGCCGCGAATTGCCGCCGAATCCAATGAAAAACCACATCTTTGGAGGCCCATATCTCAGGATTGTGTTTTTAGGGATGCGGCGCGAGGTTTATTTACGGCAAAATCGCCTAAAAATTATCTTTTAAATGACAAAATGCTAATAGCTATTCTGTAGCCATTTTCATCCGGGACCTTTCCATGACGTGCACGAACGTGAGCACGCGCGTCACTGCAACGTGAGTCCCCGGATGCTAATGCGCTCGCCGATGGGAGAAAGCTTGGCATTCTCTGGCTCCATCTAGGGGCTGGCACTGGTAGGGTTAAGTACATTTTGAGGCCTATACTTTTGTACTTTTACTGAGGTACATGTTTCCAGAAACAAAAGGCTGACTAGAAACACCTGGAAGTCACTGATGACCCCATGTGTCGCTGATTCAGGAGTTTACTGTTCCCCTGAAAACTGCCTTATTGTGAGTTAGTGTGTGTGTGTGTGTGTGTGTGTGTGTGTGTGTGTGTGTGTGTGTGTGTGTGTGTGTGTGTGTGTGTGTGTGTGTGTGTGTGTGTGTGTGTGCATTTGAGACGTGCTGAGTTAACAGAAGTACTCTAATTTAAGACGCTTGTATCGGAGAAACACACGCGCGCGCGCACACACACACAAACTCTCTCTCTCTACACTAGG
>NC_137828.1:58206826-58254326 GCF_963921795.1 Nannobrachium achirus | reverse complement strand
TTGGTGTGTGTGTGCATGTAATGTTTAGTTGGCAACGTGTCAATCACCTCCAGTTTTTCAGACTAACCCCCTGCTACATTGTGAATGTGAATGCAATCACGTTGTTGTTGGTGTGATTTTAATCGACATTGTTAACATTGTTGCGACCGTAGGTCGCACTTACTATCAAAACCTGCACAAACTGTGAGTGAGTCCGTCAGTCAGTCAGTCAGTCAGTCAGTCAGTCAGTCAGTCAGTCAGTCAGTCAGTCTGTCTGTCCGTCTGTCTGTCACACCTCACACGTCACACTATTGCCCTGCTCATATCTCCGCAACCGTTGCCCCGATCCATGCCAAATTTTGCACACACGCTCCTTGGCTGCCAAACTACAACCTCCAAGGACCCCCGGAGCTCCAGGGACCCCCAGGTCCCTGGGGGACCCCCAGATGTAAAAAAAGACCAAATGTGCAAAAATGACCAAATGACCACTCCAACATGGCTGCTCACGGGGAATTCCCGGGGACCACCGACTCCTGGTGCTCCAGAACGGATGCCAAAGTGGTGGCGCCCCCAGTGGAGGACCCCCTCCACTGCAGCTCACATAAAATGCCGTAACTCGGGCTAGGAGCGTCCGGGAGAGCCGGGGCCGGTACCTGTTCGTCCGCCAAGGCAACGCGGAGACCCCACCCCTCATTTCTCACATGGCCCTCTTCTAGCGCCACCATGAGGCCGATTCTTGCAAAACACATTTTTGGACACTGCTCCTACAGATTTTGCCCTAAAATCACGCACATCGGTACACAGTATGTCTACACATTGCCCACACAACTAGGAACCAATGGCAGTTACAGCCCTCTTTGTGTGTACATGTGACCTACGGTCGCTTATCTCCCGATTAGGGAGTCTTACTGGTTAATATCGTTAACATTGTTAGCATTGCTATTGTAACTCAGTCACATTGATGTCGGCGTGGTTGACTGAGTGATCGACCTTAAGTTTGCACCTACATTGGGCTCATCACAGCGCCAGTCGTAGCGACATTACGAGAGTTTACTTTGAAAACAGCTTATTTGAACTCTGTACATGAGCGAGGACGAGTGATTTATTATTTACAGTACTTATGTGAACAATTTTTGTTTTTATGCCTCAAGACATGTAAACAAATGCTCTCTCAACTAATCTTGCTGTTGTGTTTGTGTCTGTCTACGTACCCTAGCGCCTCGATTGAATAATGCTGTCTGTCAACCTGTAGGCCTATATAGCGACATGTCAGACGTGTTGAGTAGGACTCTGGCTGTCAACAGTTATGAAGTTATTGCGACCGTTAGGTCGCAGTTACTTCTACTCTTATACTATCCAAACCTCCACCGGCTGTCAGTCCGTCACTCCGTCCTTCCCTCTGTCACGTCACTCGTCACACGTCACACTTTCCCCCTACTCATATCTCCTAACGGTCGCTTATCTCCCTATTAGGGAGTCTTACTGGTATAAAGTGAGTGGCATACAAACTGTGAACTACAGTAGGCTATGCACAGCCAGTGTTATTCGTTTTGCTATTAGTTATTAAGCATTAGAAGTCTCCGCCAGGCCAAGGCATGACAGAGACAGTTTTGCCCCCTGTCTGTCTGTCCGTCCGTCCGTCCGTCCGTCCGTCCATCAGTCAGTCAGTCAGTCAGTCAGTCAGTCAGTCCATCTGGCCACCTGGTTGTGTGTCCGTCTGTCTGTGTACAGCTAGTCTCCAGCACTGACTGATCGCTGTGAAACTTTACACACACACTCCCTGGAGGCCAGAGCAGATCTTCTTCCCCCAATATTACTTCTACAGATTCTGTCCAAACATCATGCAAATCGGTACACATGTCATGTGAACAAGACGGACCTGTCCGATCTTTCAAATTGGCTAAGATTGACTTCTACTACCTGGCATGGCAGAGACCTGTGCTCAGAGGAGCATTTCTTTTCCCCATTCATGAGTATGACTTTATTAGTTGGTTGGACAATCAACTAAGACAGACTTGTTTGCTCCTATAATTTTCAGTCTGTACTTCGGAAGTGCAGACAATGCAGAGAAAATGAATGACCCCCCCCCAACCCCCTCAAACACCGTTTCGTCTTTGTAGATAAGTTCTACTATTGCTAAACCAAATTAACTATCTAGCTGTGTATGTCCTAGGAACGATGCAACTGAACTCTGCAAAAGGGCAGTCTCATGTTGTGGCTGACAGATCAATCTAATCAATTAAATACTTAATTTCTAATCAATAACGCAATGCTCTCTCTTACTGTCTCTGATCAATTTGATCAATTAAACACTTCATTTCTAATCAATAACATATTGCTCTCTCTCTCTCTCTCTCTCTCTCTCTCTCTCTCTCTCTCTCTCGCTCTCTCTCTCTCTCTCCTCTCTCTCTCTCTCTCTCACACACACACACACACACACACACACACACACACCACACACACACACACACACACACACACACACACACACACACACTCTGCAGTATTTACTATTTAGGCATTTATGCATGGATGGAATGTGGACTGGACTAATGGGTCCAGTGCATTACATTAAAGTCCCCTCCTATATGACATATGACTAATGTCAGACTAACATGCTGTAGCTTACAATACTTTTTTATTCTTTATTCTTATTATTTATTTACATGCAAATATCAATTTAAATACCGTAAGCTCAAATTTGAGTGCCCATTCCAATTCAAGGAAGGGATAAGAAACTAGGATGTGTGGAGTGTTGTCCAGAGTGTTTTAGGTTAGCGAAGGGAGAAGAGTCTAGGACGTATGGAGCCTTGTCTAGGGTGTGTTAGGGACGGGAGAATAATCTAGGACATGTGGAGCGTTGTCCAGGGTGTTTTAGGGAAGAGAGAAGGCTCTAGGACGTGTGGAGCGTTGTCCAGGGTGTTTTAGGGAAGGGAGATGGGTCTAGGACGTGTGGAGCGTTGTCCAGGGTGTTTTAGGGAAGGGAGATGGGTCTAGGACGTGTGGAGCGTTGTCCAGGGTGTTTTAGGGAAGGGAGATGGGTCTAGGACGTGTGGAGCGTTGTCCAGGGTGTTTTAGGGAAGGGAGATGGCTCTAGGACGTGTGGAGCGTTGTCCAGGGTGTTTTAGGGAAGGGAGATGGGTCTAGGACGTGTGGAGCGTTGTCCAGGGTGTTTTAGGGAAGGGAGATGGGTCTAGGACGTGTGGAGCGTTGTCCAGGGTGTTTTAGGGAAGGGAGATGGGTCTAGGACGTGTGGAGCGTTGTCCAAGGTGTTTTAGGGAAGGGAGATGGATCTAGGACGTGTGGAGCGTTGTCCAGGGTGTTTTAGGGAAGGGAGAACAACATTCTTGTGTTAGTTGATCTAACTGACCTAACTAAAGAGTGTGCCGTAACGTTTATGATCAGCTGTGACTGTAGATTGCATAGATTATACATTTATAGATTTAGATTCATAGAAGAGTTATAAAGTTATAGATATGGATTATAGAGATTGTATATTAATATCGATATAGATTGTATAATTCTACAGTTATACCGGTAGATTGTATAGAATAGTTATGAAGTTAGAGAAATGTCTTGTATAGATGTTATAGTTTTACAGTTATAGATATGTAGATATAGATTGTATAATACAGTTATATATTTAGATAGATTTGTATTGTGCATGAAGGCTGTGTTCTTGTTTTAAACTACAGTGATTTGACAGTTTTTTTGGGTCATAATTTGTCTCATAGTGTCCCTGTGTGTGTCTGTGCGCGCGCGTGTGTGTGTGTGTGTGTGTGTGTGTGTGTGTGTGTGTGTGTGTGTGTGTGTGTGTGTGTGTGTGTGTGTGTGTGTGTGTGTGTGCGTGCGAGTGCGCGCGGGTGTGCGCACGGATGTTTGCGTGCATGCATGCACGGATGTGTGTGTCTGTGTGCTGCTAATTTAGTCTGTTGTATTTCTGTGCTTGTCCATTGTGTGTGTCCACTGTGTGTGTGTGTGTGTGTGTGTGTGTGTGTGTGTGTGTGTGTGTGTGTGTGTGTGTGTGTGTGTGTGTGTGTGTGTGTGTGTGCAGGGTTAGGGTATTTGCGGCGCCGTGGTAACGGCCTCAGGCCGTCGCAGACCATAATATGTCACACTGCTGATTAATGGTTGGCCATATGTATGTCAGAGTGTAACCGTGGGATACCAAGAAGCAGCACAGGGATTGGCCGATGTTAACAGAGGTTAAGGAACACAGAGAAAGTGAGAGACACACAGAGATTTTACAGAGATTTTGACACTGCTGCTGCTAAAGATCATTGGTAGACTACTATGCTGCTGCTGCTGCTGCTGCTGCTGTTGCTGCTGCTGCTGCTGCTGCTGATGATGATGATGATAAATATAGTCCTATAATGCCTTTAGCTTCTTGCACATTTTACTCTAATGTGAAAGATATAATACCTATCTTAAGTGGTGTTAAGGTAGGTATTCCCTTCTACCTGAATGCTATTTCTATAATATCTACTATTTAATCTGCAATTTATGTATAAAACAAAGACGAAACAAATCACTTAAGCCACCTTAAAGTCTGTTTAGTAGACAATCTATCACTACAAATGTATGAAGAAAAACTAAAACATGAAATACATTTTTAAATAAATGAAAGTGAATATTCCCAGTAGAATGTTTAGAATATGTCTGATGAATCGACCCGGTTCAATTCTAATCTCTGGTGTGGAACATTCTATTGTACTGCTAATCTCTGGATTAAGACGCACACACACACACACACACACCCGCACACACACACACACACACACACACACACACACACACACACACACACACACACACACACACACACACACACACACACACACAAACATACACGTGCGCGCACGCACGCACAAGTGCGAGAAAGAGATGGTGAGAAGAAAGATGGAGAACAATGGAGGAGTGGTGAGGAGAGTTGAGATGATCGAGGTAGGGCAGGGGAGGGGAGTATACAGTGAATTGACATTTTGTGTGTTTGTGTGTGTGTGTGTGTGTGTGTGTGTGTGTGTGTGTGTGTGTGTGTGTGTGTGTGTGTGTGTGTGTGTGTGTGTGTGTGTGTGTGTGTGTGTGTGTGTGTCCATCTGTTGAGACAGAAGATTATTTGGAATTTTAATTAAAATGCACCTATATCCGTCAGCCGGGCAGATAGACACTAAACATGGACAAATTCTTAATTTAATTATTGTTTCAAGACAACAAAGAAAACAGTTTCACAGGATAATTATGTTAAACTAATAAATGAATTAATTCATTTATGTATTTAATAATTGTACAATTCAATGTAGGTGGAGTAAATCCAACATGAATGTGTTGGATAAAGTAACAAAATATATGAATAAATATATCATTTCCAAAAATGTATTTTGAGATATTGGAAAGTAAATCATTGTTTTCATCTTTCAAGACGTCTCCTTTTGCGCTACAGTTTTTAGAGTCATGTAATTCTATAAGCTGTTGTCGGGTTAATCTATGCAAATGATGTCTCGCTTTATATGCAAATTTCATCAGATATTATATGTAAATGACTGTATATCTCATTTCATGGCTCTGCTTCTCTGTTTTAATTGTGAATTGAAAACAAAAACTAAATGTTCCAGTAGCTCTCCTGTTTGTTTTCATACGTTGCAAGTTCAACAATGATTCTCAACCTGTGGGCCGGGGCCCCACTGGTGGGCCGTCAGGGTATTGCAATAGAGCAGTGATATTCAACTGGCGGCCCGTGGGCCAAATTCGGTCCTAGCAGAGCTTTCTTGTGGCCCCTGGAGAACATTACCTATTCCAATGTAAAAAAATACATTTAACAAATTATTATTGGATGGTTGGTTGTACAGGATGACCATTTTGAATGTTCAGCAATTTATTGTTTCAACATGGAGCTTAGTAGCCATTCAGGGCCCTCCATGCAAGTGCCTTCCTCACTTTAATTGGATCTTGCTCTGTTGTGTTGACCCATGAGCCCAAGTACAGTACTTGAAGTCTAGCCTGATTTCAGACTCTGCGCTGGAGCTTGAGTCTGACATTGCCCCCATTGTAAGAGATTTCAAAGGGGAGGGGATTTAAAATTTGAAATTCCCAATCACAAGTCATCTGGTGGGAGGGGTTGTGTTTGACTTGTGTACACAAAACATTCTCCCCTCCCCCTCCCCTCTATGACAGGCATTGTCTTTGATGTTTCATTGATTAGAGAGAATCACTAACGAGCTATTGACACTTGTATGGCTCAATCACTGACTGCAGTTCCCCCCTCCACTGTTCTGTTGATTTTCAAAAGTTAGACCCACCCCTCCTCCATCTTGCATTGATTTCATTGGTCGGTGCCGGTCGGTTTGCCAAGACACTGACATAAAGACGCGCGTCATATGCTAATTCCAGACCAAGAGAGCAGTGCCTCCTGTTGTTGTCAGAGGTGGATGTTCCGATTGGAGGTTATAGGTGATCACCTAGCTCAGTTTTCTTGGCATTCAGCCGAATGACTCCCTTTTGACTCCCTTTCTACAAAGTACATTTAGGGCCGTCCAGGCCCTAAATGGCACTTTTTGGAAACCAATATAAGTATAGGCACCAATTAGTGCACCAATATAAAGTATAGGCCTCTACGCTAATTCCATTTGTCCAAATCAGAACACAGTCAAATGGTCAATCAATAAACATGCTCTGAAAATGCATCCGATAGCCCTGATCCAGAAAAGGTTAGAACCACTACTTTACGTCATCATCACACACACACACACACACACACACACACACACACACACACACACACACACACACACACACACACACACACACACACACACACACACACACACACACACAGTCACACACACACACACACACACACACACACACACACACACACACACTGACAGACCGTGTGTAAAAGAGAGATGTAGAGAGTGAGAGTGACAGCTAGATGACAGCTACGTGTGTGCATGTGCGCGCGGGTGTGTGAGATGACAGATTAGGGCAGACAGGACACACACGGTCACTCTCACACGTCCACTGGCCTTTTTACGGCTGTTTCTCAGTTCTCTCACACACACACACACACACACACACACACACACACACACACACACACACACACACACACACACACACACACACACAGATACTGTACACGCACGCACGCACACACAAATCCTGCATGAGTAAACCGTGTTTTGACATCAAGTCAAATATGTTAACAGTGTTTTCCTGTGTGACACAAAGGACAATGTTTGTGTCTGACCCGAGATGAGTCCTCTGTCACCACAAACACAAAGGGTGGAACAGTTAATTTTACTGGTAGAACTAATGCATTATAAATATATAAATACAGTATTGATAATCAGTAAGAAATACAAATTCTGGCCCACAAATGCTTCTCTTTTCACGATTCTTTCCTTTTTGGTTTTTCATCTGATATTGTTGCTGTCGGGTGGGATCCTCCTATCTCCATTATTCTTTTAACTTGTTGTGTTTTTTTTCTAGTGTCGCTTCGTGCAGCGTTTTGAGCTTGTAGATCTGCTACTGTACGTTTGCTATTTTAGAATTTCAATCCTGAAAGGTTGGACATATGAGGTTTCCACTGACGATATGTTGTTTTAAAAATCGTTCAAACTCAAATAGATGGATTCTGTACAGAATGATGTTATGAACGATGGATGTTGATGAGGGAGACTACCGTTATTATGAGCTAGCTGGTAGGCCTTTAATTACCTTGCCTCATAATTCATAATTAGAGACAGATTATCCGTACAGTATATTCCATTGAATGTGTCTTTCAGCGCTCCGAGATCTCTCTCTCTCCCTCAGTGTGTGGGCTCTGACACAGCTGGACTGCACCGTGCGTGTTTTGTGCTACACAACGCATTGTACGTCAGAGTGGATGCTCACAGAATGATCCTCATAGCTGTAGTTATCTAGCTCAGTGTGAATGGCACTTTCCATTGGCTTTTGTCTCCAACTGACCTCCCTCCATGTCTTTTTGAGTATTTCCGCTAATACTGTACAAATCAATTCAATTCAATTCAATTCAATTCAATTCAATTCAATTCAATTCAATTAATTCAAATAGCTTTATTGGCATGACTGTAACAATTACAATATTGCCAAAGCATCAAGTGCATTGGAAAAAAAAGAATAATGATAACAAAACAAACAATATCGAACATACAAATAAAATACAATATACAAATAATCATAATGATTCAAATGTGCAGCATTGATCTGTGTGTGTCAAGATAGTCACATGATTATTGTTTGCTTAAGTGTCCCTCAGTTTGTGACATGCAGTCACATATTGTGCAGCTAAATGTGCTGCAGGTCCCTCTCCTAATAGAATGTGTTGTTTGTCATTGTCATCTAGAACTGTAAAGTTTGGAATTAACAGTTCAAATTTCTTAAAGTATTCTGATCTTATGTTATTATATTTGTCACATTTTAATAGAAAGTGCGTCTCAGTCTCTACCTCAGCCGTGGTACAGTGACCATTCTCTCATTCTATCATTCTCTGTCATTTTAAGGTTATATTGTGGTAAGTGGTTCCTTTTTTTTTCCTTTTTGAGCGGTGGTCACACCGTCTCCATAGCGTGGCCGTGTGTGTATCCGTGCGTGTGTGTCTGTCTGTCTGTCTGTCTGTCTGTCTGTGTGTCTGTAGCCTCTGGTGTATGTAGCCTCAGTACCCTGGGTGACCAGAGAGGTGCTGTTGAGTCTAGCCTGGCCTGTGCATCAACACACACACACACACACACACACACACACACCCCCCCCCCCCCCCCACGGGGGGGGGGTTGGTGGGTAAACCACCGCTCAGTTCACACGGGTGTGATTTTTAACAATGGAAAACAGTTGTTCCACAATCAGCTGGTGTTGTGAAGAAAACAAACATAACCGGAAGTTGATTGATTCATTGGGCTAATTATGGGTCAGATTGTAAATGTACCAGTACCAGTTAAGAACGTAACCTCTGTGTATTCTTCCTTGTCAGTGGCGGCTTCAGAGAATTGTGACCAGGTGGGCGGGCTTTTTTTAGAGCAGGGGCGAATTCATTTTGTCAACAAACAATAATGAATAATACTAATACGACAAACGAGAATCTCTTGCTTAGGGTATCGATAACTGAACAGACCAGATCATTGACAGATGCCAGCTCCAAATCTGTGGACTGTAGGTGATGTGTGACTGTTTTTTGTGAGGCTGAAGACTCTTTCCAGCCTATAGTGACATGAATAAAAAGTATCATTGTATAGCATTTACATAGAAGTCAGACAATTGTCTTTCACATATTTATATATATTTTATTTATTTATTCCATAAACATTTCCGACCCGGAGACGTCCCTGTTCCTTGTACATCAAACTGTGAAAATAGCTACTCTACAAAGCTTGCAGATCTGTTTCTTTTGCCAATATGGGTCTGTGAAGAGGGAAGACACGACAATGAACGTTAGATCCTCTCCTCTCCTCTCTTGTCCTTGCCAAAAGGATCAGTTGCCCAAGGGGAAATAAGTGGGAGTAGAGTGTGTGTGTGTGTGTGTTTGTGTGTGTGTGTGTGTGTGTGTGTGTGTGTGTGTGTGTGTGTGTGCGTGCGTGCGTGCGTGCGTGCGTGCGTGCGTGCGTGCGTGCGTGCGTGCGTGCGTGCGTGCGTGCGTGCGTGCGTGCGTGCGTGTGTTTGTGTGTGTAGTGCTAAGCATTGGCAAGGGTTTGAAGTGGGCAATTATTAATGATTAGCATATTATTGTAATACTGCCTTTAAGATGTGCCCGATAGATAGAAGAGCATGATAACTCTCTCTCTCTCTCTGTCTCTATGTCTGTCTGTTTCCCTCTCTCTCTCTCTCTCTCTCTCTCTCTCTCTCTCTCTCTCTCTCTCTCTCTCTCTCACTCCCCCCCCCCCCCAGAGGCAGTAGGGTGGATGTTGTATAATTCATCAGTAGCCAGAGGCAAGTTAGCTAGCCGTGCTAATGCTAACGCCATTAACTCTCAATTAATGTTTATTCTACTGAACTGCTGAGAGAACACACACACACACACACACACACACACACACACACACACACACACACACACACACACACACACACACACACACACACACACACACACTCGCACACGCACACGCACACACGCACAGGCACAGGCACACATACGGTATTACACACCCACATACAGCTCCAGATATATTCAGAATATTCAACATAACTTTGCTGTCCTTGAGAGACAAGTACTGTATGCTGTGTTCTCTAAGGCAGTGCTTCTCAACCATTTTGTCTGGCGAAACCCCCAAATAGACTTGGCCATGGCCCACGACCTCCCCCCACCCCCTAACAACACACTAGGGCATTCACCAAATATTCTAATATTCTAATATCAAAGTCACTATTCGACATTGTTCACCAAAGTCGAATATTCGCTTTTCTTTTCTTTTTTTTTTTTATTATTTTCTCTTTAAAATTGGTTTATAAAGCTTGGCTAGATAGGAAGTCATAAGAATGAGTTGTCAATGCCCCTGGTGGATGAATTTGTTAATGCTCTATACCAGGGCTTCTCAAACCTTTTTAGGCCGTGACCCCCCAAATAAACATATCTGAACTGGGGACCCCACCCTGACAAGCACTAGGAATTGTAGTTATTACATTTAATGTGACTCGGTTCCACAGATAAATATTGTGAAAATAGCCGATCTACATACACACAACGCCTCGCAACGCGAGGCGTTGTGAGCACGTAGATCGGCTATTTTCACAATGTTCGCCTCTTGCTTACTTAATATTTGACAGTTTGGCCAGTCCTGTCGAATATTAGACTATTCGAATACTTTGAGGTCGAATAATTCGAATACTAAAAATCACTATTCGTGAATGCCCTACAACACACTGAACACATTTTTCATGGATCTTAGTTTCTTACTAACAGCATGATGCATCAATGGTCCCATGCACTGTCCACATGCTGTTGACCAGGGCAGGAATTTCATGAAGGCCATGGCCGCAGTTCCCCCTCAGTTTGGCCTTAATGGTGCCCCTCAAACCAATGGCATGACCTGAGGCCACAGTGGCCTTAATGCCCCAGCTGACTGTACCACTTTCTCCTCTGTCTCTGTCTTGTCAATATGTAGACAGTAGACACCGGTGTCTCTTTCTTGTCATGTAGACACCGGTGTCTTTTGTTGAGATTCTGAAATCTTAACTCCTGCGTCCCCATCTTTAAAAAAAATCCAGTGCTTGGCTAAGCATGGATCAGATTGTAAATACCATAATTCATCAATTTCACTGCAGATTAGGTTTTCATCCCTAAAGGCCCATTCCCACTGGGCCAGATAACAGATAAAAATAAATCTCTTTCTCCAAAAATATCTGCCACAGATATTTCTTTTATCTGTGGCAGATATTTTTTTTTTATCTGTATCTACCATCCACTTTGAATGGAAAAATATCTGGAGAAAGAGATTTTTTTATCTGTTATCTGGCCCAGTGGGAATGGGCCTTTACCCTTAAATTCAACAAATTCTTTCAATCGTGTTTTATTTGATGGCTTTCCTGCCCTGGCATTTGGCCTTTGTGCCCCCCAAAAATGTACAACACCAAAGGCCAAGTGGCCTTGCCCCTAAAATGACTGAATTCCGGGCCTGCTGTTGACCATGGTTTTCGCTGCTTTTCACGGAGATGTGGCAAAGGGAGGAGTAAATCCCGCCTGTGCTGTAGGGAGGGCAGAGCCATCATGAACGGTCTGTCTCATTGTGGTCAGTACCACACACACGGTCACACACACCCCGCAACTCCGACATGTCTCCTTTCCGACATGTCTCCATTCCGACACTAACCCTATCTCTAACCCTTACCCTAAACTTAACCTCTATGGACGTGTCGCCACTCCGACAATAAGAAGTCAATTTCGGAGTGGCGACATGTCGGAATGGAGAGCGACACCCCACACACACATACTGTATACCTTATGTGTGTGCACGCACACACGCTTCCTCGTTCTCTCTCTTCCTCCAAAAAATGTTACCTTCTGTATGTAAAACACATTTATCTTTGAGCACATTCAGTAAAGCATCTGGCAACCCCTCCAAAAGTATTTGCCTCACGACCCCCAGGTTGAGAACCACTGCTAAAGTTACACACGTACTTGCACGCACGCACATTCGTGTCAGGTAGAGCAGCAGCTTGGGAATCAGAAGGTTCCCAGTTCAATCCCCTGCTCCTCCTGGGCTAGAGTCAAAGTGTCCTTGAGCAAGACCCATAACTACTAGCGTAACCCCGGTTTTGTGATAAGACGAGCGAAGTGACTCACTATGGGAGAGCGCCCATAGCGAGTCACGAGTGAGTCTTGGATGATGAGCAGGTTGGTGCCTTGAATGCATTCCTCTGCTGTGTGTGTGTGTGTGTGTGTGTGTGTGCACTGTAAAACCAAACATGCTGGATAATTCTGCTTAGGCAAAAATATGGAATACACTTAACTTAGTTTTCATCAGCATGTTATTCCTAATCACTTAAACTAAGTTAATAGTACTTTTGGTCCAAAAAACTGACTAATTTGATTGTTTTGAGTTGTGTTTATTAGAAAAAATACGTTCCTGATGTTAACTCATTGAGTGCCTATCCCGAATTAGTTCGGGATATATTATCGCATCCCAGAGTGCCTATCCCGAACTAGTTCGGGATATTAAAAAAAAAAAAAAAAAAAAGATTCTTTTTTTTAAATTATTTTTTGGACCCCATCAAATCTAGTGAACATGATTTCAATCGCGATTTTGCATGTTCCACCCCCATACAACCTCATCTAACATACAGGGCAGCCATGTTTGTTTACATAACATGTAAAACATAATGGCGATTATCTCAAGAATGCCTGAACGGATTTCCAATCGGATTTTTTTGTTTGAAAGCTGTGAACAAACTGCACAAATCCACTCCAATGCAATCCAGGATTGGATTTTTTAGAGCTCATTCTTCTCTGTTTTTTTCCCATGCATGAGGTGTGCAAGGTTTAATCATGGCTAAGTTGACGAAAATAAGGCTTCTAAAATGCTTGGTAGCCAATAGCTAACTTCAAGCTAACTTCATCCTCTTCCTGTACATGCACAAAGGAAAGTGTTCAGGCAAGTCATGGCTGCAGGGCTTCTGCATATACCAGCATATCTCTATGGGATTTTCTATGGCCACTGGGCGCCCTCTAGTGGTGACTAGGGTGGCACTAAATGAGTTAAAACTCATTTAAACTAAGTTACTAGTACTTTGGAGTCGAAAGACTTGAGTTAACTTAGAAAAAACTACGTTCAGTGCTTTTTTTCATCATTCACACATGTGCAGATCAGTCCAGGGGCGGGACTTGTTGTCAGTTGAAATTTGAAAGCAGCCCCTTTTGAATGAGGAAGAAAAGCACTCAAACAGAAGACCTACTCTGTTTTCTGTCAGCTTTTGGACTATTTTTATGCTCTGTTCACTGATTTGGTGAGTACACATTTTATCCTTGATCAAATTGTTTTGATGTGTTGTAATTCAGCTAGTTTTGTGTGGTTGCTTTCTTTGATACAGTTTGCTATATTCCTTAAAAACAGTGGCTGCTAAATTCAGCCTGGTTTACATAGCTTTCTCCACATTTGAAGATGGGCAAATTTCAGCAAAGTACCACTGCTCAAAGAAATGAAGGGAACAAAATGTTCCCTTCATTCTTTGAGCTTTCTTTGAGCAGTACTACAGTTAACTATACTCAAATAAATGTAAATAAATTAAGGGAACATTTTGTTCATGTCTTTGAGCAGTATTTCTAGTATTTCTAGTGTAGAGGGAAATTTAATAGCAGAGGAGCTATTCAGAGTAAATACTTAAAGTGCTTAATGTCTAGATATTGTTTGAGATAAAAGCTATGTGATATCTGTTTTTCATGGTTGGCTCAACTTGTGTCTCTCTTTCTTAGGTCTCCCAGGCCAGCTCAGACTCAGTTGACACTTCTGCTCTGTCCATCTCCCAGAGCAGTTACAGGTATTCTCACCCACACCTTTTGAGATGTTCCTTTTAGGCAGGGTGTTTCTACTTGTACTGTACTACATTTCAAGTGTATTGACTATACTTGTACTGTTCTCCATTTTGTCTAATAAAATAATCAGTCAATCAATCAATACACAATGTTTACACATTGAACAATTCATTTAGAGTAAAAGCTGCATTTAAAACCGCCCCCGAAGTCAAAACCCACCAATTGAATTCCCACTTAATTCAAATTCCTCCTTTGCTTCCTTTGCTTTCATTGTTTCACATAGGTCTATGTAAAACCCAAACATGGACATAATTTCACAAAATTCTCCTTTCTCTTAGGACATCAAAATGGACCGACGGTTATTGCGGAGAGTTGCAGCCAACAGGGACCACCGCATCCGCACATTGAAGGGACACCACAAATGCCAAGAAGAGGACAATGGCCAGAGTCCTTTGACGTGTATACACCCAAGTTCTCAGTGGATGTTAATCAGAAACTTCTGGGAGATCGTGCCTTTTTGAGAGCTGGAACACAGAGCTGAGGACCTACTAACTGTTTACAGTTGGTGTGCTGACTATTGACAATGCTCTTCAAAAGGGTCCAAACTGCACCTAGAGCCCTGCACTGCCATCGAACTGGAGGGGATATAGTCATCGTGGATATTAGAGACTTGCCTCAGGATTTTCTCTTTTATTTGGCCTTGGCTTGTACACATGTACTGCAATTGGATTACCCAAAATGCATGGGAAATGGACATGCATTGATAAGGTAATGTTGGGATTGGGGAATAAAGCCCTCACACTGAAACTTATGAGCTAAAAAAAAAAAAAAAAAGATCTATACAAACATGTAAAGTACCTCAACTGTTTTGAGACGGGATGTGATTTTATTTATTAAAACAATTGCGGCTGAACAATTAGGTTAGCTTTATATTACTACATTTTAAGTTGGGTATTTATAAAAAAGTTGAAAGCTAAATGGTAATCTCTTGCTAATGTGTTGTTCAACACAGCTCTGTCTATATAATATGTTGGTTTAACCTTGTAATGCTGCTGTTTATGCCCTTTGAGCTTGTACATCTACTTTTGTGTGACTGTAGTATGAAGAAGTGGGTCATTACCTTAAGAAAGATCACACAAATGCTAAAATATGGAAGAGGTTCTGCCTGGTGAACATGACATTTGAAAATAAACTTTAGTTGAAGTGTCCTCAATGCATTGTTTTGTTTTTGGATTATTGTTTTGCACATGCATGTTATAAAGTGTTGTAATTGTATAGTAGAATTCTAAATTCAAGGACATTCAAGAATTGCATTTGTTATAGAATTTTCAAGAAAATACATTTAATTAAGGGATTTAGGCTACATATATGTTTTAAGTACTGCTTACTCAGAATAACCATGTTTATAGCACTGCAACACATACAGCTTACTCAGAATAAGCACGTTTTGTAGTGCTGCACATTCAAAATAACCTAGTACTGCTTACTCAGAATAACCACATTTGTAGTGCTGCACACTCAAAAGAATCTAGTACTGCTTACTCAGAATAACCACGTTTTGTAGTGCTGGACACTCAAAAGAACCTAGTACTGCTTACGCAGAATTAACGAGTAGTGTAGTGCACACTCAGAATAACCTAGTACTGCTTACTCAGAATAAACAGGTTGTGTAATGCACACTCAAAATAAACAAGTACTGCTTACTCAGAATGAACAAGTTAATCGTACTGCTTACTCAGAATGAACAAGTTTCTCTAACTCATCATTACTGATTGTACGTTAACTCAGTTTTTTTGAGGCAATGAGTTTCTGTACTTTTTTTTAGTTAAGTCAACGCGTCAGGGATTACAGTGTGTGTGTGTGTGTGTGTGTGTGTGTGTGTGTGTGTGTGTGTGTGTGTGTGTGTGTGTGTGTGTGTGTGTGTGTGTGTGTGTGCGCACGTGCGTGTGCGTGTGTGTGCGTGTGCGTGTGTGTGTGTGTGTGTGCGTGCGTGCGTGTGTCACATTGTGAGTCTGTTGCACATCAACTACAGTATATGTCATCACTGCTAACACAAAAAGCAACATGCAAACCCCCCCCCCACGCACGCGCACACACACACACACACACACACACACACACACACACACACACACACACACACACACACACACACACACACACACACACACACACACACTCTACACATGCACAAGCGTGCACGCACATACGCAGACGCGCATGCACCTCAGAGTGATGCCGGGAGCACTATGTCACATCTCGTCTCATCCAATCATTTGTCAGTTTGAGGGGGTTAGCAACATGCTAACTGTTAAACATAGACTACACCTCTCATTATTACGCACGCGCGCGCACACACACACACACACACACACACACACACCACACACACACACACACACACACACACACACACACACACACACACACACACACACACACACACACACAGCACACGCTGGTGTGTGGGTTCTGACACCAGCTAATAACACACACAAGCCTGATTACACAGGCTAATTGGACTGTGTGTGTGTGTGTGTGGGTGTGTGGGTGTGTGGGTGTGTGTGTGTGTGTTCTTATTCCGCTCTGGCTCTTTTAAGTTGCTCGGTATAAGTTATCTGCAAATGCTTAAAATGTGAACTGTATACAATAATTGATGAATATAGGGCTCATCTAGCAACAATGTTCGTAAGGTTTTTGTTGGTTCGGGGTTTAGAATGAGGGATAATGATTTTTTTTCGTTGATATGAAGTGGTGAAACTTTACAAATCTGGTTGATGATGCAGTTTCTGCATTAGTTGTTGATTATCCAGTTATAAAATGAAGGAACCTCTGTCTGTCCGCCCGTCTGTTCGTCCGTGCCGCATTTTTCTCCCACAATGGGTTGAACAGTTCATCTGAACTTGCACACGTTACTTTTTAGATTAATTGAATAAATGAGAAGCAAGAATGTTCTTTAAATAATTTGTCTTCCATCTAAAAAAATTGAATATTGTGTAAAAGTAAATGTTCTTGAAACTTTCATATCATTTTTGAAACTTTTATATATTCTAGATACATTGCACATTCAGTGAATTGTTCCACACCTTTTTTTTGTTAAAATGTAAAAATGTTATGGCATACAGCTCATGAATATCAAAAGTCTATATACAATATTACATGAGACCACCCAAAACAAGGTCAACCTTTCGAAGTCCAGTGGGAAGTTTCAGAGGTCAGTTATGATTTGGGGTGCTATGGCATCTGCAAGCATTTTTACATAATCAATTTATCGACGCAAATTGATTGTAGATTGATTAGCCTGATTAACCACTTAAGCCCCCTAAAATAGTTGATCTACAAGCTTGTAGGTCGGTTAGGCTATTTCTCTGCTTGTAGATCGGCTATTTTAGCTTTTAAGAAAAAAGTTAACATATTTCTAAATTATTTAGTCAAATTAATTATCGATTATGTTATAATCAATTAAATAGTTTTGTTAGATTAACTCTTACACCCTTAGGACACACACCAAACTTATATAAAGGAGGAGGATGTGCAACAATAATAAATTGTATCAGAGTAAATTTAGAATTGAGATAAATCTAAATCAGATTTCTGTAAGTGACCTGAACCCTTGTCAACAAACAACACGTAGCCGTGGTGACCATGCCATTCCATCATCCAATTACATTCAAACTGGTTTCACTTCAGTTAGTGTTTACTAACTGTGTGTGTGTGTGTGTGTGTGTGTGTGTGTGTGTGTGTGTGTGTGTGTGTGTGTGTGTGTGTGTGTGTGTGGTAGTAGTAGTTAACATGCTCATGGTCACTCTACAGTCTGCACCCGATAATACTGAACACAGACGCCCTGTGTTAGAGAGAGAGAGAGAGAGAGAGAGAGAGAGAGAGAGAGAGAGACACACACACACACACACACACACACACACACACACACACACACACACACGCACACACACACACACACACACACACACACACACACATATACACAGTACACACACATGCACGAAAGAGAGAAGAGAGACGTGACATACAAAGAGATAAAGAGAGATGAATGCGAGAGTAAAATAGATTGTGTGTGTGTGTGTGTATGTGTGTGTGTGTGTGTGTGTGTGTGTGTGTGTGTGTGTGTGTGTGTGTGTGTGTGTGTGTGTGTGTGTGTGCGTGTGTGTGTGTGTGTTGTGTGCGTGCGTGCGTGTGCATGTGTGTGTGCATGTGTGTGTGCATGTGTGTGTGCATGTGCATGTGTGTGTGTGTGTGTGTTTGTGTGTGTGTGTGAGTGTGTGTGTGTGTGTGTAGATATTCTCCAGAGATGGGCTGAAAGCTAATAGATTAGAGAGAGAGAGAGAGAGAGAGAGAGAGAGAGAGAGAGAGAGAGAGAGAGAGAGAGAGTTGGATTGACACGTAGTCCGTCAGACCAACCACTGTAGCTAATCTGTAGACCACAGGGATGGACTAAATGTTATCACACCACTATGGACTATGGAAGGACTGATCTGTATAGCATAGGGATGGACTAAATGTTATCAGACCTCTATGGTGTATGGATGGTCTGAGTGTTGTGGGGCTCTGTGTCTCACAAAGCACTGTTTAAAAGTGGAGTTACATTGTGTAACTTTGTCTATTGGCACTATATGCACTGCAGCCATTTTGGAAAGAAATCGGTCCTCTTTATTACTTCCCTCACATTTCTTACCAATTATAATAATTAAGTCTCTGTTAAATTTAGTTTGTCACAGTGGTTTTCAAACTTTTTAATTTAAAGGACCCCCATAACTGAGTGGATAAATGGACCCATTGCGGGTCCATTTGGTTCCATTTTTACACTCTCAGAGTTACACACCCATAAGGTGCCATTTGGAACTCCTCAAGAAACCATAAGGGTACCTGGACCACACTTTCAGACCCATTCACCTGGGTGAAACATCAGGAGAAGAGAGTCCCGTTGGCTCACTGGAAACACTGCTACACCAATGGGGTTAGGTTTAGGCATAATTTCTGTGAGGTTATGGTTAGGCATGGTGTTTTTGAGCGGTGGTCACACCGTCTCCATAGCGTGGCCGTGTGTGTATCCGTGTGTGTGTGTGTATGTGTCTGTCTGTCTGTATGTAGCCTGTGGTGTATGTAGCCTGGCTGCTATACCTTTTCTGACCACACATGTTAAGGGAGGGGCGCTGTTGTTCAGGCCAGCTTGGCACACTCACACTCACATTCACACACACAAATACACACACACACGCACGCACGCACGCACACACACACACACACACACACGCAGCCTCCACCGCTCAGTTCACACAAGTGTGATTTTTTGGAGCGGTGAAAGCGCTCCCAATAGACAGGTATGTCCGTGGGTATGTCCCTGGGTGGGTGGGTGGGTGGGTGGCTGGGTGGCTGGCCGTGTCCGTAGCCTGGCAATACCTTGAGTGGCCACACACAACACACTAGTTAAAGGAGGGGCGCTGTTTTGTGCAGGCCAGGCACACTCACCACTCACTCACACAGACACACACACACACACGCACGCACGCACGCGCACACGCACGCACGCACGCTCAGATTCACCGCTCCACTTCGAACCGAGGTTTGATTTTAGGTTAGGGTTAGGCATAAGATATCCAGTTGTCCGTAGATATCCATGTGGCATGCCCATATTATGGGCATATGGGTATGCCTGATCACATCAGGGCTCTCCATATAGGGATGGAGGTCGTTCATTTTTATTGATTTTTATTGATCCTGCTTATTGAGCCGGGCTTTTATCAAGCGTATTCTTTAGTGTATTATTGAGCGTATTCTAATATTTCATGGAAAGACGTGAGACAACAAATGCTGGTATCTTTTTTTATTGGTCAGTTGTGAGTCATCTGAAATTAAATGAAGATGACAAAAGTTACAAATATGTCATTAAAACAACCATTCATTAATGTGCAACAAGTGTTAAATGTACTGTAATAATTACTATAAAATATCCATGTCTTTTCATCTCTTTATAAACAGAAAATGAATATTGATTTAACCAAGGCCTTCAAATACAGTAATTACCTAACAGACAGAAGGCAAGTGACCTGTTTACTTTTGAAAAATAATATTGAAGAAACTGGTTAACTCAGTGAATGCCACCCTTTATTCAAAATCTACAAAACTGGTGCCAGCCATTTTGCTTAATTTTGCCTTTTTATGGGGGCCAAAATCATATTTTGTACTTAAATTACATATATATAAATCTATGCTTCTATCGAAAGCCACACTACCCCTCTTACAAAGGAAAACATGTATATTTATATATATATATCCTATCATTAGATTTGGGCTTCAATAGAACATGTGTAAGATGTCTTGATCATCATCATATGTGTGTGCTGTGATGGGCCCTGTGTGCAATCTGGAGTGCAATACCATTTGAAAACCACCAGAGGGTGGTCTCCTACTATCTGATCAACTAACAGAAGAAGGAAGAAGACGTCCATCTTTTTTTTGGTTTGGGCCTGTTGTTTACATTTTGGCCAGGCCTTTTAGCTAGCATGCTACACACTTCGGAACCCTGGCGATCGCGATCAAGGATAGGTAGAGAAGAATAGTTCGTCAGGGATGCACGGGAAAGTGTATAAACGAACGTTTTAGATAACATTTAAACGGCCGGAACCAATCTTCGGCTATACCGATTTTCCGCCGGACTGTGTTACACTGGTGCTACAGTCAAATCGGCCGTATCGCTCAGGTCACGGAGGCATATGGCCAACTTCTAGAGCGATTTTTTTGAAATTACAATTATGAAAAAATGATAAAACTTTTGATTAATTAAAAAGACGTAAAAGACGTTTATGGCACCGAGGTCCAAAGACGTATAAGACGTTTATGGCGTTCAGTGAGTTAATAGGTGTAGTATACTGTCACTTTAAAAGTGTAATTTTGTTTCGCTGGGCAGTGATGGTTGGTAGGTATCAAATACACTTTTAGGCTGACATATTTATGCCAGCGTGGGTGATTAGATTTATTTTTTGATCGCCTCTTGTCTTGATCGTTTAAAAATGACGTCATGGGCCGCTATATGCTCAATAACAGGCTCAAGAAGCCCAAAGCTTGTTGATACGGGTACTCAATAAATTTGTTATCGAGTAAATATATTATTTGTTCAAGTTTTAACTGTTGAAGTTTAGAATATCATGTGGGTGGGTCAACTTACACCTTGACTTGGATCAACTTACCCCTAACCTGAGGCCATCTCACTTTTTCTTGCTTCCAGGGTAACCACACTAATAGGCATCTGATGAGGACTTATTAAAGCAATAAGCCACAAGAGGCGAGTGGTTACCGGGGTAGTATACACCGGCTGAGAGGCGTCGCCGAGTGTTTCCGACCCTCTCAGCCGGTGTATACTACCCCAATAACCACAAGCCTCGCGTGGCTTATTGCTTTTCTAAAATGGTCACAATATTGCAACATGAAAATAATTCTAAGCGTTCCAATATTAAAGAAAAAAGTACACTTCTCCGCCACCAGGAAGAGAGATTTCCTTGTTTACCAGCCACATCCCAGGAACCGAAGCCAGTGTGTGTTTATAAAGTCACGTCATTCTTTTTGCCAAAAAATAGGGAAACAACACTTATGTGTTAGATCAGTCTCATGTTAAGAACCATATTCGATCCATACACATGTTTATTTTCATCCAGATTTAGCTGCTATGTGGGTGAACACATCACATCAAAAACGCTAACATAGCAACCAAACTAACAGCCGAGTATGTGCCTGGAGAATAGAGGGCGCTTGTTGCCTTTACAAGCCCCGCCCGGAGCCATTCAGTCACCGTCCTATGAATGTGGGCGGTGCTTAGAAGCACCCGCACGGCAGGATTTGAGGGAAAATCAAACGCTCGCTTCTCTAGTTCAGCCTCACGGCACAGTGGAAAGAAATAACGCACCTGGCTTTGATTCAAGGTGGTGGTTATAGTCTCATATACCACGGCAACCAGCCAATCAGAATCAAGGAATTGAACTAGCCGTTTTAGAAAATTATCTTAACTGTTGATTAATGCTTGTTAATAGGATGTCCGTTTGAAGTGCTACAGGGCAGCTCCCAGGTTTTAATGTGTGCGTGTCTGTGTGAATGTGAAGCAGAGCTTTGCTGAAAAAAAGCACTCAGGCTCAGCAGTACTGTGGGTAAATAAAGGAAAGGAATATATTTAATAATAATCATAAGTCAGAGGTCGGTCGGCAACCATGGGTCTGCCATCAAAAGAGCCACACCAGGGGCAGAACCCTGAACAGAGTTTTTGTGCTAAGTTTGGTGTGGATCAAAGCAATTGTGTGACTATTCCTTTGGCAGACAACTGAACAGTGTCATTGCCACGTTTGGTGTGGATTGTAGCAACAGTGCTTCTGTGGCAGACAGGGCCCCTGGCGCGACAGCCTAGCTGACAATACTGTGGAGTGCTGTCCAAAAGTGCACAAATTGGCCTCCTGGTGACACTATAACAGGCCCATGGGAAGAATTTGGGAAAGAGGATCTTGCCTGGCACCCAGGGAGTGTGCAAGCACAGTTTCGCTGCCATCGTGCCAATGGTGCCAGAGATTAGCTGACACACACACACACACACACACACACACACACACACACACACACACACACACACACACACACACACACACACACACACACACACACACACACACACACACACACACACGGATGGATGGATGGATGGATGGATGGATGGATGGACGGACGGACGGACGGACAGACAGCGTGCAAAACATAGTTTCGGCATTGCCTGGCAGTGACAGTTATGATGGATTTTATAATGGATTCCCCATTATAAAAGGAAGCTGGATTCTAATTGTATACATGTAGCAATATTGAGTATTGATCGGCACATCACTACCTTACAGATGTAACTCGGAACTCTGGGAAATAAGGAACCTTAAGCAACACATGACAATGCTGCAAAGTGCATCAGTGCTGAGAGAGAGAGAGAGAGAGAGAGAGAGAGAAGGAGAGAGAAGAGAGAGAGAGAGAGAGAGAGAGAGAGAGAGAGAGAGAGAGGATACGAGAACAAAATATGTGTGTGTTTGTGTGTGTGTGTTTGTGTGTGTGTGTGTGTGTGTGTGTGTGTGTGTGTGTGTGTGTGTGTGTGTGTGTGTGTGTGAGTGTGTGTGTGTGTGTGTGTGTGTGTGTGCGCGTGCGTGCGCACGTGTGCATTGATTGATGCGTTGTAAAGTTGAGCAGTGAACTGAGGCAGCAGATCAATAAAACACATTAGGATTAATTACACACACACACACACACACACACACACACACACACACACACACACACACACACACACACACACACACACACACACACACACACACACACACACACACACACAGGTGGGCCTACATATTTGGCCCCTTTCAACCCTGTCCCTAAAGACAGGAAATGGCACAGTATGTGTTTCCTGTTGTTAGACTGGACAGAGGAAGCGGCTTAATGATGTACTTCCTGTCACAACATTTCAATGGCAGATCCTTCACTGTTATGAAATGAAATATCATGTTTTTCACACTCCTATAGAGCATCATTTTCACAATGGAGATTTAACAAACTTTTTGTTTGTCTGTTGGAAAAAGTGCTAAAAGTCAGATCCCAATCACTTCCCATCAAACAAAAAACATATAATGTGCCGTTCTATCAGCAATTCCTTATGAATAATCATGATTTCATTCAGCTGTGTGATTTCCATTACTCATGTTCCTCCACTTGCAGCTGATGCTCATTATGGAGACCTGTTGGTTTGGTTCGGCTAGTCTAATCCAAGATGACGTCTTGACTGCATTACAAATGTTTAATGTTTTAACTTAAACAGTACACTAAAATATCTATCTGAAAATATTTGGGGTTAGAAAAGGGCAATGCAGTAACATGAACGTAATTCATCTCCTTTAGCTTAACAGGAGCTCCGCTGCTGTCTCTCTTTCGTTCACTGATGATGAATAAAACAAGGGGTTTCTGCTCTCTCTCTCTGCCACTCCCTCTAGATAGCACTGATTCGCTGTCTCTCTCTCTTTCTTGTTCACTCTCCTTCTACCTCTGAATTGTTCCCCCCCGCCCTCTGGCTGTCTATCTCCCTGCCTGCCTCTTGCCCTCCCTCTCTCTCTCTCTCTCTCTCTCTCTCTCTCTCTCTCTCTCTCTCTCTCTCCCTCTCTCTGACAGAACCTCCTTGTTTATACAATCCTTGACCTGATGATGTTAATAGCCACGCCCCCCAAGTAACGTCGTTAGCCAACCCTGCTGTATATACCTCGTCATGTTAATTAGTTCCCTGCTTATTACCAAAACTGCACTTAGTTAAATGTTATGGTCAGTGCCGGTCCTGGCCTATTTAGCAACCCGAGGCGAGATTCATCATACTGGAGAAAAGCCAATTACCTGTACAATTTGTGGCAAACCATTGTTTGCAAGTGACAACTTAAATACTCATAAAGGAGAAAGCCTTTTACTTGTTAGGTTTGTGAAAAAGATGGCTTTGTAATTAAAGCCATTTAAACAAACACATTAGGATTCATACAGGGGAAATCCATAATGTTTGTGAAAAAGGCTGTACACACAGGGACTCTTACAAGAGGGATAACACAGTTGTAGTTTGTGGCAAAATATTTGGTCAAAATGCACATCTGAAGATATGAGGAGCATACACTTGTCAAATTAGCTCAGAAGGATGAGGTGGCATTGATCCCATGGCTCAAAAAGATGAGGTGGCATTGATTCCATGGCTCAGAAGGATGAGGTAGTGTTGGTCCCATGGCTCAGAAGGATGAAGTGGTCTTGATGCCATGAGAAGTCAGTACAGTTTAAATTAAATGTAATGTCAGTGGAATGAGAGCTGTTTGCTGTACCTCACATGTATGTCACGTGTACACACTTATACTGTGTTACACACTGTGTGTGTGTGTGTGTGTGTGTGTGTGTGTGTGTGTGTGTGGGCTGATAGTCTCGCGTAGCCAGACAACTATTCCACAATCTCAGAATGCTATAGTCTGGAACTACACCTCCTGAACTGCGAGTAATGGAAACTGGCATTTCCGTTCATGAAAATATATTTTAAAATGTAATTTCTACTAAGCAGCAAGCTAAATATGCTTAATGATTTTTATTTATATTAGGATAAATTATGTAAGAGGTGTTAAAAACTAAACGGAAGTGGGGAGGAGGCTTAACTTCTGCTTTAACCGGATACTCACCGTTCTTTTTTCGTTATGCCAGACTGTATGACGGGAGCATTTCCAAATCGCGGAGTCAACAGGCTGGCCACGCGAGACTATAAGGCTGCACAACGTTAAACGTTAAGCTTGGTCATGCTTCACTTGACATCACAATATATTATATAAACGGCAAGACAGAAATGTCCCAGTGGATTCCTTGTGACTCGCGTCAGTGCAACCACACTTGCATCTTTCCAGTTATTGTTGTTAATAAGGTTATAATGTTGCTAATAATGTTATTATTATCATTGTTGTGTCCATCAGGAGAATGCAGCAGTCAGGTGTACACAGAATGTGGATTCATTCAGTCCCAGAATGACGACTTTGACTGGGAACAGACGACAACCGACGCACAACAACACAATCCCTGGATGCCCTCAGGTATGTCTGTCTGTCTGTCTGTCTGTCTGTCTGTCTGCCTGCCTGCCTGCCTGCCTGCCTGCCTGTCTGTCTGTCTGCCTGCCTGTCCCTGTCTCTTTCTCTCCCTGTCTCTCCCTCTGACAGAATACTGCTACAATGGCGATGCAAGAACGGCACTTGCACTCTTAACGAGCACCGTTCTCATATATCAGAGAAAAGAAAAGACAGCAATGTGCCGATTGTATCTCTCTATGTGTGTGTGTGTGTGTGTGTGTGCGTGTGTGCGTGTGTGTGTGTGTGTGTGTGTGTGTGTGTGTGTGTGTGTGTGTGTGTGTGTGTGTGTCACATGGCTTCAGAGGTTATGTCGCTGACGAATGGGAAGGCATTGCTCTTAAATCACCCAGCCAATCACGTGAGAGACAGAACCAGAGGATTAATTACATACACACACACACACACACACACAGCGCGCGCACACACACACACACACACACACACACACACACACACACACACACACACACACACACACACACACACACACACACACACACACAAAATGAGAGTGGAGGTGTGACCTCCTCTCCTTTAGACGTAATTTACCTCTACAATGGTGTGTGTGTGAGAGAGACTCTCTCCCGGGAGCAGAAGCTGTTTGCTCGATTGGCTGCAATTAGTCACACACACACACACACACACACACACACACACACACACACACACACACACACACACACACGCACACGCACACGCGCCTCTAGTTCAATATCCTTGTGTCTGATATGTGGAGGGGAGAGGAGCAGCGGACAGGATAGTAAATCTAACACCATTCTACTGGACACACTCTCTCTCTCTCTCTCACACACACACACACACACGCACACGCACACGTGCGCGCGCGCACACGCACGCACGCACGCACGCACGCACGCACGCACACACACACACACACACACACACACACACACACACACACACACACACACATATAGTACGACTGTCCGTTCAATCTGATCTCATTATAAAATTCTCCACTCTTCTCTTCTGTATTAAAAATTGATTTACTCTCAGCTGTTGTTCACAACTCGCTGGGAATGTCGTCGTCAAATGACGAGAGAGTGAAAGAGAGAGAGAGAGAGAGAGAGAGAGAGAGAGAGAGAGAGAGAGAGACAGACAGACAGACAGACAGACAGACAGACAGACAGACAGACAGACAGACAGACAGACAGACAGACAGACAGACAGGGGGGGTAATGAAAGTTACAAGTATGGTTGGTGCAATATGAAATGTGAGCTTACCAAGGGCTTTTGGAGAGAAATGAGACTCCAGTAACTTCAGTTTAGAAGCACTGCAGAAGTCTGTGCATCTGTGACCAGCTGATGCTTGTTGACACAAATTTTATGTGTCTGCACTGTCAAATAGGTCGACATCTATTCTAAGATAGCATCAACGCCAAGTGGTTGGTCTTCACTAGTGTGATGTAGCTAGGTTAGGTTCTAAACAAGAGAGCTTGTTTGCAGTTAAAGAAATGAAGCATTTTTACATGAACAGGGGGCGGGGGGGATTAGTCCGGCCACCGGCCCCTTGGTTTTCTGACAATGTGGCCCCCTGATACATTTTAGTTGAATACCCCTGCTGTAGGGGGTGCTTAATGTCTGACTTAACATACTTGTTTGGTTCCTCCCAATAAATAATTATATCACCTTTTTTTTTTCTCCAAACCAAAACGACCAGAAAAAAAAAACAGAAAAGACCCCCAAATACCCCCCCCCCCCACCCCCCACCCCCCCGTTGAACCCACCTCACTCACTGACATTGTAGTTTGTCATTGTCAGATGTAAATTGATTACCATGTCTTGTAATGTGTCAAGTGTAATTGTCCTTTCGTGTAAAGTGTCATTGTCCTATAGCTATCATGTAAATTGATATTGTCCCACGGCTCGTAAAGTCATCATTTACTGTGACATTGCGTCATTGTATCTTTTACATTGAATGTGCCCTCTGTTTCATGCGGTGTGTGGAAGGACCGCGTCATTCATTTTCAACCTCACAGATTATAAGACTTTTTATGTCTACTCACTCTGTGTCAACCGTTCAGAAACCTCATTCTAATGACCCAATCTGTGGTCATTTCAAATGTTTTAAACAGGGCCCGATTTACTAAGCCAGGGATCTACAACAGGGGGTCCGGGACCCCTAGGGGGTCCTCAGAGTTACTACAGGGGTTCCGCCAAATCTTTGTGATAGGATCATTCTTTTAAATGAACAACTTAACCCCTTGCATCCCTATTCTGAGGAGAACTTAAGCCAAAAATAGCAGATATACAAGCTCTCAACACCTCGCACAGGCCTTGGGAGCTTGTAGATTGGCTATCTTCTGCAAATAGGTCAAAAAAGAGCAGACCAAGTACAGAGTGAAAGGTCAAGGTAACTAAAAACACAAATCCAACATAGACTGATGACAGTGCTGTCAAACAAGTCTATGAATCTATCTGAAATCGATGAAAATCGGCATCACACATTTATACAATATGGAGCTTCCCTGCTTCATCTCTCTCAGCTAAGGGGTCCTTGGCCTGAAGACCCTTGCACTAAGCTGTTTGTAGTGCTGATCTAAAGTGACTAAAGGGGTGCATATTTTAGATGTGATTCACTGAACTGCGTGTACAGCCTTGATAGGCCTATGTGTGTATCGCAGGTGCTCCTCGTTTTGGTCTGACAGTCAGAGGCGTGTTCACGTGGAGAATCATTTGCATTGAGCCACGCCCAATTAATAAGAATAAGAATAAGAAGAATACGAATAAGAAGAATTATGAAACCTTATTTGTATAGCACCTTTCATGACAAGCTCAAAGCGCTTTACAGAGCAGAAATGAAGCACAAGTGCTCAACAGAAAAAGTACACATGATTACAATAAAGCAAAAAAGAAAAGTAAAAACATAAAACATTAAAAAAAACTTTTAAAACATCAGTAAGGACTAAGGACTCTATCTTAAAAACTATTTCAGAACAGTGTGGCCTTGAATAACAGCACAGGGATTTAAAAGTTCAAGAGTGAAGAAATAGGTCTTGAGCTGTGCTTTAAAGCTATCCACAGAGGCTGCCTGTCTTAGTTGTAGCGGGAGTTTATTCCAAGCTGTCGGCCCGTAGAAGCAGAATGCTGCTTTACCATATTTTTTATATGCCATTTTAGGCACATCGAGCAGGTCTTCACTAGAATTGAAGACCACCAAAGGCAACCGGAAACGTCCTATGTCAGAAGTGGAATCCATGTGGACGATGCCACTGGTAGGCAGGTGTCTGAACCATCCATAGCCCTCCTGTGAGTAGACGGAAATGGTGCTTATAATGAGCATTCACAAGAACCATCATCCTCCCTACTGGAGGTAGTAAACACACAGAACATTTAATGAACTAAAACTATTGAAACAAATAAGAGAGAGAGAGAGAGAGAGAGAGAGAGAGAGAGAGAGAGAGAGAGAGAGAGAGAGAGAGAGAGAGAGGCAGTACTCCTATGGGTTTCAGGGTGTGTTAATATTTCTAATAGGTCTGTTATCAGCTCTCTGCCAGGCGTAAACACACACACACACACACACACACACACACACACACACACACACACACACACACACACACACACACACACACACACACACACACACGCACACACACACACACACACAACCACTCCCCCATCTCGACTCTTTCATGTGTCTCTGCGTGAGAACTCCCACAATGCACTTCTTCTCTGTCAAAGAGAGCTGGAGGTCACACAGTGACTTTCTGCTGTGTGACAAACTACAAACCACTGGAATAAATGTGTGTCTGCATGCGTACGTGCGTGCGTGCATACTTGTAGTACTATAGTGAGGGGCAAATTGTCCCCACAATAAATACGGTAACATTAAGACATCACAGTATAAACACAGAGTAATAGTAAATAAAAGATAAAAAACAAAACCAATTTAAAAATGATGTATAACATAAACAACACCATTACAGGTGTTTGCGAAACAACATCAGCTTTATAAAGTTATCAACTGACTCTGCATTAGCGACGTATTGTAGTTGATGATTAGCTCAATGCACAACAGGGGCCAGTTGCACCACCAGAACGTAAGTTCTGCCCTAAGTTAGGGAGTAAAGTCCTTACTAGAGGCTTAGTAACTACTAGTTAGTTTGTAACTAAGTGAGTTACTAACAGGTGTTGCACCACGACTGCTTAAGGCATAACGTAACTAGTAATGCGTAGACTGTTCCTAAAGTAATGTATAGTCGCATAAAATGACGTCATAGCTCCCGAATCCAATGAAAACGAACTGTTTCTAGTAAGGAAATAAAGCTTGTATCGTCTTTTGTCAACAGAGAGCTCCGTCTCTCCACTGGCATGTACACAAGTCACTGATATGCGTGCACAGGGCGAGCGCATCCCTGCGCACTGCCCTGCAAACGGATTGTATCACAAATTATATTGGCCTCATACATTTTCCCCCGTAGTGAAGTAACGCAGGGCAACGCATATTTGGAGACACAGGGGAAGAGAGCACACCGTTCAATTCGCTGTTGTGCTGTATATGCAGTGGTTGAAAAGTACTCAAATTAATTAAAAAAAGTATCAATCCTGCAATATAGAAATACTCTATTAATAGCAGACACATCGTGAGCTTGTAGATCGGCTATTTTCAAATGTCCGAAATGTATATAGGGCTTAATGTATGTTTTAAACAGATGGGTCGTTTCATTGTTGAATTAATTAAATAGCCGATATAATATTGTCTGCCACGTTAGTAGTGAAGTTGCTCTGCTCCCATAGAGATAGGTTACTTAGTAAAGACTTAGTGCTGCCCAAGGGGTGGTGTAAATATTTAGTTGTTACTTAGAGATACGTAAGAACAAATTTGTGTGGTGCAACACCTGACATTTTAGTAATGCGTAAGTCTTGACTTAGAAGCCATTTACGTTACAACTAGGCTACGTTATAACTTAGTAACAGCTGGTGCAACCCCACCCAGGTGTGTAGTAACACCCAGCTCATGATTTTTTGAAGGTTTAAGGTCGATCAAATTAATTGAATGTACTGTATTTATTCAATTCAATCATTCAAAGAACTTTGTTTGTGCAGTGGTTAAAAACATACATTCACAACATAAAAACATAAATGTCACTATGGTAAAAAAGCACTACTACGTTTAAAACTAGTTATTTAAAAATTTAAAAGATCATTTATAGAAATTCTATGTATGTATGAATAAATACATAAATAAGCAACGTAAATGACAAACTGCAAAACATTATGTTCGTATAATAACCAGACGGTTCGTAGAGCAATGCGGGTTACTTTATTATAGACCAGTGTGGCTCTCAATATAGCGTGACTTGTTATCTCGTGAGCTAGGCTCTAGTGTGTCTACATCCGGTCCGACACATCCGGTTAGCTCTATCACAATAAAGGTATACTGTACACTATACAGCTAACCCCACATCTCCCTTTCTAGAGAACTGAACACACAGTGAAGTTTAAACTGTATCACTTGAACTCTTAATATGTCAACAATTATCATGCAAAATTCACCCAGCAATATACTCAAAATAGAACAATGCACTCTTAAGCCTTTTCAAGAAAAACAACAAATATAAGCAACTTCAGGCAATATCTTTGAGGCATACTGTAGATATGAAGATCAGAAATCAGAACAATAAACAATAAGCATGCACATTACTGTTTTACATCTTTTTCTTTCTTTTGCACTTTTTTTTCACATTAATTTCACATTTCTTTCTCCCCACCCCCAGTTCACAAGTCCAGTCTGTGAGGTTTTACAACCACTCTGCCATACCTAGTTGTGGTAGGGCCGTGCGTGACTGTACGGACTGGTGTGTGAGCCCGGGGAGTCTCTGTTGGTGACCCCGGTGTCTCAGGGCGTCCTGGAGAACCCTGTGTAGGCCCACCTGGTTGTGGAGGTGTGCTGGGCGTTGGAGTGTGAGGCGAGCGTGGAACAGTCTCTGGGAAGGGGACAAGATGGTGTCTGTTCCTCCTGATGGTTCCTGAAGGGACGTCCACGATGTAGGAACGTGGAGCTGTGTGGGAGGAAACCACTGTGCCATGAGACTTTGTATCTGTAATCCACACTGGCTGACCTGGTGCGAGCTGACTCAGATCTCTCACACGGTGCCTTAGGTTGAAATTTACAGTGTCCTTCTCTCTCCTCTCCCTTTCTTTAGCTGCAACGACAGTGCTGTCTGGAAGCTCAGGTGAGAGTAGAGAGGGATGCTGGGGCACTGGTGTGCGCAGTCTCCTGCCCATAAGGAGTTGAGCAGGACTGTAGCCATTATCGAGTGGTGTAGCTCTATAGGCCAACAGAGCCAGGTACGGATCCTTAGCTTTTTTCAGCAGTTTCTTCACGTTCTGGACGTGACGTTCCGCCTCTCCGTTACTCTGAGGGAACCTAGGGCTACTAGTGACTTGGGTGAACCCATAGGCTGCTGCAAAGTCCTTGAACTGTTGACAGGAGTACTGTGGGCCATTGTCACAAAAAAAATAATCCGGCACCCCATGCCTAGAGAATATTGATTTGAGATGCACAATAACATCCTGTGATCGTGTGGGAGTTAATTTGGCAATCTCTACATACCTAGAGTAGTAGTCCACTACTAGTAGGTAGTTGTCTTGGTTAAGTGTGAATAAATCAGAACCTACTTTTTGCCAGGGTCTCTCTGGGAGCTCGCTGGGCATCAGTGGCTCCACAGGATTGGCACGTTCTTTGATGCATGTTTTGCAGTTTCTCACCAGCTCGTTTAGTTGGCTGCCCAAGCCCGGCCACCATACAGTCTCTCTGGCCCGCTCCCGGCACCTGGTCATCCCCTGATGTCCCTCGTGTAGAGCGTCGAGGACTGAGTTGCGCATCGCTGTGGGAATGACAAGTCTGGAGCCCTTGAGCAGTAGTCCTTCATGTACTGTAAGGAGGTCTTTGTCAGGCCAGTAAGCTTTCACTGGACCTGTGAGCTTGCTGCGGTCAGGCCATACATTCTGACAGTATGACATGACCTCTGAGCAAACGCTGTCTTCCTGCAGTCGTTCTCTCAGCTGTGTCATGTATGTTGAGCTGGCGGGCATGCTGTTGACAACCTCATCCACATAGATGTTTGTGTCTTCCATTAAGTCCTTGTCTGTCTGTTTTGCACTTGAAACTTGACTGACAGGCGAACGTGAGAGCGTGTCGGCTGTGAACAGAGCCTTGCCAGGTGTGTGGGAAATAGTGTAACTGTACCTCATGAGTCTGAGTCGAAACCGCTGGATTCTGGGAGGAAGCTCAGTTAGTGCCTGGTGACCTAGCAGGCTGACAAGTGGCTTGTGGTCAGTCTCCATGGCAAAATGTCTCCCAATAAGGAAATCTCTAAAGCGCTCGCATCCCCATGTTAATCCAAGCGCCTCCTTCTCCACCTGGGCGTACCTCTGTTCTGTGTCTGTCAAGGAGCGTGATGCGTACGCGACTGGTTTCCACTCGTCTCCCTCCTTCTGCAGGAGAACAGCACCTAGTCCGTATGAAGAAGCATCCGCTGACAGTTTCAGCTCTTTGTTGGGGTCGTAAAGTGTCAACACTGGAGGTGATGTGAGATCATTTTTCAGCTGTTCGAATGCTTTCTGTTGTGCACAGCCCCAGACCCACTGATATTTCTTCGAGAGAAGGTCTCTCAGCGGCTTGTCCTTTTCAGCTAGACCTGGAATGTATTTTCCCAGCTGGTTTAGCATTCCCAGGAAGCTGCGAACCTCTCCTGTGTTGGACGGCTCTTTCATTGACATGACCGCCTTCACTTTGTCTGGGTCTGGCTGCACACCATCAGCTGACAGTATGTGACCCAGGAACTTTACTTCACTCTTGCTGAGCTCACACTTCTCCATGTTTAGTGTGACTCCGGCTTCCTGAAGCTTGCGGAGGACAGTGTGTAGTCTGGCGTCGTGCTCCTGTTGATCTCTCCCCCAGATGAGGATATCATCCATGTGACATACAACTCCTTGCAGTCCGTCGATAATCATTGACATGCGTCGCTGAAAATGTTCTGGGGCTGACGCTATGCCGAAGGGCAGTCTGTTAAAGTAAAAGCGCCCAAAGGGAGTTATGAACGTAGTGTACCGTGCTGACTCAGGGGATAATGGGATCTGCCAAAATCCTCTGTTGGCATCCAGCTTGCTGAATATCCTAGCTCCTGCCAGAGATCCAATTGTCTGCTCAACTGAAGGCAGTATGTATTTTTCTCTGCAGACTGCTTCGTTGAGGCGGGTCAGATCAACGCAGATGCGTACTGAGCCAGTCTTTGTTGGCACCGGAACCATGCCCGAACACCATTCGGTTGGCTCCTCCACTCTGGAGATGACTTCATCGTCCTCCATTTTCTTGAGCTCTGCTTTCACTTTGCCAAGTAGCGGGATGGGGACCCGTCTTGGTGTGGGCAGGGAATAGGGAATGGCGTCTGCACTAAGTTTAATAGTGTATGGCTGCTGCATCATTCCTAAACCCTGACATAACTTTGGGTAGGACTCCTCCATCTCAGACTTGTCTATGCTGTCTGCTCTGTAGACTAGTTTAAGCTTTACACTTGCTGGTCTGCTTAACAAGGCTACATTTAAGTCATTGACAACATAAACATCTTCCTGTATGACCTGCTCTCCTTTGCATAGTGACTCTCTGTACCTGCCTAAAACAGATAGAGGCATGCGGCCTGGACCAAATAGTGGCCTGTCAGGCTTGGCTAACTGTGTATTGCTCTCAGCAATGGCATAATAGGTCTGAGCTGGCATCACTGAGACATCAGCTCCTGTGTCGATCTTAAATCTGACCTTATGGTTTCTTATAGTTAAATCAGCAAACCATGGGTCTAAGCCTGCATCTACTGAGCCTAGGAACAAGGGAGTGTCATCATTACTTTCTGTCTCTACCACATGCACTGTTTTAGTAGATTTGCATACTTTACTGTAATGGCCTCTCTTTCCACAGGAATGACATGTCACCTCTCTGGCTGGGCATTGTGCTTTAGCATGGCCAGGGGACTTTCCACACCTGTAGCATGTTGACTGGCGATCAGTTGATGTCTGTGGCTTTGTTGATGGGTACTTTGGTTGATGAGGGGACTTGGGTGTGAACGGCTTTGGTCTTCTGCCCTTAGTTACAGCATCAATGTCCACTCTGGGCCCTCCTCTGAGGTCTGTTTGCTGCCTTTTAATCACTTCGGACTGTCTGGCCATGTTGACTGCTTTTTCTAGAGTCAATTCTGCATCCAACTGCATCCTCTCAGATAGCTTGGTGTCTCGCAGACCCACTACAATGCGGTCTCTTATTAACTCGTCGTGGAGTGCACCGTATTTGCAGTTTTCTGATAGGGCATATAATGCAGTAATGAAAACATCCACAGCTTCATTAGGTTACTGCACTCTCTGATTGAATCTAGCCCTCTCATATATCACGTTCTTTCTGGGCACAAAGTACGCTTCAAATGAGGCTTTTACCGCAGTGTACTGCTGTCTCTGTTGGTCGGATAAATCTTGACCACGCAGGATGTCGTCTGCTTCATCCCCCATACAGTAGATCAGTGTGTTCACCTGGTTAGCATCTGTGCTCAGATGGAGGTTGCTGGCCAGTCTGAATCTCTCAAACCTGCGAATCCACCGCTCCCAGTCCTGGGGTTTAGCAAAATCGAATGCTTCAGGTGGTTGGATGGAAAACGTAGCGCTCGGAGGAACGTTAGCATTAGCCGCTAGCTGTGGAGGTTGTTGGGCCGGTGCTACAGCAACGCCGTCGCCGCCTTCGTTGTCAGACATCTCGCCGCTCGCAGATGTTAACTTTTTAAAACTCTCCTTTCAGCTCAAAACTTGCTCTTCACCGCTGCCCACGTTCTGACACCATGTCGTGTTAGGCGTATAATAACCAGACGGTTCGTAGAGCAATGCGGGTTACTTTATTATAGACCAGTGTGGCTCTCAATATAGCGTGACTTGTTATCTCGTGAGCTAGGCTCTAGTGTGTCTACATCCGGTCCGACACATCCGGTTAGCTCTATCACAATAAAGGTATACTGTACACTATACAGCTAACCCCACACACTAGAGTCCATCAGGTTGGGGGGGGGGGGGGGGGGGCAGTCCAGACATGCTCCACCAGACCTAGGTGTTCAGCAGTCTGATGGAGGTGGGCACAAAGCTGTTTAAGCCCCTTTTTTTAAGGGTTGAGGCTCTGTATCGACGGCCTGAGGGCATTAAATTAAAATAGTTGTGGAGGGTGTGTGTATTATCCTCAACTATTTGAGAGGCCTTTTTTTCTGTCCGTTTTTTATGGATGCTGCTGAGTGGCTCCTGGTTCATGCCGATGATTTTCCCACTGATCCTGACGACCCTGTCAAGGGAGTTCCTGTTGATGGCCCGCGTCACACCAAACCATGCCGTGATGTTAAAAGTCATTATGGACTCTACAAATGACTTATAGAAGGCCTGCAGGATTGATGGTCGTACCTGGAGCTTCCTCATCTTCCTCAGGAAGAACAGTCGTTGTTGGCATTTGGAATGAATGTTCTCAACGTTGGTCTTGAACGTGAGCTTGTGGTCGATGGTGGTGCCAAGGTATTTGTATTCCTCGACTCGCTCTATTTCCTGGCCATTTATCTTCAGGGCTGGAGCGGGAGTGGGCGGGTCCTGCCTAAAGTCCACCAGCAGCTCCTTTGTCTTGCTGGGGTTTAGGTCCAGGTAGTTGTTTTTGCACCACTCCGCAAACCTGTCCATTTCCCTGATGATACGGTCATTGGAGTTTGTGGAATCAATGATGACCGTGTCATCCGAATACTTTATGAGCAGTAGCTCGGGGTCTGAGCTGCTGCAATCATCCGTATACAGGGTGAACAGTACTGGTGAGATAACAGAACCTTGTGGTGCCCCAGTGGAGATGGTTCTGTTGGAGCTGTAGCTACTGTTAAATCTGACAGTCTGTTGTCGGTCTGTGAGAAAGGAGAGAATCAGCAAATGACCTACGTGAGAGCAGAAGGGCCCTGTGGTAACTTTTCTGACACCTCCCGCTTAAAACCCAAAAAGCCAGAAGGATCGCGAGGCCGCGCTTTCACGGTCTGTACTCATACTGAAAGTCTAGATCAGGCGGGCTTTTGCCCTTCTGCAGAAGGACAAAAAACATGATACTGCTATAAAATGTAATGATTGCAATCAGATGGCAAGCTAGCTTTCTATTTCTTTCCAAAGCAAAGACATACAGTAGCAAGCAGCCCGTCACGTCATGTACTCAACTTACAGTAAATGACCAGTGAAGTGAGCGGTGCTATTTATGAGTAACTAGAAGCTCGAAGGGCGGCCGAGCGTCTAGTCGGCAACCTGGCCAACTCGGGAATGATGTAAATAGGGAATGAATGCACCACCCTTTAATGCAAACCCCATTATACCTGTTGTCATACAACCTGTTTTGACCATCTGTTTGCCTGTGTCCATTTATGCCCATATGGAGATTTCTGTTTTGACCATCTGTTTGCGTGTGTCCATTTATGCCCATATATGGAGATATCTGTCTGTCTTATGCCCATATATGGAGATCTATGCAGACCCAGTGCCGGTTCCGGAAAACCCTGATGTCAGACATCAGAGTCCGAACCTTTCGTGCTGGTTCCAGAAAATCGCGGATCGGGTCGGGTCGAGGCCAAGCACTGCACTACCTGCTGTGGCGGGGAACGTGCGTGCCGAATTTATTTATTTATGCCCATATACAGAGATATCTGTCTATCTGCGTCCATTTATTGTTGACTCATGTGGCGTATATATACGGAGATATGTCTATCTGCGTCCATTTTTTGTTGACTCATGTGGCGTATGTGATGTCAGAGCCTTTTATGAAGTGATGTCACAATGAGTCAGCGCTTGCGCCGGTTTCCTCCGAAACACCTGATGTCAACAATCAGCTCTGCATATGGTGATTCCGAACGTTTCGCGCCGGTTCGGAAAAAACGCGCGTCGGGTCGGGTCGAGGCCGGGCACGGCACTCTGCGCCGCGGCGGGGAACGCGCGTGCCGAATATGAAGCCGGTGGGACGAACGGTTCTCGAGATACGCGGATTACATACAGACAGACAGACAGAGATTTGTCGCATTTATAGATAGATTTCATAAAGCGCCCCGCAAAGCTTGGCCAATTTGACCCTGGGCGTACAGTAAACATTGAGCGCTTTGTGCCAAGATGTATTGTAGGCCAGATGTAGGCCAAGTTTGGCGTCCCGGGAGGTCGGGGTTCGATCCCCGGCCGGGTCATACCAGAGACTCTGAAAAATGGGACCCAGTGCCTCCCTGCTTGGCACTCAGCATCAAAGGATGGATTGGAGGTCCCTGTGACATACTAGCGTCATGTCCAGGGGGTGTACAATACTTGTACATCAAGCTGCCTCACGCTATATAAACAGGAGATAGGCTCTCTAGGGCACATGGCTCGGCAAGGCTTACTCAATAGGCTACACAAACAATGTATCTATCTAACATATAATTAGAGAGAGAGGTCAGTCAGTCACAAAATGCATTATCTATTCACTCGCTTCAGCGACTGATCTCAAATTTAACATGGCATTGGTCATTAGCATTATACACACCGTGACGGAGCCCGAATTTCATTTTTCCCAAATTCTAGCGATTTCTTAGCGTTTCTTCACTCTATAGCTCTACAGCCTGTTGTCAGGGTTACGGTCCGTTCCTCCAGGCCATGGGATCTGTAGCCCCGGGCCCACACACACCTCTCTCACAGTTAGGAATGTTGCAGTCTCTCTCTCTCTCTCTCTCTCTCTCTCTCTCTCTCTCTCTCTCTCTCTCTGCATGGGTCACGCATGCAACGGGTGATGTGTGTCTCATCTTCCAACGGGTATAGAAAACTTATGTGGAGCAAATACATCCTCATACTTTTATTCACCTAATTTTGCTGTTAAATTATTTGTATCCATCATAAATATACACTCCTCCATGGGCTGCTCCTTACATTATGATGCTCCCACATATTCTCACGCACGCACCATGCAGTTACAGTTACTTTCCCCAAAACCCACACTCTGCACATATTTTGCAGCACATATATTCGAACGGGTAAGGTCTAGTTGTATCTAATTATGTTCATTGTCATATTTTAGGTGACATCACATCCCAAGACTAAGTTACAGAAGGACTTTTATTCATAATAATAACTATACAGCCATTGCATGCGTACATACAGTACAGTAACTCCAATCATTTGAGTTTCACAATTTAACAACGCCTCTTCAGAACGACTTCACAGAAAGAACTGTGTTTACCTGATTGGCTGGATGTCCATTCAATCAATCTAAATGGGCCAATAGGTTTTTATGTAGGGGGAACTGAGCACTGGATGCAAGCGACTACCCCAGTGAAAAAAAGAAGGGAGAAAAAAAGCACTCAGGCACAAGTGAGGGGGGTGTAATATCATGTGTATCATGTGAGAGTGGGGGTGTTCCATCCCCCACAGCCCTCATGGGTGTGACACCCATGCCCTCTGCCCATCCTCATGGGCCAAGGCATCCCCACAACGAGAGAGAGAGAGAGAGAGAGAGAGAGAGAGAGAGAGAGAGAGAGAGAGAGAGAGAGAGAGAGAGATACTTTTGACTTTTAAAAAACCCTTTTATTTAGACAATACTATCAATTACATTCATCTCGCATATAGTATTGCAATTAAACAAAAATGCTCCAGTCATTTTTTGAGCGGTGCAAACCGCTCCTATATTTCACTTTCGGTTTATTTAGCTAAAACATATTAGCACGGGGCGATTCTTTCATTCTTCATCGATTGGCTAGTTAGAGTAACTAAACATAAGAATCGACCAATCAGAAACTGTTCTACTCATGACGACATGTGTTAGCCAAACAGAACAGACCAATCAAATGCTGTGTTGTTCATGTTAATTTAGATCTGTCTTGGCCATTACACTTGCACTTGAGACCGGTTTAAAATTCATGAAAGGTCCAGGCGTAATGGCCAGGTTGTTTCATATCCTGGACCTCTCCTAAACCTTAAACTAACAGATTGAACATCACACAGGATTCGAAACAGCAACCACGCTACATTACCCTTGTAGGCTATGATTACTGTTTCGAATCCTGTGTGCTGTTCAATCTGCCAGTTTAAGGTTGGTCATGCCAAGAAGTGCTGGGTTGCCCTCCTGTCTGTTTTTCCTCTGTTTTCCCTCTGTCTCCTAAACCTTAAACTAACAGATTGAACATTACACAGGATTCGAAACAGCAACTACGCTACATTACCCTTGTAGGCTATGATTACTGTTTCGAATCCTGTGTGCTGTTCAATCTGCCAGTTTAAGGTTGGTTGGTCATGCCAAGAAGTGCTGGGTTGCCCTCCTGTCTGTTTTCCCTCTGTCTCCTAAACCTTAAACTAACAGATTGTCTCTTCTGTATTTATATGACTATGTATATGGCCATATACTGGCTTGTTCCTTAAGGTCTGTGTTCCTTGTTTCTTCACCTTTTGGTAAAAGAGAAACCAGTCTTTTCTACAAGTCCTTTCTACCAAGAGTCTGCTGTTGGTGTCTTGTTGGTGGCTGTATACTCCGGTCCCTTTTGGTCCTCTCTCTTCCGTATTAGCCGTCAAGATCTATATGAGTCTGCTGTTGATGTCCTCGCTTCCTCACCTTTTGGTAAAAGAGAAACCTTTTCTACAGGTCCTATCTAGAGATACTCAGATTTTTTCAAAGTCACCTTTACAATTTACAATTATAAATTCAAATTTACAATTACTCACACAATAACAATACTATTAGACTTACTGATTTTGTGTAGAAGAACCTATATTATATAATACATAATGTGATGTCATAATGATAACACTTTCATGACTGAGTATAATTGGTTTATATTATGATATAGAATACATTTTATGATCCATACATGGAGGTCTGTGTTACAGTAATATGGTGAAGTGAGCAGAGCACTCAATTCTGTAAGACTTGGGCAATGGGTCAAGATTGTGTTTATATTATATATTAAGGAACCTTATTTATAAGTTCATGTGCAGACTGGACCGCTCCTTAAATGGAGTAATTGGACTGATGTCAGACCCTGGACGTAGCTCTGTCCGGTACATGTCTTCTATAAGAGGACACTGGCATGAGTGCCTTTTTTGACTCCGGTGGGGCTGGACTGTTTTACCGTTGTACTGTTTCTGTTTTTTTATTTTTATTATGTTTGTAATGTAAATGTATTGTTTTCTACCCTGTGGGCCCTGAGCCTGTAATAAAGTTTATATATATATTGAAGCTGCAATCCGTACCTTATTTTAACCATTTTAACCCTGGCATCACTGCTTTGGGCTTTAAATACGACAAATTCGATACATCTGTTTTTGAGTCTGTCTCAAACATGATTTTAGATGTGAACAAGAGGAAACTAAGGCAAAGGAATGGACTGCCTTTAGCAACCCTTGACTATAATCCATTGAGTGATCTCTGACGTTATGGTGATATATGTCATAGTAATAAATATGGAGGTAAAACAGCATGCGCAAATCTTCATTGCAACAAGTAGAGCTGGTAGAGCAATAGACTCAGAGAAAATAACAAGGAAGCGTTTTGTTACTCCATTGATGCTAACATCCAGTGAGTTTTTGAGAGCACTTTTACGGGAGATGTGTTAACGGTACACACCCACGCGACCCCTCATCAGTTTACAGACATCAAAATAAGGTACAAAAGAACGAGCCAAAGAACGTACAATGGTCATACATATATGAAAATCTATATTTATTTTTTCGTTACGCTATTAAGGATCACATGCATAATGAAAATCGCCTTTGCACCGCTCACTTCGCACGGGTGCGATTTTTTTTACTTAAAAACAAGAGATTTTACATTTTTTCTTTTTTTCTTTTTTTTTCCTTTTTTAATACAGTTCAAATAAAAGACAGAGTACAAATTGTTCAACGCTGGGACCTCTAAGCTCCCTCCCTGCACCGAGTCCTCCTCCGCACCCAGCCCGGTTCCAATAATGTCCTGGACACCACAAACTTGCAACATTACAGTGCATGGCAATGCTTTGATGCTGTCTTAGTTCTATCAGGTTTTCAGAGTAGCCTTTTGAGTCGAAACACATTTCCAACTCAGGGAAAAGGTTCTCCCCATCTGAACTCCTTATAAGTTCCGTATCATCCGTAGACAGCATTCTTGTCCATTGTCTCAAAGAGCAGCCCACACAGCAAACTGATGTTAGCGACCCCAACCGATCAGCTGCCCGCTCCTCCACCATCAAAGAGCCGTCCACACAGCAAGCTGATCTTAGCGACCCCAACAGATCAGCTGCTCGCTCCTCCACTATACTTTGACCAGCTACATCCAACAGTCTCTTTTCATTTGCAATATCCACTCCAGTGGCCCGTGGCACACAGTCTTTGAGTGAAGTCTGATGTTGGACTGCTTTATGAGTCCATCCTGGCCCCTCCAACCAGAGGCTCTTCCTCGAAACAGTACAGGCATGTAGCGGTCTGCACCATTGTCCAGTCAAACATTGCCCATATAGCATCTTCATGTCCATTAAAACCAAGGCTAAATGAAAAAGAGGACTCAGTGCAGAAAAGGAGCCACACCACAGCACCAAACAATTCATAAACATAACAAGAGAAATTAAGCGGTCTGTTTTTCAGTGTCACCGTTCAACTCTTGATTAACTTTTGTAATCATTTTTTTCAACCTGCTAATCTCTTGTTCAGTGAGAGCCCATTTCCCTTTTTTCTTCATGTTTAATTTGGCTGATTTCACAAACTTCAGTTTAGCAGGGAAATGTTTTTCAATTTTCAAACATCTTTCATTTTTTGTTTTCTGCAGAAATTGCTTCATTTCCGCCAGCTCATAACACCCTTCATCATCATTTTCCCAACCCTCTGATTCAGTGTCATTTTGCTTTTCTTCAGCTGTCACCTTTTTGGCTTGTGACCCATCTGAAACGTTTGCCTTTCTTTTCTGTCTCCCTGCCTTTAACTTCTCCTCCTCCTCTCCCATATCAACATCAACAACCAGACCTCCTCCCACCTCCACCTGGCTAGCATTGAGTACAAATAACGCTCTCTTGACTTGCCTCAGGTTCAGCAGCACTAGGCACCTTCTCTCCACCCCCCCCACCTTCCTCTCCCCCAGCTCCACCTGCTTGCCCAGTGCCCCCCTTCCCCCTCTCCTTTTTACCAACGCTAGTCCCAGCTGCAGTAATGTCCCTCTCAGGACAGGACCTGACCAAATGTGTGTCCTCTTCACAGCCAAAACATTTCATGTTCTCTGTTGTTGCATAAATTGTGTAATCAAACTCATCAACTTTCAGTTTGAAAGCAATAGTAAGCTCTTGGTTCCTATCAGTCATGACCATGTATAGCATTCTCCTGTGGGAGACGACATGTTTCAGAGCAGGTGATTTACAGCCCGAGGGCAGCTTCTTAATGGGCGACACTACTTTCCCAAACCTAGACAACTCTTTGATAATCCGCTCGTCGTCTATGAATGGGGTACATTTGACAGCAAAACTTTCTTTGCTGGTGTAGTGAGAGGCGTTACCGACACAAACGTGTCCTTTATCACTACACCGTTTGTAATGACGGTGTTCGCTTTATCCACCTCATCCACAAAAATCACCACGCCACCATTCATTCTGGCAGCAGATTTAACGCTCGCGGACCCCACCGCGGCCGCTACCGCTAAACTACACTCCTCCACGGAGCACGGAAAGCCATGAGATCTTAAAGCCATGTTTCCTTGTGAGTGTTGTGAACTGCATGACGCCGACAGCAGCGTCTACTGCTGCGGCGCACAGCGGTCCCACAACCCCGCAACCAACACAGGTTTAAACACTAAACACTAGTGAATAAAACCTAAAACTGAAAAAAGACAGAAAAGCATAGAAAAGATAGAAAAAAAGGTACACTCACTCCGCGGATTCACCCCCTCCACACCACGCTCTCGCTCACACACACATGCGCACGAGAGAGAGAGAGAGAGAGAGAGAGAGAGAGAGAGAGAGAGAGAGAGAGAGAGAGAGAGAGAGAGAGGGAAAGAGAGAGAGAGAGAACCAGCCCTATTTGTTCCCTACACAGGAAACCTGTGTGCGTGTGCGTGCGTGTGTGTGTGTGTGTGTGTGTGTGTGTGTGTGTGTGTGTGTGTGTGTGTGTGTGTGTGTGTGTGTGTGTGTGTGTGCACGTGCGCGTGAGCGGGCGGGTTTTAATTAGTGTGTTAAAGGACTTATCAGTGTGGCCGCATGCAGGCTTTAAACATGACACAGATTTTGTGTGTGTGTGCGTTCATGCGTGTGCGACTGTGCGTACGTGTTTCTTTTCCTTGTGGACACTTAATCACTCATTCTTGTACAGTACATGCATAAGTGCAACTACATAACACAAACTTGCACACGCACACACACGCACGCACGCCCACACACGCTGCACACACACAAACTATTCACATTCGTTGTTTTGTTGTGTTATTTAGCAGTTTCTCTCTCATTTTCAAGCTCCTTGAATAATATCCACTGCAGATATATTAACATAGTCTAGCATACAGATGCACTAGCTCTACATACCGTACTCTACAATACACTACAGTAGAGGTTTTCACGGGTCCCATTTTACCTACCCGAACTTGGTGCTGCTCTCTCCTGATCATTAACGCATTTCCCAGAGTAGACCAGTTAATCAATGTGGACAGGAAACATAAATCCAAAGTTTTCTTTTGATGTGTAATCTTTCTTCTTAGCCATTGTTATGCTTATCCACTGTTAATTTATGTCGCAGCAGAGCATATTGTTATTAGCCCATTTAGGCCTGAACACATTATGACGCAATATTTTATGCTTTAAAGTTGTACCATGTAACTTTTTTTATAAAACAAATCTTAAAATTGTCCTAACTCTTAAATCGCTAAAGTTTTAGAACACCCACTCCGTTATTTTCAGCTTCTGAAGCCTTCTCTTTATATGTTTTCTATGATCCTGACCGGGGTCCGGTTTTCGCGCAAAAACTACGTCATCAAACACTATCGGCCAATCACAGCGAGGGTTATACACTGCCGGCCAATCACAGCGCATCTTGAAGTGGGGTCGCTAGCTATCACAATAGGGCGGCCATATTTGTAGGCGCCCGTGTGTCTCTATCTATACTCGGGTGAAACACTCCGTTTCTCCGGAATGCCTGAACGCACAGGAACCAGGGACCCCTCTAAAGATAGATCTCGGCGAGGTGGAGGCAGACGCGGGGGTGACGCGGGGGTGTGAGGCCCGGTCCGCGGCGAAAAACGGCCGAAAGACGCGGACGCTACTGACCACTAGTTGAGCAACTTACACAGTATAGCTTTAAATATAAAACAAAATAGCAGATATACAAGCTCACAGCGCTGCACAGAGTGCCGCGCTGCGAGCTTGTAGATCTGCTATTTTAGAAAAATTAGAAATTAGAATTTTGACCCGATTCTATAAGTGTCTTTTGAATCCTTCTAAGATTTTTGGAAAAAACCTATGTTTCTATGTCAGCAATCTGGCCAGCCATCGTCAAAGAAAAGGTCCTTTTCACTTAAATGCAGCTCAGTTAGTCTGTTCTTGAGAGACTATATGTCAGTGGTTCTCAAACCTTTTCATGTGAAGGACCCCCAAAATGATATTTATTTGGCCACGGACCCCCATTTCAAAATATCTAGTTCCAGGGACCACCCATAAGCAAAATTTGAGTTACAAACGTTCGCTTTGAAAATACATATATTCAAAGATTTGCACACATTTTCACGACTTTAAAAAAAATAGCAGATCTACAAGCTCGCAGCGCGGCACTCGGTGCCGCGCTGTGAGCTTGTATATCTGCTATTTTTCACTGGTTAAAGCATTCAATAATTCTAGGCCTAAATTGGCTTTAGTGTGGTTCCCCGAAGGGCAACACACTGTAGCTCTGGGGAAACTTTCTTTTCACTAGATAAACTTTCACTAGATAAACCTTTCAGCTGCCATTGGAAATTGATGGAAACCAGATTTTCAATGGAGGAAAAGTACAATTGGAAGTCAATGGGGGAGTGGAACTCAATGGGGGCGTGGTGGACCAATCGAGGATTGGACTACATGACAGTTAGCTTGCTGCAGAATATAGTCACGGCAACCACACTTGCAATTTCCAATTGCATGTTTGTAGTTGTTTATCATTACGTGATGCAGCAAGGCACACAGGCAGCTCGCCTCTCACTGGCCGTAGGAGAAAAAAAGGAGGGTGCGGGGGTGATTGACAAGTATATGGGAATTCCTTTTATCATGTTTCCTTAATCATGTTTCCTTTATCTCCATTTATTGCGACCGTAGGTCGCAGTTACTTGCACTCCTATACTATCCAAACCTCCACCGGCTGTCCGTCCCTCCCTCCGTCAGTCCATCAGTCCGTCAGTCTGTCAGTCACACGTCACACGTCACACTTTTGCCCTGCTCATATCTCCGCAACCCTTGCACCGATCCATGCCAGATTTTGCACACGCACTCCTTGCCTGCCAAACTACAACCTCCAAGGAGCTTCAGGGACCCCCAGGTCCCTGGGGGACCCCCAGATGTAAAAAATGACCAAATGTGCAAAAATGACCAAATGACCACCCCAACGGGGCTGCTCACGCGGAATTCCCGGGGACCACCGACTCCTGGTGCTCCAGAACGGATACAAAAGTGGTGGCGCCCCCAGTGGACGACCCCCTGCCACTGCAGCGCACATAAAATGCCGTAACTCGGGCTAGGAGCGACCGGGAGAGCCGGTGCCGGTACCTATTCGTCCGCCCCCGCCCCTCATTTCTCACATGGCCCTCTTCTAGCGCCACCATGAGGCCGATTCTTGCAAAACACATTTTTTGACACTGCTCCTACAATTCTTGCCCTAAAATCACTCAAATCGGTACACAGTTTGTCTACACTCATGTCATCAACTTGGATCTGTCCCATATAGCGCCACCTTCAGGCCCATTTTTTAAAACACATTTTTGGACACTGCTCCTACAATTTTTGCCCTAAAATCACGCAAATCGCTACACAGTATGTCTACACTCATCTCATCAACATGGATCTGTCCCATATAGCGCCACCTTCAGGCCGAATTTTTTAAACATATTTTTGGACACTGCTCCTACAGATTCTGCCCTAAAATCACACAAATCGGTACACAGTATGTCTACACTCATGTCATCAACATGGACCTGTCCCATATAGCGCCACCATCAGGCCGGTTTTTTCAAACACATTTTTGGACACTGCTCCTACAGATTTTGCCCTAAAATCACGCAAATCGCACAGTATCTCTACAGTCATGTAATCAAAACGCATCTGTCCCATCTAGCGCCACCATCAGGACGATTTTGGTACAACTCATTTTTGGCCTATTTGTAGAGATAAGCGACCAACTTATCTGCCGATTAGGGAGTCTTACTGGTATTATTATTATTACACTTTTATCCTTTTATCATGTTTCCTTTTGTATTCGTCTCTTTTTCCTTTTCTTCATTTTCTCTTATCTGCTAGGCTGATGTATCCTTAAATCTTAAACACTTCTAAATTATTTTCCTTTATCCCCATTTAATTGTTTTTTTCCCATTCTCTCATATTTGCTATGAGGCCGATGTATCCTTGAATTTCAAACATTCCTATAACTAATCACTGTGTTTTACTCCATGAATAAGTAGGATAGGCATCCACAAGCTTTCAGCTTCAGCCTATTCCTTTTGATCACCTAACCATGTAACAATGACTAAGTGGATGTATGACTTGTAAAAATGTGAGTGATCAAATAAACTAAACTAAACATAAACTAAACATAAACATAAACAGCTGTGTCTGAATCAATGGAACCCGGGACATACGGTAGCGGCTCCGACCCGGCTCTGAAGTCAATACTAGTGAATGGACCCACATCCGGCTCG
>NC_137828.1:58186826-58201826 GCF_963921795.1 Nannobrachium achirus | reverse complement strand
TATTGAATGACTGTGATTGTGAAAATATTCACAATCACGCCCTGGTGTGTGTGTGTGTGTGTGTGTGTGTGTGTGTGTGTGTGTGTGTGTGTGTGTGTGTGTGTGTGTGTGTGTGTGTGTGTGTGTGGGCGTGCGTGCGTGCGTGCGTGCGTGCGTGGGCGTGTGCGTGTGTGTGGGTGTGTGTGTGTGTGTGTGTGTGTGTGTGTGTGTGTGTGTGACCTAGTTTTATCAACCATGACTAGGGGCAGGGTGGTACATCCTGTCAGCTCTGGGCTTCAACAGGAAGTGTGTGTTGCCAGTTCCTGTGATAAGACACACACAGACACACACACACACAAACACACACACACACACACACACATACACCATCCGATGACACCATTTTCCAGTCTTTTTGTGAGTCTTTCTCTCTCTCTCTCTTTCTCTCTCAATTCAATTCAATTCAATTCAATTCAATTCAATTCAATTCAATTCAATTCAATTCAAATTACCTTTATTGGCTATGTCATCTACAACAGAATTAGCAGCGTGATCAAGCATAGTTTGTCGTAAACAATATACCGTATGACAAAATGACTCATTGAAAACATGCACAAAGCATCACTAGTTCGTAGGTACATTTAGCATGTTTAGGGCAACCAGTATTCATCACAGTATCACAGTAACCAGACTCTTGTTGTAAATATACTGTAGTGCACTTAGGAACACATCTTGCGCTGAGCAAATCTCATTTAGACTAGCTGGCACCGCTCTAACATGCCAGTTTTTCCCAATGAGCAGGGTTCATCGCCATGTTGGCTTGTCTCAGAGTTAAAGGACAACTCCTCCCTAAATCACTTCTAGGCTCATTTTCCTATTTATATTGATCCCAAAAGACTGTCCATGGGGTCTATTAGGCAGAAATGCCCCTGTTGTCCAGTTTCCCCAGCAGAACCCAGCAGCTCTCAAAGCATAGAGTGGAGCCTATAAGCCTATCGCTTTTATACTATTTGTCTTTTCTTTTTTTATGAATGTGCTACTAGTTGTCATTACAAATCCATCCATGCCTTCGTTGTCCCTCACAAGCCACTGCAATCTCAAAAATAATGTTTTGGGGTGAGCATTCTTCACAAGTGCCAATCAAAGTGACTGTACTGGCCAATCACAGGGCATCTTTTCCGGGACTTGGCAAAACACATAAAAGCCTAACATCTGTTTAGCAGAGTGTGATGACTTGTGTGGGACAACAATGACATGCGTGTGTTTGTAATGACAACTTGTACCACATTCATGAAAATTAAAAACACTTTTGACCACAACAAATAGTGTAAAAGCGATAGGATTATAGACTCCACTCTATGCTATGAGGGCTGCTGGGTTCTGCTGGGGAAACTGGACAACAGGGGAATTTCTGCCTAATAGACCCCATGGACAGTCTTTTTGGATATAAGTACGAAAATGAGCCTAGAAGTGATTTAGGGAGGAGTTATCCTTTAAGGGGGTCCTTGCAAATAAAACCTTCGAGAACCATTAGCACTAGTGCACTCCTAATGTGCTATAGCAGGGGTCCTCAACGTTTTCAGGCCAAGGACCCGTTAGTTGAGAGAGAGATGAAGCAGGGACCCCCACAACCTTATCATAGATTCCATATAGTTTCATTGTTTGACAGCACAATCATCAGTGTATTTGGGATTCAGGATCATTCAACCACTTGAACTGTCAATATTTAATAAACCTGACCTTTCACTCTGTACTTAGTCTGCTCTTTTTCCCCTCTACACCAAACCTCTTTGCCGAAAATAGCAGCTCTACAAGCTCAACGCTTGTACAAGCTCGTTGCGAGCTTATAGATCTCTTATTTTTGGATAAAGTTCTCAAAATATGGACCCTAGGGTTCAAGTGGTGAATATAGAAAAGGAGAAAAAAGGTTTCTATCACACAAAGATTTGGAGGACCCCCTGTAGTAACTCTGAGGACCCCCTAGGTGTCCCGGACCCCCTGTTGAAGACCCCTGTGATATAGTGTCGTGGTAAATAAGTCATGCATATTCTGAAGAAAACCTGGAGACTTGACATTTCGTAATTGGGTCTGAATACGAATATTATAATGGTGTGTAAAACAGAAAATCTAAAATTTGCCGTGGACATGGCCAAGTCTTTGCCAGGGACACATTTGTCCGTGTGCAGACTTATTGATGACCCCTGCCAATGAGGTGAAATGAAATGAAATACCCTCCTCATAGGGAACAGGTGGAACTCACTAAACTCTGTTACACAGGGATGCACACAATGATGTGTAGTCCTTAAGGTGGTTGCAATGCATTAGACATCCTTCTCCTGTCACGACAGCTCACAAATCTTGCTGCTGTGTTTGCACATCGTTGTACTTCCACCCAAACAGACATGGGAGTTTTTTGTTAGTCATGTTTTCAAACTCTCCTCAGGTGGTAATCTGTGGGAAGTATGTGTGCCTCTGATGTCTGTAGGAGGTGTAGGCATCTCAGTTTCTACCTCGTTTTGTGTGCCGTGGGTTTGTCTTCTCTTGGGAGCCAGGTCTGCCTATGGCAGCCTTTCTCGATTGCAAGACTGTGTTCACTGAGTCTGTAGCCTACATACTACATACAGGTAGTCAACATTTTCTTTAGTTTTTGGATCAGTCATAGTGCTCAGGTATTCTGCCACTGTGTGTTCTCTGTTTAGAGCAGGGGCGCTGTGATGCGTTTTGAGCTTGTAGATCGGCTATTTTTGGAGCTGTGTGAAGCACAGGCTCCCTATACGTGGCCGTGTGGGTCTGTCTGTGTGTCTGTGTGTCTGTCTGTGTGTCTGTATGTAGCCTGAACTTCCTAAACTTCGGCACGCTACTAGTCCCACAGTTTTGCCACCACACACTCGCGCCATATGTCAAATCGACCGGCTTACTCGGGAATAGTGGGCTAGTAACTTGCTAAGAGAAAGGTTCAATAGTTTAATTGATATTAATTTATTAGTGAATTAATTTTCCCCATTGACTTATAATGGGAATCGCAAAAACTCACATTCAATTATTTGTCTCTCGCAAACCATAGGGGCTAGAGTTTCAAGACTTGGAGAGGAGGTTCATAATGATTTCAAGGATTAAATAAAAAATAATTGTGTCATTTGGCCGCATGGTGGCGCCATAACACCCCACTTTACGTTTTGGCCTGTAACTCTTGAACCGTAGGTCGGAAAATTAAAAATATTTTTTCCCTGGATTCCTTGGGTCATGACGCATCTCCCCATATAGGCCACGCCCATTTGCGCCATGATAGATTTTCCGCCATCTTGAAATTTCTCCAAAACACACTTTTTGCTCCTTTTCCTACATATTTTCTTCAAATGTCACAAAAATCGGTACACATGATCCACACACACACACACACACACACACACACACACACACACACACACACACACACACACACACAGCTCCACTTCACACGGGTGTGATTTTTCTTCTTTTGAATTGGAATCCTATTTTCTTTTTTTTTCTTTTTTTTATTGGAATCCTGAAATGTACCATTTTGATTTAATTTCAAACTCATTTAGTTATATACTCATGTTAACTTTATGAACCTAAATACAAATACATTGGACATAAAAAATACATTTTAATACTACTATACTAGTCATTAAGCTACTAATCTATACTGGCGGAATTAAAGCCGGTCATGTTTGAAATTGTAACAGCTGAAATCAATAATATATCAATATTCCGGTATTAACCTGTGGGCCGCATTAAATGGAGGTGGGGGCCGCATGTGGCCCCCGGGCCGCCAGTTGCCCATGTATGGTTTAGAGCAAACTAGCATTCCATTTTGCTCTGGTTTTAGGTCGATTTTCTCTGGTGTGTCAGATAGCTTTCTTTTTGTCTTCTTATAGTTTGGTTTAATTTGTTGTCTGTCTGGTGGTTGTGCTTGTGTTTGTGCACAGGGTCCCAGAGCATAACTGGCCAAGGGCACCTCTCTAGGGTTACACTGTACGTGAGGGTCTTGTTGTGGAGCGTGCGGAGAATGGATTCCGAGAATTCGGCTTGCAGAATCTCAATTTGGTGTTTATCCCATTTTTCAAGGTCTTGACTTGACTGGCAAGTGCGGCCCAGACCTCGCAACCATAGAGAGAAATGGGTTCTGAAACGGAGTCTAGTATTTTTAGCCAGATTTGAATTGGGATGCTGATGAGATCAAGTTGCTGTTGTAATCCTTGTTTGGTTGGAGACAGCAACACCTGATTGGCCGTGAACTGATTTGACTTCTGTGTCGGCTATGGGAATAAGGATGGTTTGAGCAGTTGCAAAATGTTAATACATGCTTAATTTGTGCGTGTGTGTGTGTGTGTGTGTGTGTGTGTGTGTGTGTGTGTGTGTGTGTGTGTGCGTGCGTGCGTGCGTGCGTGCGTGTATGTGTGTGTGTGTTCAGTTGGTGTTTGAGGTAGTATCAACTGGACAAAGGAGTCTTCTGGCCATCAAAGACATTGCAGTCCAAGGACACGAATGTAGTAAGTACTACACCCACACACACACACACACACACACACACACACACACACACACACACACACACACACACACACACACACACACACACACACATTAATTCATTAATTGCTTCCTTGATTGGTTCCAATATCGGAGCCAATAGAGCAGGCGTACTAGCGTTTCAGACGATAGAAGCATGCGCAGTAAGGTTTCAAACGGTAGACGGATACGCAGCAGTAGCCTGATACTTCAGTCCGCACATCACCACCCCCTGTTGGTGGGTGGTGTGTAGTGTGGACTGAACCCGCATATATTTTATTTTATTTCAGGCTCGCCTGAAGAGCGGGCGAATTGAATGGGCCAATCAGGGTTGTATGCTTGGGGCACGTGGTTTGGCTGCTCCGGTCTCAGCCCCCTCCAAACAGAGCTCTTCTGCCCACGTCAGAGCAGTGTAGGCCCACGTGAGATTCACTAGTGGACTCTGATTGGTGTCCTCTGCCCACGTGAGAGTCTAGTGGACTCTGATTGGTCCGTGAAAACTGTCATGGCGGAGTCAGACTCGACTCGAATTATTTTAATAAACTATACAATAGTGCCGTTTCATTACGTTTTAATACCATTTTGCACTAACGTAAACATGCAGTCATATAATATGTTATGAGAAATAACGTATTTTTGCAATGACACGCCACGTCGCCGTCGGAGGCTCTAAGCGTGTGTGTGTGTGTGTGTGTGTGTGTGTGTATGTGTGTGTGTGTGTGTGTGTGTGACGTCAATAGGCTTTAGCCCGCCCCCGCTGAAGTAGAATGTCTGCTCGAAATCTCAGACTCTCTCCCCCACGTAGTGTGGTGTGTTGAGTCTGACGCTTGCAGTCAGGCTAACGCAGCACTGCTTTGAATGCGGAAGTCCTGCCATCCCATAATTGACCACCTGGCGACGGCAACTTCACTGTTATAGACATTATTCATCGGGCGGCCAATTTTGCATTGAAAAACCTGGGTGGCAACGGGGTGGCGTTTCATTAATTTAATGGCAATAATGGCTGCTGTGTGAATATGGTCTACACCACGGTTCTGGGGGCTTGGTCCATCCATCCATCCATTGAGGGAATTTGCTTCTCCCATTGTGCAGCAGAAACAGCAAACAATGTCAAACTGATTCTAGCTGCTAAAAACTTCACATTTGGATCATTGCTTAAAAAAGCAACATAACATTTAGAGATGGACCGATTGCAAAATTCTTGGCCGATACCGATCCACCGGTTTTATGAAGGTCTGACCTGCCAAAACCGATTTTTCCGATACCGATTTCTTTAGCTAAGAACTAGGAAATAGGGTTGCTCCAATACCCTTTTGTTTCAGGCCAAGTAGGCCTACAAGACATACTTCAATTTGAGTACCAATAAGCTAGAAGAACACTAATGCCAAATCAATCACAATAGTACAATATCCAAAATCACAGACAATATCCAGTCTAATATGACCGTCTGGACTAGGCAGGAGGAAAGCAGGTGACGCATGCTTTTTTCCCCCCTTCTTTTTGGAGACGACATTGACACAGGATTATGGAATATATCCTTACATTGCAAAGGTAATCAGCACCATCTATATTCTGTAGGCTGCCTCCAAGTAGACTGGCTGCTACTTGCTAATGTTTACGTCACAGGACCGAGCATCATGCTGTGCAGTGCAAGAGATACAATTGGCCGATTTTGGCATATTTATGTCAGTGACCTGCCGATCACCGATTTGGCCGGTTTGATATGATACCTGCCGATTTCTGATATTGGCCGATACCGATGTCCATCCCTATGTTTTTTGCATAAGGATTATATTTATTACTTGTGAGTCATGTCAGAGAGGTGAGGTACAGGCTAAAAAAATGTCTCTCTTTCCCTCTCTCTCTCTCTCTCTTGATTGAAAGGCAGCCTAAACTTTTAATTTGTTTGCAGTAATTCCTTCTGTATGGATATTAACACTCTCATGTTTGGGGGGGTTTGCTGTATTCTGTCACATTTATTAATCTATATGTGGCTGTTAATCAAAAGTCTTTGCCTATTGTTTCATTGACACACATCGTGACACGCGCTGACACTCTCTCTCTCTCTCTCTCTCTCTCTCTCTCTCTCTCTCTCTCTCTCTCTCTCTCTCTGCCCAAACTTTGACTTTGTTTCCAGTAATTCATTTCTGTTGCTTGCTTGATATTATGACTCATTATTTTGGGGTTTTGCTGTATTTTGTGGCATTTATTAATCTATATGCGCATTATGCGGCTGTTGATCAATTGTCGGGTTTAGACTACTGTTTGTTTGGCACACATGTCATGACATGCGCTGCCACTGACAATCAATGAGACTGCTGCCAAGCAGTTCACTTGTGTTTGGTTACCTCTACTGATTAGTTCTTTGTAAATTAGCTGTTCCAACGTTCTAAAAGACAAGTGATGATGATAAATGAATGATGATAAAAAACATTTTACCAACAGTAAAATAATAATTACCAATGTCCAATGGCGGCATCGGACATCCAAAACGACTGATACCTCGGGGCAAAAAAAAATGATGGATGAATGGTCCATCCATCTGTTTTTTTACCCACATTGTTTTGGTTTTGTTACATGATGTCAAACATACACACAAGCACGCATGCACACACGCACGCACACACACACACACACACACACACACACACACACATACACGCACACGCTGCCTTGCTCAAGGGATCATGGGACTGGTTATACTGTTGCCGTATTGAAATGTGATTTATCTCCCTGGAGTCAGAGATAATAGAACATCCCATAATAGAGGAGAGGAGAGGAGAGGAGAGGAGAGGAGAGGAGAGGAGAGGAGAGGAGAGGAGAGGAGAGGAGAGGAGAGGATGACACATAGAAGATGAAATACATTATGTCAATATACACCATACTACACATAATAGTTATTGTTTATTTCTAAACTAAGGTTAAAATGGTTGGGAGATACAATTCAGAAGTTTAGAACAATGCCTGTTCGGAATGCATGCCCCTCTGGTTATCCCTTGTAATAATGTAAACAAATATAAATGAGTTTTTGCAGTAAACACTGCAGTAAACACTTTTTCAATGTGTGTATTAACATTATTCTTTAGTATATAATGTAATAATTGTGTTTTTCTAGTGAATACTCCTCACGTCCTGCATATAAAATCATTAAATTAGCATTTATTTTATATTACAATGTAATAATTGTGTTTTTTCTAGTGAACACGCCTCACTTCCTGCATATAAAAGGCGTGGAGGTGAACGCCAGACAGACGGCCACGTTCCACTGTACGGTGAACGGACGACCTCAAAACTACATTCACCTGTGGCTTCAGGTAATTATCTACCTCATTAACATATACCTCATTAGCATAGCATGCAGGTATACCTAACCTCTTTAACATACAGTTAATATAAACTCATTAGCATATACTGTAGGTAAACAACCTAACCATATTGGCATACACTTAACACTTAACCTTATTAATCTATCTATAAATGCGAGAAGTCTCTGCGTGTGTGTTTGTAATCCGCGTATCTCGAGAACCGTTCGTCCCACCGGCTTCAGATTCGGCACGCGCGCTCCCCGCCGCGGCGCGGAGTGCAGTGCCGGGCCTCGACCCGACCCGACGCACGTTTTTTCCGAAACGGCGCAAAACGTTCGGAATCTCCTTATGCGGAGCTGATTGTTACATCAGGCTGTTCCGGAGGAAATCATGTCATTGTGACATCACTTCATAAAAGGCTCTGACATCACGTACACCACATGACCCCACACTCCTATGACAACACGGGCATATTTACATTGTTCCCGAGTTGGCCAGGGCGCCGACTAGACGCTCGGCCGCCCATCTCCATATATGGGCATAAATGGACGTATCGGCGCAAGCGCTGACTCATTGTGACATACAATGGACGCAATCTCCGTATATGGGCATAAAGGGGACACAGATACAGAGATCTCCATATATGGGCATATGGGCATTCTGACATCACTTCTGCTGACTCAAAGACAAACAGGCAAACAGATGGTCAAAACGGGTCCTACAGAGATCTCCATATATGGGCATTTTTACATTGTTCCCGAGTTGGCTAGGGCGCCGACTAGACGCTCGGCCGCGCATCTCCATATATGGGCATAACGGGTCCTACAGAGATCTCCATATATGGGCATATTTACATTGTTCCCGAGGCGGCGGGGAGCGCGCGTGCCGGGCCTCGACCCGACCCGACGCACGTTTTTTCCGAAACGGCGCAAAACGTTCGGAATCTCCTTATGCGGAGCTGATTGTTACATCAGGCTGTTCCGGAGGAAATCATGTCATTGTGACATCACTTCATAAAAGGCTCTGACATCACGTACACCACATGACCCCACACTCCTATGACAACACGGGCATATTTACATTGTTCCCGAGTTGGCCAGGGCGCCGACTAGACGCTCGGCCGCCCATCTCCATATATGGGCATAAATGGACGTATCGGCGCAAGCGCTGACTCATTGTGACATACAATGGACGCAATCTCCGTATATGGGCATAAAGGGGACACAGATACAGAGATCTCCATATATGGGCATATGGGCATTCTGACATCACTTCTGCTGACTCAAAGACAAACAGGCAAACAGATGGTCAAAACGGGTCCTACAGAGATCTCCATATATGGGCATTTTTACATTGTTCCCGAGTTGGCTAGGGCGCCGACTAGACGCTCGGCCGCGCATCTCCATATATGGGCATAACGGGTCCTACAGAGATCTCCATATATGGGCATATTTACATTGTTCCCGAGGCGGCGGGGAGCGCGCGTGCCGGGCCTCGACCCGACCCGACGCACGTTTTTTCCGAAACGGCGCAAAACGTTCGGAATCTCCTTATGCGGAGCTGATTGTTACATCAGGCTGTTCCGGAGGAAATCATGTCATTGTGACATCACTTCATAAAAGGCTCTGACATCACGTACACCACATGACCCCACACTCCTATGACAACACGGGCATATTTACATTGTTCCCGAGTTGGCCAGGGCGCCGACTAGACGCTCGGCCGCCCATCTCCATATATGGGCATAAATGGACGTATCGGCGCAAGCGCTGACTCATTGTGACATACAATGGACGCAATCTCCGTATATGGGCATAAAGGGGACACAGATACAGAGATCTCCATATATGGGCATATGGGCATTCTGACATCACTTCTGCTGACTCAAAGACAAACAGGCAAACAGATGGTCAAAACGGGTCCTACAGAGATCTCCATATATGGGCATTTTTACATTGTTCCCGAGTTGGCTAGGGCGCCGACTAGACGCTCGGCCGCGCATCTCCATATGTGGCCCAGCGCCCCCAGCAGCCAGTCATCTCGGGGACTGTCATTATTCCCTACAGCCAAAATGATTTTTTATTTTTTTTTGCTCTCTAAAAAGATAATGCCACAACAGCATCTCATAATATCTAGGCTACATTTCACTTAAACGCCAGAGCTTAACTCTGCATGTAAATAAGACTTTTTTTAATTAATGTGAGAGATCGGTACATAATTCTGTTAGTCCTCCCAGTTTATATTAGCTAAAATGCTAACTAGCCAGCCTTTGTTAGCCGTTTGTAGCCAAATGCGGTAATATCGGGACTCCATTACTTAGCGATGCAACCCACAGTATCTATCCCATTAATTTAATGCCACGTGTGTTCCAAATGAACAATTATTAACCACGTAATGTATGATTTAGTGTATTATTTTATTTATTATTCTTCCGCCGTTCTTCCGCTGTTTCTTCTTCTACGCTGGTGAATGATCCGTTCCTGCCTGGAGCGGCCTGGAGACGTCTGTGACGTATGCGTGCGGAAGCTTCCTTTGTCACTGAGTTAGCTTAGCATTGGGTATGGCAATAGATCAGTGTCGTCCTAAACTATCTAATTCTAACGTTCAGGGCGTTTGTTTTTTTGGACAATAAATTGACAGCCAAGAAAACATGGATGGAATGCAATCGTTCACTCGCCGTCGGAAAGTTTACTTTAGAGTAGACTATTCTGGTTGACTGGCTATGAGTGGCTAACGGCTAACGCTAGCTAGCGTTAGCTAGCGCTAGCTGCAGGCTATAAACAAATAAAACGTGACCCAACTCTATTGTTGCTCTCTTCTACAAGCTCACAACGCGAGGCGGTTAAGCCTGTAGATTGTGTTTTATTATCAGGTCAGATAATCCTTCTGACTAAAGTTACACAAACACTGATTATGCTACATTTAGCACAGTTAGCCCTGTTGCGCACGTAATACATTCACTTCAACCTCGTGTTGAGCAGTTAATCCTATTTGCTACGTACGTCTACAAAAACCTTCATATTTCAAAGATAACGTGCTTACTGAAGTCTCACAGATGTCACAGTATGGTACGCTCAAGCAGAATTACCCGTATCTTTCGTATTGTTTAATAAACTGCATTTTAATCCGATCAGATGCCATTTTCTGTTGTTTTTCAGCCATGCGACCCCATCGGTTGCGAGGTGTACTGCACTTAGATACATTAATACCTTTTTAAGGAAACGACGACCGATCGGATTAAAATGCTCCTCATTAAATAATACGATCATTACGGGACATCCTGCTGGAGCGTACCCTATGGTGACATCTGTGAGCCTTCAATAAGCAATTTATCTTTGTAATCTGACCGTTTGTGTAGACGTATGTAGCAAATTGGTTAAACTGCGTAACAGCAGATTGTGTTGAATTCACGGTTGGCGCAGCGTAGCGTCTTTACATTTAGCCCAATAATGCTTGAGATGCTGTTGTGGCATTATCTTTTTAGAGAGCAATAACTACATTTTAAAACATACATAAACCACTTTAGCCCTATGTTATACCAAGGCTATTTGAAAATAGCCGATCTACAAGCTCACAACGCATTGCGGTGCGACGCGTTGTGAGCTTGTAGATCTGCTATTTTCAAACATTTTGTACTTTTACTTTTGGTACTTTAAGTACATTTGGATACCAATACTTTTGTACTTTTACTCAAGTACATTTTTAATTCTGGACTTTTACTTGTAACAGAGTGATTCTACATTGCAGAATTGATACTTTTACTTAATTATAAAATGTTGGTACTTTTTCCACCACTGTGTAAACGTTTGTGTTCTCATGCCAATAAAGCTTCTTTGAATTGAAGATTGAATTGAAGATTGCTCCCCATGTGGCGGAGTCAGGTCATTGCAGGTTAGAAATTTATTTAAAACTTGAATATCTCAAAAGTCCTATTTCAGCATGGCATCATTCTATAAGCCATATCTTCAAAACTGTTGGGTCAATCTCCACAACCAATATATCATTTTGTAGCTATGATCCCCAGCTTTCAAATGAAATGAAAAAATGAAAATGAAAAAAATTGCAATGACTGGCTGCTGGGGGTGCTGGGACACATATATGGGCATAACGGGTCCTACAGAGATCTCCATATATGGGCATATTTACATTGTTCCCGAGTTGGCTAGGGCGCCGACTAGACGCTCGGCCGCACATCTCCATATATGGTCATATATGGAGATGTGCGACTCATTGTGACATAAAATGGACGCAATCTCCGTATATGGGCATAAAGGGGACACAGATACAGAGATCTCCATATATGGGCATATGGGCATTCTGACATCACTTCTGCTGACTCATTCTGACATCACTCCTGTACTTTGCACGTGTTGAATCTCTATATATGGAGATAACCGACGCATCTCACAAGCCATGGGCATAAATGGACACACGCAAACACATGGTCAAAACAGATCCTATGACAACAGGTATAATGGGGTTTGCATTAAAGGGCGGGGCATTCATCCCCTATTTACATTGTTCCCGAGTTGGCCAGGGCGCCGACTAGACGCTCGGCCGCCCGAAGGGCGGCCGAGCTTCTAGTAATATTAATAAGGTTAGGGATATTATACAGATTATGGTCAGGTTGTGGTTAAACAAGAAGTTGAAGGGTAAATGTTAGGGGTGTAACGATATAGTAACTGTATCGAAATATCGTTTTTAACTTAAAAAATCGAAGTATATCGAAATGAAAACAGCTAAAATCGAATCGTATCGTTTTATTTTGTATCGTATCGAATCGGCAGTGCAAAGAATCGATTGTATCGATACTACCTACTTGTGCATTGTATTTAGTATTTTTAAGAAGAAAAAATGAAAAGGAGGGGTTTAATTACTCTTCCTTTCCATATAGCTACACTGGTCTATCGATAAATGTGTGTAATCTCTGGGTTCATGTCAAGGTGCAGGTTTGTCAATATACAATGTCCATGTATTTGGCAGATAATCACTGTGTTTACTTATTTATATCCATAATAATACATGTTTCCCTTAAAAACATGCACTATCCACTCCTTTCACACAGATTTAATTTCTTTGCTAAATAGTTACTATATCGATTTTAAATAATTAAATCGAATCGTATCGTATCACCATGAATGAACCAATATCGTCCATGTATCGTATCGTCAACCATGTATCGTGATATGTATCGAATCGCTGTTAAAATGAATCGTTACACCCCTAGTAAATGTAGGTGTGATACTGATGTACCGTGCAATCCGTGCATGGTCAAATCATCTGTTCTTTGCATTACTTCCAACCATTTTCCAGCATTTTTTTATATATATATATGTGTACCAATTTCCCTGGGAGCCAGTCATCTCGGGAACTGTCATTATTCCCTACAGCCAATATGACGTTTTTTTTTTTTTTCTCTCTAAAAAGATAATGCCACAACAGCATCTCATAATATCTAGGCTACATTTCACTTAAACACCAGAGCTTAACTCTGCATGTAAATAAGACTTTTTTTAATTAATGTGAGAGATCGGTACATAATTCTGTTAGTCCTCCCAGTTGATATTAGCTAAAATGCTAACTAGCCAGCCTTTGTTAGCCGTTTGTAGCCAAATGCGGTAATATCGGGACTCCATTACTTAGCGATGCAACCCACAGTATTTATCCCATTAATTTAATGCCACGTGTGTTCCAAATGAACAATTATTAACCACTTAATGTTGTTATAATGATTTAGTGTATTATTTTATTTATTATTCTTCCGCCGTTCACTTCCGCTGTTTCTTCTTCTACGCGGGTGAAAATGATCCGTTCCTGCCAGGAGGCGTCTGTGACGTATGCGTTTGTCTTCCGTGAAGCCTTCCTTTGTCACTGAGTTAGCTTAGCATTGAATAGAAAAGTGTCGTCGTAAACTATCTAGTTCTAACGTTCAGAGCATTTGTTTTTTTGGACAATAAATTGACAGCCAAGAAAACATGGATGGAATGCAATCGTTCACTCGCCGTCGGAAAGTTGACTTTAGAGTAGACTATTCTGGATGAATGGCTATGAGTGGCTAACGGCTAACGCTAGCTAGCGTTAGCTAGCTGAGTTAGCTTAGTTAGATGACCAATTTCGATAGGGCACGAGTTCTGGTGTTGCATACGTATATAGAAGCGCATTCCCACAGAGCAACGTGGGACTGGGTGCCCTATAGAATGTTGTGTCACTTCCGGTAGCAATTAGCATAGCTACAGTTATCTATTGTTAGATGTTAGATAACAACATTACGTGGTTAAAATTGTTCATTTGGAACACGCGTGGCATTGAATGAACGGGATAAATACTGTGGTTTGCATCGCTAAGTAATGGAGTTCCGATATTACCGCATTTGGCTACAAAGGGCTACAGTTACGAAATAATTCACACAGTACAAGGAACAAAGGATTACATTTGGGCATTATGAGAGAGATAGAATAGTAGTTTTAATACCGAGGATAGAACGCCTCGTTTATTGATATACCAGTGGTGGAAAAAAATAGCCGATCTACATGCTCACAACGCGTCGCATCGCGCCGCGTTTTGAGCTTGTAGATCTGCTATTTTCAAATTACCAAGGTATAAAATAGGGCTAAAGTGGTCCGTGCATGTTTTATAATATTATAATTTATATCTGCAAAGTAATTAGTAACTAAAGTTTTCAAAAATTGTAGTGGAGTAAAAGTACAATATTTGGAACCGAGATGTAGTGGAGTAGAAGTAAAAGTATTGGAAATTGGATTTACTAAAGTAAAGTAGAAATAGCCAAGTTCTCTAAGTTAGACTGTATGTAAACGTTTGTGTTCTCATGCCAATAAAGCTTTTTGAATTGAATTGTGCCTCTCTACTTCCCCATGTGGCGGAGTCACGTCATTGCAGGTTAGAATTATATTTAAAAGGTAAATATCTCGGAAGTAGTATTTTAGCATGGCATCATTCTATAAGCCATATCTTCAAAACTGTTGGGTCAATCTCCACAACCAATATATCATTTTGTAGCTATGATCAATAGCTATAAATGTGTGTTTCAGGGTATTGGGGGTGTAGGCCTACATCTTCTAAATGTGTGTTTCAGGGTATTGGGGGTGTAGGCCTACATCTTCTTCTAAATGTGTGTTTCAGGGTATTGGGGGTCGCCAGGCGTTTGTCAGAGAAACCAAGGCGG
>NC_137828.1:58169326-58181826 GCF_963921795.1 Nannobrachium achirus | reverse complement strand
GTACACAACAAGGCATCGTGGTATATATATAAAAAATAAGAAAGCAGAAGAATATAATCTAGTTAGTCTGTTGATCGCTAGAATCTAGTAATATGACTGAGAAGGATTCAAAACAACACTACAGACTTCCTGTGGTAATAAGGTAATTCTATTACCTTATTTATTTTTATTTTCCTCAATACATTTCTTCGATTTTATTTATTATTCATTCATGGAATTACTTACAAAATAACTTTGACATGCATTATTATTATTTGTAAACAATGTAGGCTACAATATAAACACAAAATAATCATATTTTCCTCAAGACATTCTGCAATGCCTCACCAAATAAACTTTAGGTAAAAATTAACTCATGACCGGCATTATGAGGTAATGCCGGTCAATTGAGGACCTCAATTGACCACCGTTTTGGCTGTGGGGAGAGATCTAGAGGAGTCCTGTGTTGTAAGGAAAATCGACCAGTATGACAGAAATCCATCATACCAGGTATGTACATACGTGATAAAAGGATGATTAAGGGTTAATATGTTTTATTCTGGAATTTTCCTTTAAAATACAGCTTCGTAGACCTACCCCATCCTATTCAGCTATGCACAGTTAACACAGGAGGCCAATTTATTATTTCAATTCATGGAGATTTTTTTCAGTTTTTGTTGCATCCCTAAGCCAATAACTTCCCGTGCACAACTGCTGATATTTCTATTGTGATTAATCCGTTCTCAAATCTTCTGAACGGCTAGGTGTTCTGTCATGCTCATTTCAGCACAGCTGGAGAGCCTATTTAAACCAATTGTTTGGTCAGAAGAACTACTTGTAGTATTATATAAATATTTCACTCCTCTTATCTTCTTTTTTCTTTTTTCTTGTTGGGGAGACTCCTCTGCGAAGTACCACCAGAGGGGGGCTCAAGTACATGTACCACAGGTTGAGAACCACTGGTCTAGAGGGTTTACGTGGTTACAACTTGTATTTTAGTACTTGAGCTGTTTGAACTTGTTAGGCCGGCTACAGACACGCTTAAACACAAGCACAGAGAGTTGTAGGCAAGCAGTAGAGGGCAGACAAGCTGCACTTGATGAGACAGAAGGGCAGGGTTCAACTGCCAACCAATAGGAGAGAAAGGCCATGATGCAATCCCACACAGCTGAGCTGTGTTCACTTGTAGTTTGAACCCCACAGCAGCAGAGTCTGTCTGCACTGCAGTGACATGAAACCTCCATTTCAGAACGAAAAATATTATAAATAAATTAAAGTTAAGTGTGTGTAACAGTAAACATTCGACAATAACAATGAATATTACAAATATTTCTTTACATGTCATACATGGTGACAGTGATGCCTACACAGATGCAATTGATTGAATGTGCTATTCATAATAAAATGTAAGCTTTATACATTGGTGAAGAAAATACTCAAATTCATTGCTTAAATAAAAGTATCAATACTGAAACATACAAATACTTTGTTAAAAGTAACCTTTTTAAATAGCAGATCTACAAGCTCACAACGTGTCGCATGGTGGCACGCTGTGAGCTTGTAAATCCATTTTACCTGTCACCAAAAAGCAGCAGTTACTCTGCCTTCACCCGATGACACCTCCAAAAGAACTACATGGCCAAATACCATTATCTGCTTCCTCCTCAAGCAGAACCGCCCACTTCCGCAAAGCATTGTGGGAAATGTATTCTTTTTTGGAACAGACTTTGACTGAACTTGTGCGTAGGAGTGCGTTCCAGTGTGAGTGCAGCCTAAGATGTGTATCAATAGTGGCGTTTCCATAAAGCCTCTTAATGCGCGTTAAGGCTTTTGCGCAAAAATCTTTTCATGGAAACACTTCAAAATTAGAATAAACTTTCATTATCTGCAAAAACTTTTATGCGCTTGGAGGAGGTGGATTTTGATGCTTTATCGAAAAAACTAAATGCGCATTAGTGAATGGAACGGGTCAGCCAATAAATGCGAATAAATTATGACGTTCTGGTCCATCGCCCTCCAAGATAACACTTTCCCCTACCTCTTAATTAACATCCATTGTATAGCGTTAGCCCACAAAACAAACCGGTTGTTACACACGGAGTGACACGGACCGTGTGTAAATTCCTCCTGTTTTCACAACGTGCCAGGCTGCCAGCTGTAGCTCTTTAAAGCTCTTCTGTTGTGCAAAGACAACCTCTGACAGAACCAGTGGTGGGCAAGGAGGGAAGGAGCGCTTCACTGTGTTCAGCTGGACCACGCTGAGTCGGCTCATTCGACCGTCGCTAATTCGAGTGACACCCGCAAATGGAAACAGGCTAAATTAAAGCGCATTTCTGATAAATCCCTTCCTATTTTCGAATAAGTTTATGGAAACATGACTATTGATTGATTCCCAACAATAAGGAACAAAGTGTGTCCCTCGGGAGTCATCAACATGTCTATACACCGTGGCAAGACTTGTCCTTGGAGACTGACTGTGAATGTCAGTCTCCAAGCTTTCTTCAGAAAATATATGACTGTATCGATGGCACAATGGCACATTATGAGTCCACTAGTAGCCTACAGTGGTTTCTCAAAGTTTTATTTTATTTGTAAAGACCAGGACCACCATAACTCTTGAGAGAGTACAAATGGAACCAAATGGACCCTATTTGAACACTCTCAGAGTTAAAGACCTGTATGGTCATTCAGGGCTAGCTCTTTAAGTGTTTCTGGTAACATTATTGTCCTTTCATTTGCATGTCCATGGCAAAAAAAATCACACCCGTGTGAACTGAGCGGTGGAGTCTGTGCGCGCGCGTGTGTGTGTGTGTGTGCGTGCGTGCGTGCGTGTGTGTGAGTGTGCCTTGCCTGTTCTGGCCTGGCCTGAACAACAGCGCCCCTCCCTTAACATGTGTGGTCAGAAAAGGTACTACACCACAGGCTTGAGGCTACATATAGACCCACATACAAACAAACATACATACCTACACACACGGCCACGCTATGGAGACGGTGTGACCACCGCTCAAAAATGTTTTGACAAAAATGTCCATCACAAGCCAACATGGCGATTACCCCTGGTGTCCCTCATCAGTTCAATAAGGGACACATCTTTTAGTCTCCAACTAAGGGACAATTCCTTATTTCAAGGGACAGTTTTCGACCTTAAATAGGCTATAGCTATAGCATGTTTAAGGTTGAAAACTGTGTTACGCTAGCACTGTGGCCGTTAGGGGGTTAATTGTAAAGTCATTAGCATGATGCTAGCGCTGAGCTCATTAGGCGGTTAATGATAAACACATTAACATGCATGTTAGCTTGATTACTTCATCTGCCTTTTCTGTGGGCGTGCGCATGCACACACGCACCCACGCACACGCACGCACGCACGCACGCACACACACACACACACACACACACACACACACACACACACACACACACACACCTGGAGGAAGAGACAGGTTGTGTGGGGAACTCTAGAGAATATGAACAAATGGCAGGTAATTAACACTTACATTTTCTCTCTCGCTCTCTCTCTCTCTCTCTCTCTCTCTCTCTCTCTCTCTCTCTCTCTCTCTCTCTCTTTCTACACTACAAACATGCAGCTTCTCGTCAATGTCGGGCAGAAACCATGTATCTCCAAGTTTCAAATACATTTTTCAGTAAAGCACTGCTTCATCACACAAGGCCATCGTGAAAACAGCTGCCATTAGTGAAAACAGCTGATCTATAAGCACACAAGGCGTTGTGTGCTTGTAGATCGGCTGTTTTCACTAGTTTAATTAATTTAAAAAATGATAAATACAAAACAAACGGTTTTGGACATACAAGGTACCCGACAACAACGTTCTGCTCCTTGGTCACTGGATCATGAATATAATTAATTTGCAGCAATTTGTGAAAAGGAAAAAAGAACCTGTGGTCCAATGGATCCAATGTAGTTATTATTTAATGGGCACTAGGGACAACTGTGCACCTCCATGTGAAATTGTGTATTTTGTCCAAAATGTTCCAAAATGTAATATTTGAAAAAATAGTATACATACATAAATATTTCTACAATTGCTACAATTTGCTATAGAAACTGTATATCCAGGGTAAAATGAAGTCTGATAATGATGTACCGTGCATGTTCACATCATTCACTTTCACTTTCAAACATTTTAAAGAAGTGAAAATAGACGATCTACAAGCACTCAATGCCTCGCATCGCAAGGCGTTGTGCTTGTACAACGGCTATTTTCGCCATATTCGAGCAACACTCTTGTGTAATGAAGTATGGCATTCATTTACAGAATAGTGATCACGATCAAACTTGATCACTATTATTAATTGGTTTAGTTTTGGATGGATTTAGTTTGTAGATAAATGTCTCCACCAGCCGAAGGCAGGGGGAGAGTATGTTTTCGCCCCTGTCCGTCCGTCCGTGCGTGCGTGCGTGCGTGCGTGCGTGCGTGCGTGCGTGCGTGCGTCCCTGCGTGCGTGCGTGCGTGCGTCCGTCCGTCCCCGAGTTTGTTACCAGCTAATCTCCGGCGCCGTTGGCCCGGTCGCTGCCAAAATGAGCACACACACTTCCTGGATGCCAATTCAGAACCTCTGCCCCACATTTTTCAAATGGCCCTGTTCTAGCGCCACCATGAAGCCGATGTTTGCAAAACACATTTCTGTACACTACTCCTACAGATTTTGTCCAAAAATCACGCAAATCGGTAGACAGTATCTCTACAGTCATGTGATCGACACGGATCTGTCTGATTGTCCATATTCCATCCTGAATGGCTGAGATTGGCTTTCAAAGTTTGTAAGATTGGTCCATTTTGGACAAAATGCCTCAAATCACAAACGCAGAGTGCAATTAAAATGAAATCGCGCACACACGTTCCCACTAGGCCGAGGAAGAAATGCCACTTCAATTTTTTTAAATCAGCCTCATGGTGGCGCTATAACAGGCCAATTAACTCCACCGATCAGTTTCAAACTTTGTAAGCGCACTCCCTATAGGCCAAGAAAAACCCTTTCCTTGCATTTTTCACATCAGCCTTTTATAGCGCCACCAGGAGGCCGACTTATGTAAGACACATTTTTGGATATTACTCCTTCAGATTTTACCCAAAATTAACACAAATCAGTTAACAGTATCTCTACAGTCATATGATCAAGACGGATCTGTCCCATATTAAATATTACATCCTGATTGGCTAAGATTGGCCTTCAAACTTTGCTTGATTGATCCGTTTCGAACAAAATGCCTCAAATCAAACACAGCGTTGCAATTGTAATGAAATTGTGCACGCACATTCGCAAAAGGCCAAGGAAGAAGTTACACTACAAAATGTTCAAATCAGCCTCATGGTGGCGCCATGAAAGGTCTAAGATTGGTGAAGAACACATGCCACCCTTTTTACATTGGCCTATTATAGCACCACTACCACCAGGACGCCTGGCCTGGTGGAGACCTGTCCTCGGAAGAGCACTGCTTCTAGTTGATTTTATTTTCACTTATTTATTCCATTTGACCTCCTGTGAATAATGTAAATTGGTACTTTACTTTTCTACCACTGGCACTGACTGGGAGCATTGGGCAGCAGTTAGAGGTTCAGTGACTGGGAGCATTGGGCAGCAGTTAGAGGTTCAGTGACTGGGAGCATTGGGCAGTAGTTAGAGGTGTCGTTGCTCAAGGACACTTCGTAGCAGCCAGGAGGAGCCAGGAATCGAACCGCCCGCTCCACCTCCTGATCCACTATGGAGAGAAGAGAGGATGGAATGATGAGGAGGAGGACAAGAACAGACCTGTAGAGAGTGCGTGTGTGTGTGTGTGTGTGTGTGTGTGTGTGTGTGTGTGTGTGTGTGTGTGTGTGTGTGTGTGTGTGTGTGTGTGTGTGTGTGTGTGTGTGTGTGTGTGTGTTTGGCATTCCTTCCACTCAGCCTGTCGTAACAGACGCACACAGTGTAGAGGGGTAGCAGGGTAGTGACCTGTGTGTAGTGTGTGTATCCTCATAAACACCTACATGCTGTCACTGTGTCGGTGTCAGAACTCTACTGCCCCCTGGGGAGAGAAAGAGACAGAGAGAGAGAGAGAGAGAGAGAGAGAGAGAGAGAGAGAGAGAGAGAGAGAGAGAGAGAGAGAGAGAGAGAGACAGACAGACAGACAGACAGACAGACAGACAGGGGGGGGGGGGCATACACACAAATGCAGATACTGTAGTATTAATGTCACTGTCAGTGATAAGATAGTGTCAGTCAATGTAAATACAAATATAAGAACCAGTCACTACATAAAATGACATAAATACCTTATATTGCATTTGTATCATATTTATGTTTGATGTATTAGACAGCCATCATCTACAAGTAAAGTCTTCTGTCCTCTGTTTGTATAATGTCTCAGTGGATGATAAATAAAACATGCAATTTAGCTAGGTTGTGTGTGTGTGTGTGTGTGTGTGTGTGTGTGTGTGTGTGTGTGTGTGTGTGTGTGTGTGTGTGTGTGTGTGTGTGTGTGTGTGTGCGCGTGCGTGCGTGCGTGCGTGCGTGCGTGTGTGTGTGTATGACACACAAAGCTTAAAGCAGTGTGTGACATTGTCAGATGGTTAAGGACACAGAGACTGTAATACTTAAAGACAACTATAGCTTTGATCTGAGAGAGAGAGAGAGAGAGAGAGAGAGAGAGAGAGAGAGAGAGAGAGAGAGAGAGAGAGAGACACACAGAGAGAGACAGAGAGAGACAGAGAGAGAGAGAGAGAGACAGAGAGAGACGCTTCATACCAAGATACCCTTGCTATGTTTTTCATGGTTTGGTCTAGTGAAGTATTTCTAAGTTGCAATGTGACGACGCTGTTTACACAATTCTGTATTCCATTTTAATTATAAATACTATTCTCAGTTTTGACACATGCTCTGGCAATGCAGACGTTTCCTCATGTCGATAAAGCTCATTTGATTTTAATTGAATTGAATTGAATTGAATTGAATTGAATTGAATTGAATTGAATTGAGAGGCAGGGCTCTATTTTGATTGTCTTAAAGGGCCACTTCACCTCTGGGACAACCAGATCTTATTTTATTGTTGTTTGGGACACGATCAACACAATCCTGAGTTATTTTTTGTGTTCAATCTGTTTTTTTTAGATATTTTAGTATTTCAGCATGTATGATGCGTTTTGCATCATATGATGCAAAATGCATCACTAGTCATGCTGAAATACTAAAATATCTAAAAACACATGTTAAACACAAAAAGATACTCAGGATTGTGTTGATCGTGTCCCAAACAACAATAAAATAAGATTGGGTTGTGCCAGAGGTGAAATCGCCCTTTAAGTACCAGCTCTTATGCTTAAAAGCCTGTCCATACTGTCTCCGACCACCGAACCTTTTGTCGGAAAGGTGCGGTTCAACTACAAAATGACGCCACTCGCATCTTCTGAAAAGTATTACCCCGAATTCGGAAAGCGGCACGTCGGAAAGTCGGAACTCTCCGACGAAAAGTTTGGTGGTCATAGACAGTATGGACAGGCCTTTGAGTTAAGGCATAATATAAGAGCTGGTACTTAAGACAATCAAAATACAGCCCAGAGAGTCAGTCCGAGGCAGTGAGAAAGAAAGACAGACATGTATGTGTGTGTGTGTTTGTAGGCTATGTTGCGTGTCATAACTAACAATATGTTACCATGACAACAGTCTGTCACACACACACGCACACACACACACACATGCGCACACATGCACGCACGCACAGTGACATGTGGCAACGTGTTGTCCTGATAACTCAACTTTTCTGGTTGTTATTTATTTAGTAATTATGAATTATGTACTAGCTGTCTGTGTGTTATTGTGTGTGTGTGTGTGTGTGTGTGTGTGTGTGTGTGTGTGTGTGTGTGTGTGTGTGTGTGTGTGTGTGTGTGTGTGTGTGTGTGTGTGTGTTGAATAATACATCAGCTGTCCATCATTCAGGCTTCAGGAGTTAAAATGCCTCTTTAACTGTGTGCTTTTGTGTGTGGAGTTTAGATAAAGACATCTTAAAGCAGTAATTATATCACGTTGAATTGTAATGTTTAATACTGTTAACTATTGTTCATAACATGGCTCTGTTGAATGATCCATTTCAACTGTATATTTTATAAATATATAATATACATAATATTAGGACTGTCAAACGATGAAATAAATCTGATTGGTTATGAATTAATTAACCATTATGCCTCTCATCTGTTTATTTTTGTGGGATATACCCATCATGCCCATTATCTGTTTATGGTTGGAAAGATAATGGAAAGACACATTTGTACATATCATTTATAAAAGATGCATATATTGTACAGTATATATATGTGTGTGTTAGTGCGTGTGTGTGTGTGTGTGTGTGTGTGTGTGTGTGTGTGTGTGTGTGTGTGTGTGTGTGTGTGTGTGTGTGTGTGTGTGTGTGTGTGTGTGTGTGTGTGTGGTGCGTGTGTATCCCTGAGGACCCGATGCAGTGTGGTGCCTAGCATTATGTCGGTCGGATCGCCAGTTGTCCAGAACTGCTTATCCAACCGATATACCTGTGTAGATATCCAGTTGACCAAAACAGCTGATTCGACAGATAGGCCGGGGAATACATTATGGGCATAGATCCCATAGATGGATATTTATGACATCTCCTTAGACATGAGAGGGACAGAGACAGACAGACGGTTACAACGGTTATTGCAAAACCAGGCGGTAAATGGTGCATTTATATAGCTTTTTATCCATGGCGCTTTACATAGATTGTGCATTACATTCACACGCACATTCATACACCGATGGCGGAGGCAATCATGCAAGGCACCAAACCTGCACATCGGGAGCAATTAGGGTTTCAGAGTCTTGCTCAAGGACACTTCGACACTAAACTCTGGGGGAGCCCGGGAATCGAACTGGGAACCTCGCGGTTCCCATCCGGCCGCTCTACTCCTGAGCCACTGCCGCCCCAACTTGCATCGTTCCCAAGAAGACGGGCACCGATATATTGCCCTAAATTAATCATCCCATGTTAACATGCACATTTTTTGACAGCCCTATTAAATATATAACATAAAAAGATCAAAGACAGCCAGGGGAGAATAAAACCATGGTTATTTGTGGCAGAGGAACTGAAGACAAGACAGTCACTATATAAGACAGACACACACACACACACACACACACACACACACACACACACACACACACACACACACACACACACACACACACACACACACACACACACACACACACACACACGCATGCATGCAGGGGCGTCACAAGGGGATGAAAGAGGGACGGAGTTACTAGGGCCCAAGGTAGATGGGCCTTCATTATTGTATGCTTTAGCTATTGAAAAATAGCAGATCTACAAGCTCACAATGTGGCACCGAGTGCAGCGCTGCGAGCTTGTAGATCTGCTATTTTTGAAAAGTCGTGAAAATGTGTGCAAATCTTTGAATATATGTATTTTTTTAAGCAAACATTTGTAACACAAATTTTGCTTCTGGGGGGTCCCTTGAACTAAATATTTTGAGATGGGGGTCCGTAGCCAAATACATCTAATTTTGGGGGTCCTTCGCATGAAAAGGGTTGAGCAACACTGACATAGAAAATAGGTTTTTCAAAAAACCTTAGAAGATTTTGAAATATTCAAAGACTTGCACAAATTTAATGTTCACTATTTAAAAAAAATAGCAACTATTTTTCAATATTTAAAGCACAAAATAATGCGTTCCCAGTCTAAATGTGTTAAACCCCATCCCCCTATGAAGAACATTCATGGGGGGCCCGCAGTGAATCCTTGTACCCAGGGCCCAGAATTTGGTGCGACACCCCTGCACGCACACACGTTCATCACGCACGCAAGTACTGTAGACGTCGTACACTTTAAAAATGGAAATGCTACAATGGTCATAAAACCTACTGTGCGTGCGTGTGCGTGAGCACATGCGCATACGTGTGTGTGTGTGTGTGTGTGTGTGTGTGTGTGTGTGTGTGTGTGTGTGTGTGTGTGTGTGTGTGTGTCTCCAGACCATCCATTAAATCCAGTCCTGTGCGTTTAAATGTTTGCGTGGTTTCAAAGTCACATAAATAACTCATTCATATTAATGTTTCACTCTCCTCTCTCTCCTCCTCTTCTATATTTCACCCCTTTAATGCGTCTATTTCTACCATTCCATCTCTTTCTCTTTTCACCTCACATTCATACGCTCCACCTCTCCATCCATCCATCCATCCATCCATCCATCCATCCATCCATCCATCTCGCTCTCTCTATTCTCGTCTGTCTCTCTATTTGAAGAATTTGAACGATGGTGACAAACAGATCAATAAGTCAAACAGAAAGACATCTGTCCGTCTGTCTGTCTGTCTGCCTGCCTGTCTGTCTGTCTGTCTGTCTGTCTGTCTGTCTGTCTGTCTGCCTGCCTGTCTGTTTGCCTGTCTGCCTGTGTCTGTCGTTGGTGTCACAAACCTTGTATCTCCAAGTTTCAAAACAGTATGTTCTTTCATAAATTAAAGACCTAATTCATCAATCGTCATAGAATAGTTTTGAGTAGTGAAAATAGCAGATCGGCTAATTTCACTACTTTAACTTGTTTTTTAAATAATAAAAGGAACGCTTTTGGACATACAAGGTTTGCACCTGACAACGACGATATGCAGCTTTTCATTTTCCTATTAATCTCATCCCGCCATTATTATTCTATCTCTCTCTCTCTCCCGCCCCTCTCTCTCTCTCTCTCTCTCTCTTTTTCTCTCTCTCTCTCTCTCTCTCTCTCTCTCTTTCTCTCTCTCTAATCTGGTGATCTTCTCAAAATGAAAAGCAACATGTCTCGTCCTCCTCCTCCCGGTCTCTCCATCATAAAAGTCACCTTGGTTCTCACTGCAAATCAAAGTGGTTTGAGGTCGTCACGCAGACAAACCGCCCCCTCCATTTGATTCCAAGCGGCGTGCAGTATCTCTGGGTCTTGTCCATGAGTGAGGGGAGGACGGTGACGGAGATCAGCTGGTCTAGAGCATCTTTTTCATATCAAGGCCCATTATTTATTCGGCATTTGAGCCACGGACCACCTTGATGATAATTTTGGTAGTTAACCCATTTAGGCCTGGAATTATTGAATGCTTTAACCAGTGAAAAATAGCAGATATACAAGCTGCCGCGCTGCGAGCTTGTAGATCTGCTGTTTTTGAAAAAGTCGTGAAAATGTGTGCAAATCTTTGAATATATGTATATTCAAAGCGAACGTTTGTAACTCAAATTTTGCTTCTGGGGGGTCCCTGGAACTAAATATTTTGATATGGGGGTCTGTGGCCAAATAAATATCATTTTGGGGGTCCTTCACGTGAAAAGGTTTGAGAACCACTGACATAGTAGTCTCTCAAGAACAGACTAACTGAGCTCCATTTAAGTGAAAAGGACTTTTTCTTTGAAGATGGCTAGCCAGATTGCTGACATAAAAACATAGGTTATTCAAAAACCTTATTCAAAAGACACTTTTTCACGATTTTTCTAAAATAGCAGATCTACAAGCTTTGAGCTTGTATATCTGCTATTTTTCAATAGTTAAAGCATAAAACCAGTAAGACTCCCTAATCGGGAGATAAGCGACCGTCAGGTCGCAGCGTGATTTTAGGGCAAAATGTGTAGGAGCAGTGTCCAAAAATGTGTTTGAAAAAATCGGCCAGATGGTGGCGCTATATGGGACAGATCCATGTTGATGACATGAGTGTAGACATACTGTGTACCGATTTGCGTGATTTTAGGGCAAAATCTGTAGGAGCAGTGTCCAAAAATGTTTTTGAAAAAATCGGCCTGATGGTGGCGCTATATGGGACAGATCCATGTTGATGACATGAGTGTAGAACATACTGTGTACCGATTTGCGTGATTTTAGGGCAGAATCTGTAGGAGCAGTGTCCAAAAATGTGTTTGAAAAAATGGGCCTGATGGTGGCGCTATATGGAACAGCTCTCCCGGTCGCTCCTAGCACGAGTTACGGCATTTTATGTGCGCTGCAGTGGCGGGGGTCCTCCACTAGGGGCATCCTTTCTGGAGCACCAGGAGTCGGTGGTCCCTAGGAATTCCCCGTGAACAGCCCCGTTTGGGTGGTCATTTGGTCATTTTTGCACTTTTTGGCAGAGGCGGAAGGGGGTCCCTGGGGGTCCCTGGAGCTCTGGGGGTCCCTGGTGGGGTGGCGGTTGTGGATTGGCAGGCAAGGAGTGTGTGTGCAAAGTTTGGCATGGATTGGGGTAACGGTGGCGGAGATATTGAGTTGGGGAAAAGTGTGACATGATGGACAGACTGACTGACAGACTGACTGACTGACTGACAGACAGCCGGTGGAGGTTTTGGTAGTAACTGCGACCTGACGGTCGCAATAATGATACACAATAATGTATGCCCATTCTAAATGGGTTAATATCTAGCGTTTGAATTCAATAAATATACAGTATATATTGTGCCATGCCACCTCCACCCGGAAGTGCCATGTTTCCTTGCTTACAGTATGTCACTGCTAGTGGAAAGTTACCAGGACCCTACGTCT
>NC_137828.1:58159326-58164326 GCF_963921795.1 Nannobrachium achirus | reverse complement strand
GAAGGGGGCATGTCTGATAAAATGAATATCAAATATCTAAATCTAAACTGAATCAAACAACTCAAAAACTGTCCTGGGTGTTCCCAAAAGCTTGATTAGACGATAAAATTACTAAAGGTTTTTTTGAAAGTGAAATATCCCTTGAAGAAATAGTTTAAAATTGACAATTATGCAGCTATTTTGTTATGCAAATTAGAAGGTCAAAAACTCAAAATTTTGCTTGGTAACCATTTTTTTTCAGATTCAGCACCCTTGAATTGTGTAAAATAGACTGGTTCCCAACTTTTACCCCAAAATGCCTCTAACAATCACATTTTTCAGAAATACCACTAGACTATACTGTCAGTCTGTAAATCCAAGAGTGTACAAAGAACTGTGCTCTCTTGGACCCAGAGTTTGATATGCATTGATTAGACCAGTGGTTCTCAAAGTGGATTCCAGAGACTGTGTGTTCCTTTTGGGGGGTCTAAATTGACCCATACGAGTCTGTAACTCTGACAGTGTACAAATGGAACCCAATGGACCCGTTCCATTTGTACACTGTCAGAGTTAAAGGGATATTTCAATTTAAAAAAAAAGTTTGGTCATTTTATCATCTAATCAGGCTTTTATGAACACCCTGGACAGATTTTAAGTTGCTTGATTAAATATTTAGATATTTGATGTAAATGTTATCAGGCCCTCCTCCTCCAGGGCTTCTCCCCATACACACCATGATACAGTAGCGGAACAATTCAGAACCGGGCCGGTATGCGAGCCACAATGCTCGGGCCCCGTCACCCGTCTCGCCCCAATCCCCCCCCCCCCCCCCCCCCCCCACCCCGTTGCCGCCACCGCTACCGCCGCCTCCACCGGCTATGTTAAGCTCTTTATGCCTTTATGCCACAGCAATTGTGCATCACATCTTATGCAACCAAAACGCACGGTGACACACACACACACACACACACACACACACACACACACACACACACACACACACACACACACACACACACACACACACACACACACACACACACACACCATTATTCTGTTGATACAGGCTTTCATCTGCACGATAGAGAAGAGAAGTCCTAACAGTTGACCTGTTCAGGCAATAATACTCACAGATTAGTTGTTCCAGTTCCAGAATCAGAAAGTATCCGTGATGATAATATCATTGTATAGTTTCCTCGCTGGCATAATTGTTCAATATCCACGATCATGATTAATGCCTTGCTTGCTTGTGCATTGCTGCCTGTCTCGTTTGAAAGTGTCTGTGGTATATTTTAATTGATACAAATTACAAAAGGTTTTGAAAGTGCGCGGTTCCACTGCAGCCATCACTACACTTCTCACTAAACGTAAACAACATATTGTCTGTCTGTGAATAGAAGCCAATCAAGCCATGACATCTGTCTGCTCTTCCTGTTGTCCTTCACAATAAAGTGTGTGTCCCCCTTTACTTCCCAATGTGCGACATTTTACCCAGGTTAATATAAACAGGAAATAGGTGTAACAGAGGCAGCGCCATATAAAGGGGACCCAATTGCGAGGGAGGGGGACGAGGGGGACTCCGACAGACGGTCAGGCAGATTGACGGTCATTTGGACTGAGACTGACAGTCAGTCGGAGGCTGACGGCCGGGCCCCCGCGGTTCGCGGGCCGATATGCGGCCGCTTACCCAGCTTAACCGGACGCTCCACCCCTGCCATGATAGATTCATTAAAAACACCCATTATCTTTTCTGTTGACTCATGCTACCCTCCTAATATGTGAGCAGGCCGTGTTTTTTTCGATAACATTTTTTTTTCTTTTTTGTATTTAATTTTTCCATTTTCCCAAAGAATTATAAAAAATAAATGAAAACAGTTATTGAAAAAACACAGCCTGCTCACGTATTAGGAGTTTAGTATGAGTCACCAGAAAAAGTAATGGGTGTTTTTAATGAATCTATCATGGTTAAAATGGAGTTCGAAGTTACAATAGGTGTGTATGGGGAGAGGCCCTGGGCCTGGAGGGCTTGGTAACATTTACATCAAATATCTAAATATTGAATCAAGAAAAATTAAAAACTGTTCAGGGTGTTCATAAAAGCCTGATTAGACGATAAAATGACCAAAAGTATTTTTGAAAGTGGAATATCCCTTTAAGGGGAGACCTTGACGTTGGACCCCCATAAACTGCACCCTCTCTGTTTATGGGTACTGATCTAAGTACTCCTACAACGGGTACAAAGGGTATTTATTGTATTACCTAAGGGGCATGCGTTCCCAATGGATATGGCGCGGGTTTGGGAAATATAAGAGGTGGTGCCATAGTTTTGTACTTTTTCTGTTTTGTATCATGTGTCTATGGAATTAACATTATCTAATAGACCAAGGGGTGTGGTTATAATATGCAAATATGTATTTTTTTTTTCCTGAAAGATGAATGAGTCAAAAGGCCCAATTGAAATATACGGCCATGATATTTTCCCCCCTACAACATATCAGGTATTATGATTATACTTGGAGGAAGATTTTTTTTATTTTTTTAAAGTCTACAGAAAGTGTTATATTAGGTTTTTATGTGGCCACTCCCACCTGCTCATTAAGTATGCCTAGTTCTGTCAGTAGGTGGTGACCCAGCTTAGCCCCACCCACAGCTGTAGTTGAATGGTAAAAAGGGGAGGGGATGATATTATGATTATATCGGCGTATTTCAACCTTTTGACTCAGAGGCTTTCAACTTTCAGGAGTAACCAAAAACATGGAAGACATTATTTGCATTATAACCACACCTTGGGGTCTATTAGTAAATAAAAGAAATCAACCTCATGTTATGTTTTTTTTCTCCAGATTTTCGCCACTGGGTCCCTCTCTCTCTCTCATCTTGGCCTGAAAATTATTTTTGCGAATTCTGGATTTTTAAAACGCAACGAAAAAAACGCAGCAGTGTGCAACCACCTATAGTTTGTACTTGGATGTTGTAGCATCATCGTATGGTGTAGCATGGTGTAGGTGTGTGGTGTAGCCTACAGTGCTTACTATGGTAGCTCCGTGGAGCTGCAACATATTGTCATGTAAATGGTGGCAGTGTCAGCACCCTGACTAGCCTAGCGTGGCGCGCTGAAGGCGCTAATAGCAGACGGAGTGTTATTTAAATGGCAGGGCTCTAATGGACACACGCTAAATGTCAACCTGGAAATGATGGCGTGGTGGAGCGAAGGACACACACACACACACACACACACACACACACACACACACACACACACACACACACACACACACACACACACACACACACACACACACACACACACACACACACACACATCCACATCCTTCAGCACTCAGCAGAGGAGATCCATCATAACACACACACACACGCACACGCACACACACACACATACGCACACGCGCACACACACACACACACACACACACACACACACACACACACAGACACACACACAGAGAGAGAATGAATTGTGGGATTTATGTGATGGCGTTCTCGCTCCCGGTGAGGATTATGGGTAATGGAAACCCCTCTTTCCCCTTGACCTCGGACCCTGTAGTCGCCACGGCGATGTCTCTGAGGACGTGACTATTATGGGATAGAGAGGTTACTCTCTCTCTCTCTGTGTCTCTCTCTCTCTCTCTCTCTCTCTCTCTCTCACACACACACACACACACACACACACACACACACACACACACACACACACACACACACAGTGAATGTATGATTTTTTTTACATATAAACTGTATCCTATTATATCTAATATGTCTGTCTGTCTGTGTGTTTGTCTGTCTGTGTGTCTGTGTATACCGTAGATCCTCTTCATGGAATCAGGAGTTTGGAGGTTCTAGACGTTCAGTCTAAACAAGTGACTCTTCGCTGGGAGCCGTTTGGTTACAACGTCACCCGTTGCCATAGTTACAACCTCACCCTGCAGTACCGCTACTCACCTGTAGGAGCCGCCAGGTGAATGTTACCCGACACCAAACACCCAACACTAATAGCGTGACTAGGGATGGGTACCTTTCACCTTTAAATCGATACAATACTCGATACGAGTCCATGTTGAACGTGGATGCGCGTTCCGCATTCCCGTCTACCACACATGAACGCACGCCCGTCCACCAGCATGGAGTCACAGAGGCAGGCTGGCGAAACTAAAACTGCTGAAAAAGTTAGTTTCAACCGATCAATTACTTTTCCCAGACAGTCGGCACTACAGACACATGTACCACCCGCAATTACGCATTACGGCCGGGACCCTTTTTTGATACGATACAGAAAAAGGCTTTCACTTCAACACGGAAGGAGTGAAAGTCCCTTTGCTGCAGCTTAGAACTGCTGCCTGCAGCGGAGGGGGAGAGGTGATGATGATCAGAGTCACAGAGGGAGAGTATAGACGTTAGATCGTCATAATAATTAATAATTATCGGCTATTGTCGGCTATTTTCACAGTAACGAGTACACTAAAGCAGTCATTAAACTTTCAGTAGCCTAACTGTTACGAATGCGACCGGCCACGGGTGCGTCCAAGAGTGTCATTTAGCAGACACACTTGTTCAGAGTAACTTACATATAAGCAAGGCAAACACATAGCCTACATCAAATGCAGAGACAGTGTAACGCCTCAGTAAACTAGCCTCGCGTAGCCAGACTATATCGCTCACAGACCAGACCAATACTGGGCCCTGATTGGTCACCCAACTCTTCGGACGAGAAAATGGATTCACAATTGAGCGGGGCCAGACCCAAATCCGCCAAGGGCAAAAAATCTAATAAGAATTGCAGCGGCAGATTCGTCTGATTCCAGGCCATCAGTAAACTAGGATCTGTACAATTAAACTATAGGATACCAGGTAAACAATGAACCTAGCATCTATCAAAATTTAAATCAACCTTCATAACCACCTTAACTCACTTAGCGCCGAGCGACTTTCGGGGCGACTAACTAATGATGGCGTTTAGTGCCGAGCGACTCGGAGCGACTTTTATATAAAAGCATTGTTTAAGC
>NC_137828.1:58124326-58156826 GCF_963921795.1 Nannobrachium achirus | reverse complement strand
GTCATTTTGGATCCAGGCCGCCTACCGCGCTCTCTTTCCACCGGCCCGTAATCGGGTAACGCCGCCGCACCGCGCCGCCTAATCCAATTCATTCTCACATCTTTAAAGACCTTTTTCTCTGAACTGTGTTCCTAGGGCAGCGACAAAGTTTTTTTTGCGGTTAAATCGCCTCAGATCGGGCTTCTAAAGAAAAAGAGCCGATAGCTAACTCTTAGCTCTCTTCCTCCGGTCCACGTTCATAACACTGCATGCAGTGAAAACGCAAGCCACTTCTGCCTGGGTACCCGGATGTTACTATGAAACCTTATGGAGAAATGTCTGGCACTCTAGCGGCCTCTTGTGGCCTTGGCACACAACTTGTTAAAGGATTTTAAACTCACCAAATTTGCAGCTGTACGGAAAGTTTGAATTATCCACAAAGTTTCATACCAGTAAGACTCCCTAAATCGGGAGATAAGCGACCGTCAGGTACACAAACTTTAGAAGGCAATCGTAGCCAATCAGGAGGGAATATGGGAAATGGGACAGATCCATGTTGATGACATGAATGTAGAGATACTGTGTACCGCTTTGCGTGATTTTAGGGCAAAATTTGTAGAAGTGTCCAAAAATGTGTTTTGCAAGAATCGGCCTCATGGTGGCGCTAGAAGAGGGCCATGTGAGAAATGAGGGGTTGGGGTTGTGGTTTGGCAGCCAAGGAGTGTGTGTGCAAAGTTTGGCATGGACAACGGTGTCGGAGATATGAGTAGGGCAAAAGTGTGACGTGACGTAACGGGCGGACAGACTGATGGACGGACTGACAGCCGGTGGAGGTTTTGATAGTAACTGCGACCAGACGGTCGCAAAATATCCACCATAGAAGTAGATGTTATGAGCTACTTTCTGTCAATAGATTTGGAAGCGCTCGTTTTCAATAACGCAACGTCCTGCTGCCACCTGCATTACGTGCAATTTAGAAACAGGTGGTACGTAGGACCGTTGAGGGATTTCCAACGAGCTCATCCAAACTCCAATGCTCCATGCTGCTCAATGTATTGCCACTCAGTCTAGATGAGGAGGGCGTGTCCCAGCGGAAAAGTGACGCATGTGAATACCCTCTATAAGGTGGTTGACTGGTTTGCGCATTGTTGTCACCCTAGCCTGACACTCAGCCTGAATTGACATTTCGTTTCACTCCATTATTCAGTCTGAACTCGCTTCCACCGAAGGCGATTGCAGGGATGGGCGTTGCCAAAAAAGAGGCAGTCTTCAGCGATTGGTTCACCGTCTGACAACACATGAGTTGTGTTGTTACTAGGGTTGGGGGCGGTAACCGCCGTACCGCGGTAAACCGAGGCCTACCGCGGTGTCATGGTCCTTACCGCGGTCAAAAAAGACAAAAATAGTATATTTTTTTATTGAAAACAAGCGAGTTTTAAAACAGGGGAGAAGCGAGGACCGCATGCGCTCCATGCCGTTCTGCTCTGGGCCGTATACCACAGTTTGGAAGCCACATACAGTGTATGTCACTCGTGCCTGTCCGAGTGGCCACTGGCTGCTGCCCTGCAGCAGCAGCGTCGTAGGGGAGTACGGAACAGAGTAAACTTTCTCTGTAATCCACGACACAAGTATGTTAATACATACCTTGTGTTGTGGCTGTTTCTTTTTTTATTCATACGGATTACGAGCGGAGCGCGGGCCGCGTGGACTAAAACCGAAAATGAAACTATTTTACTTTTTCAACCGCGACGCGCGATGAGCCCCGTCGGCGATTTTATAACCTTTTCTGTTAAGTCTTGTAACTAAAACCTGTATCAGCACTCAATCACTGCGTTTTGAGACGTGAGTTTACCATAGAGTTATGGAGTTTACAGAATCACTGTAGCCTACACGATCCTGACTACCCGTCTCTCTCTTCTGGTTTGTTCACACACAGTAGCGTCAGTTCAGAAAAAGCTAAGGTATGGCAACATGACTGGTGTTGCCATACCTTAGCAACAGGCATGATATATTTATTTTAAGAAGTACATATAATATATAATTATATATATACCTATAATATAATTATAATACCTTGTTAAAGTGACCATTTTGTTACATTTTGTATTTGTAGTTATTTTACTGTAATTTACCAACATAATAACCAGTACAGATAGACAAAGAGACATTTATGGATTGACATTTAGAACTAACTTTTATCTTCCCCCCCCTGGACCCAGGGTAAGGCAGCTGCATATCCCTGCCATACCCAATTGACGCCCCTGTTCACACGCAGCTGTGTGAAAAGTACGGAGCCTATGTTACTATGGTAACCCGACAGGGCACAGATCTAAAACACGTCGCATCCGCGACGCGTTCTGAGCTTGTAGATCTGCTCCTTTTAAAGCCAGACACGCTGTGCTGTACGGAGAAGTATAACTCGGGCAGTCAGGCTGTGGGGAGGCGACTTTTGGGAAGATGATTGCAATATTTTGGCTTATCGCCGAACCTTAATTAATAGATACGGGGGTGCGGTAATTACCGCAGTACCGGCGGTAAATGGGAAGACGGTAATCGCGGTAACAAAATGTCGATACCGCCCCAGGCCAAGTTGTTACTGTATGTGTGGCTGGCTAGTGGCTAGCCTGTTGCTTGCTAGTGCTACTTGCTAACCAAAGAAACAGGCAGAATAGGAGCACTACGAACTAGTAATCAAACACAACATAACATGCCTGCTAGTGGTGTTTCATAGCGAGATCGATACGATCGCATTTTACCGCAATTGACCGCATTTTACCGCGACGCGATGCGCGGTACGGTACGGCGGCGGCGCTGGTTTACTTGGAAACGCTGACGCACATGAGTTCTGGGAAAACCCCACCCACGCTGATCACAAGACGCTGATTCACGACGCTGATTCGCCGTACGGATTTTCGAACGAGGAAGGCCTCTTCAATGAGAGCACTTCTAGACCCCTGAATCGCCAAAACAAGAATTTAAAGGGGTGTGGCTAGCGATTCAGGGTCTGGAACTAGGCTATTGTCACCCAGCTTATATGCACATTTTTCAATATTAGTCATGTTTCAAACTCTCCTTGTGTGTTTGTAATCTGTGGGAATATGTCTGTCTGTCTGTCTGTCTGTCTGTCTGTCTGTCTGTCTCTCTCTCTCTCTCTCTCTCTCTCTCTCTCTCTCTCTCTCTCTCTCTCTCTCTCTAGTTCCAGGTGCAGTTCCAGTAGAGTCCATAGAGGGCAGTAGTTTTGAGGAGAAGATAGTTTTAAGTTGGAGAGAACCGCTGCAGACCTACGGAGTCATCAGACAGTATGAGGTAAACCTGACACGCCCACTTTCTACAGCGTTACACTGAGATCAACGTCTTTTGCAGTTTTCCGATAACATTCTTGATCCGATATAAGGACGTTGCTTCAAATACTTCTCAGAATGCTCTGTTTGGTATATCCATGTTTTATTCCAACTCGTAGTACTAGTGAGACTAAGGGCCGATGCATACTCTACTTCTAGAGCCGAGTTCGGTTCGGTTCGGGGTGTCACAACATCTCGGCAGCACTGAACAGCCGACTTAATGACAGTACCTGCCCCATACTGTAGTTTGGACAGAGCTGAACCGATTTCAACTCTGCTTTAAAAGTGGAGTATATGCATCGGCACTTAGACTAGAATGGATTATACGTCTAATAGACATCTATATATAAGACTCTTAAACCCTAATTGCTCACGCGCTCCTTCAGTTGGGTACACGCGCAGCAAATCAGTTGGGTTGGACTGAAAATACTGAATTTCCCTTGCGGGAGGAGTAGGTAACTATTATTTATTATTGTTATTATTATCAAACATATAATTTTCCGAATGTCTGAGTGAGTGTCTGTCTGTCTGTCTGTCTGTCTGTCTGTCTGTCTGAAACAGCGTTTCTCCTCAGTGGCTGGAGCAATTGATCTGAAATCGCATCACCATTAGCATATGAACACACCTGACATAACTGTGAAGCCCGTTTGTCACTTTCACAAATCATATGCTGTATATTAGCATTTTTATGGTGTATCTACTATCTATTCTGCATCTAGCATGAGGCATATCTATTCTGCATCTAGCATGAGGCAACATCTTTAACCAGCTCTGTGTGTGTGTGTGTGTGTGTGTGTGTGTGTGTGTGTGTGTGTGTGTGTGTGTGTGTGTGTGTGCGTGCGTGCGTGCGTGCGTGCGTGCGTGCGTGCGTGCGTGCGTGCGTGCGGGCGGGCGTGCGGGCGGGCGGGGGGGGGGACAGTATCTCTGTAGCCATTAAACGAAACGGGTATTTCTTATATTGATGCTCCTACATATTATCATGCAAGCACCAGTTAAAGTTACTTTCCATCCCTCATATACTGTGTGCACAGTGCACATCCCATAACCCACACACTGCACATCATTTTGGAGCTCATATCTTTGAACGGGTAAGGGCTAGTTATATATAATCACTCGCTCATCCCCCTGTTTGCGGAAGTAATTTCTCTATGGAGAATAACATTGAGTCATCTTAAAATCATCTCATATAAGCATTGTGGTCCAAAAATAAACAAACGGTCTCCGCAATGTTGTTGGGGAGGTGGCTCTAAGATTACCTGGCGCAGAACTGTCAAGGCTGAGTTGAAGGAGTCTCTCATGGGGCACGGCACAACTGGCCGCCAAAGACCGTGATAGGTGTTGGAACATTATCGAAGCCCAATTATGCCCCATAGGGGGAGAAGAGCATAAGTAGTAAGCAAATGCTCTGCATGTCTCTCTCAGTCTCTCTTTGTGTCAGTAGTTATTTTAGTAAAACCGATTCAGACCAATTATCTTGTCAGAAAACGCCATTATGGAATTTAAATGCTCTCAAGTGATTGGCTGTCCCCCCGGCAACCACAGAACACAATGGGACTGGATTGCTCACGCTGGTTGTCATGGTGATCCATAATCCTATCACACGCACGCACGTTCGCACGCACGCACGCACACAGGCACCAACACACGCACAGGCACCCGCGCACACACACACACACACACACACACACACACACACACACACACACACACACACACACACACACACACACACACACTCACACACACACACACTCACACACACTTACACACAAGGGTTCATACTGTACATACAGTATGTGCTATTAGAGTTTTTAATGTTGAGTGTTTGCATGTGCAGAGCTAATCTCCCATATCGCTGGATTGACACCAAAAGTCCATTGAGTTCAGTGGACTTTTTCTGTCCCATCAAAATATAAATGGATTTCCCATTAACAACATAAACGGATTTCCCAGCCGATTCCTCGCAACTCACGTCGGTGCAACACACTTGCAAATTCCCAGAATTGCACCTTCCTAGTTACTTGCGCCAGAAGAGTGTGCAAGTACTGCGTTCGGCTGCGTATGCATGACGGTGTCTGTGTTTGTTTAAGCTTGTAGCCCAATCAGGTACCAGCATTTCTGGCAATGTCAATTAACAGCCAATGAGGGACCAGCATTCCTGGTGATGTCACTGGCATCGCCAGTGGTGATGCCAGTGGTGCGCTCTGCTGGCGCATACATACTTGTGCACCAGGCGCAATTTGGCACCTCGACAGAGTGCAGTTCTATAATCCGAGAGGGGTCCCCCAATTCGTTGTGCCGGGATGGCAATATTCTCCATAGTCATGGGCATGTTATAGGCTCCTACCTTCAATAGACAATAGAGGCATGGACCGTGACATAATATCTACTTATTACCAGTAAGACATCCTAAGGGCGAGAATGCTTCATGTGATGTCACAATATCTCCAGGGCATGGCCACGTTATAGGCTACCTTCAATAGACCTACATGATAATAAATAATCTAACATTTTGCAAAATGTCTGTAAAACAGACATATCCGATATGCATATGGAGGAATGATGTACTTTTCTTCTGATTCGATATTGGAGGACAATAAGAAAGAGTCCGTACCTATAGATTTCATAAATTCACAGACACCTTCTGGAATCCCTGACCATAACCTGAAACTTAAAGTAGGAGCAACCGTTGTGCTGTTTAGAAACCAGCAAACAGATCCCAACCTCACTCTCAAGAACGGCATCAGAATGATAGTGTTGCAGGTGATGGCCAAAATCATTGAATGCGAGATTGCTACAGGGACAAACAAGGGTGAAGGAATCTTCCTCCCAAGAATCCCTCACCATGACAGAAGTAGAGTAGCTTCCCCTCAGCCTTTGCAGACGTCAATTCCCAATCAGGTTAGCTTGCTCAGTTACCATCAATAAAGGTCAGGGCCAAGAAAATGATTGCGTTGGCATCTACTGACCTCATCCCCTGTTCGCTTACGGCCAGCGCCATACAGCATTGTCAAGAGGAAATAAAGCCAGGTTCTTATTATGGATAATAACAAGGGCATTACTGACAACATTGTTTACACAGAATTATCCATCCTATTTTAACCTAGAATTGTCCAAAAAAATATATTTCTGATTTCACCATACCACGTTATTCATATTACCGGTAAATGTTTTCCTTTGTATATACTTGAGGGCCATGTGGGGCTACCCTTCCTATATAATAAAGCCATTGTAAATTCATCACTGGAGCAGCGATCTATAAAGCTGTAGATGTAAAATTGTGAAGGCCCCCGGGGGCCTGTATCTCTAGTTACTTGCGCAAGCAGGATGTACATTAAGTACTGTAATCGTCTGGGTATGTATTAGGGCTGTCTTCTAAAAATCTACGAATCGACGAGTCGTAAGCCCCGGGAATCGACGCCAATTGTTTGAGTCGAGGAGTCAAAAATATATTATTTCTATATCACCAGTTACTTCTGCGGTGCGCTGGACTGGTGTCATGTACTTCCAATTGAGAGAAGTAGCAATTGGGGAAGAGTTATTTATTGTCTCGCGCTAGCGCAGGGGTGAAAGTGAGCCGGAACGGCCGGAACCGCCGTTACGTTAAAACATTCGGAGCCGGAAAAACTCGTTTTTCGCCGCAGGTTTCATCAGCATGTTTATGCTATATTTTTACTATTAACTAATTTTTGTTCTCTTTGTTGTTGAAAGAAAAGTGGTAGAATTATACTTTAGTCGTTATTTTTGTCTCGGATCTGTTGAAATAGCGAGGGACAGATTGACAATAAATCTGCTTGGAGGTCTGACTACAAAATGATGTCACGGCTTAAAAGCCCCTAACAGTATTTCCTTTTTATTATCTCAAATTTTTATCCCACGATTTTTGTAACCCATTTTTCACCCAGTGCCAATTGCCTATGTAATCCTGGGCTCTGCTCTCCCTCTGCCGCGCCTGGGGAGACAACGGACAAACCTCATGCTTCCTTCAATGCATGGGTAGTCCAAGTTGTTTCTTTTCACCTGACAGGGGGGATTTCCCTGGGATGGACGTAGCACGTGGAAGGAACACGTTATTCCAACCAGTTGGAATAAGTATTAGGAACAGTATTTCTAGTTATTATTATTGAAAAATATATATTTTAAAAAGTCCACAGACGCCACCATTGTTCATGGGTGAAGGCATGCTACTTTACCCTGCGTTAACACAAATGAAATCCGCGTAGAAAGTCTTAAAACAGACGATAGAACTAACAGTGTGTGTTTTGAATCCATTTTGTGCGACCGTACATGGTCACAGAATTCAATGGGTGCCTGAGTTTTAGCGTAGCACCGGGCCGCTCTCTGACCATAGTGGCACAGCGTGTCAGGTGATACACCAAAAAGGGTTCCCCCACAGAACGTGTTCCCCCACAGGCGCAGAATAGTGACGTCTTTACACTGCAGCTGCTACGTTTAGCTACATGCTAAAGCTACTGCCGTTTCTGGCTGCTCTTCTGAGGCAGAGTGAGGCTGGCAGAGGGTCATAAACTCATTAAGTCATAAAAAGACGTCTGATTTTCAAAGCGGAGAAACTAATTATCTGTGATTTACAACAGCCGTTTTCCCGAGCGCTCCACGTTCTCATAGTATTACGTCTCTCCCACAGAGTGGTCTCTCCATACACAGTGGTGAGAAAAGTATACTCAAATGTTTTACTTAAGTAAAAGTATCTATACTGCAAGTAAAAGTCCGGAATTCAAAATGTACTTGAGTAAAAGTATAGGCTACACTTAGGACTAAAAGTAAAAGTACTCATTATGCACAATTATTCTGTATCACATGTTACCAAATAATATCCTTTGAAAATAGCCATGGCTGAAGTGGTTATGTAGGCTATACTTTTCAAAGTAACTAGTAAAGTTTTCAAATAATTGTAGTGGAATAAGTACAATATTTGCCTCTGAGATGTAGTGGAGTAGAAGTAAAAGTAATGAAAATTGGAAATACTCCAGTAAAGTAAAAGTACCTTAAATTGTACTTATAAGTACAGTACTTGAGAAAATTACCTTTTTATTACCCCAAGAAAAGAAAAGAAAATACAATTATTGCACCAAAGTAATCAACAAGCTAAAACTATACTATCAAAAATGTCCAAACATTAGCCTAATTGTAAAATAATATAAGATAGAGGCAAACATTTTATAAATAGCCGATCTAAAAGCTCACAATGCAAAAAATAAATAAAATGGGGACCCAAATTATACCAAGGCTATTTGAAAATAGCCGATCTACAAGCTCACAACGCATTGCGGTGCGACGCGTTGTGAGCTTGTAGATCTGCTATTTTCAAACATTTTGTACTTTTACTATTTGGATACCAATACTTTTGTACTTTTACTCAAGTACATTTGTAATTCTGGACTTTTACTTGTAACAGAGTGATTCTACATTGCAGAATTGATACTTTTACTTAATTATAAAAATGTAGGTACTTTTTCCACCACTGTGTAAACGTTTGTGTTCTCATGCCAATAAAGCTTCTTTGAATTGAAGATTGAATTGAAGATTGCTCCCCATGTGGCGGAGTACACAATAATGGTAAATAAAGTAGCTTACTCTAAAATAATCCATCCATCCATCCATCCATCTTCAACCGCTTATCCAGCATCGGGTCACTGGGGTAACAGTTCCAACTGAGATTTCTAGAGTTCCTTAATAATAATAATTAAAATAAACAATACTAATGATTATAATTGCGACCGTCAGGTCGCAGTTACTATGCAAACCTCCACCGCCTGTCTGTCCGTCAGTCTGTCTGTCACGTCACATCACACTTTTTTGCCCCTATCCATGTTAAATTTTCCACACACAATCCTTGTCTGCCAATCCACAACCTCCACCCTTCCAGGGACCCACGCAGCTCCAGGGACCCCCGCCAAATATTTTAAAACACATTTTTGAATACTGCTCCTGCAGTTTTTGCCCTAAAATCACACAAATCGCTACACAGTATGTCTACACTTATCTCATCGACATTGATCTGTCCCATATAGCGCCACCATCAGGTCGATTTTTTAACACATTTTTGGACCTAAACTTTTTTTTTTTCTAAATTTTTTTTTTCAAACTTTTTTTTTTTTCAAAAACATTTTTTTTCAAACTTTTTTTAACACTAAAACGAGCACACAGATTTTATATTGACTGTGTCAATTCTTGTTATTGAGTGTTAATTATGTGTCTCTTATTTTGTCAGATCTCCTACAAAGCGTTGAGCTCCTTCGACACAGAGTTTGATCTGTCCAATCAGAGTGGGAAGGTGGTGAAGCTGGCCAATGAGACGAGTCATGTGTTCACAGGGCTGTACCCTGGCTCCACCTACTCCTTCACTATAAGAGCATCCACCATCAAAGGCTTTGGACCAGCCGTCATTCAACAGTTTACCACCAAGATATCTGGTATGAATATTCATTCATATTATGACATTTTGATTGGCTGAGAGACATTCAGAAATCAAATATATAATAATACACGCATATATGATAATAAATAATATAATACATGAATAAAAGTGTAATAGGCCTACATATAGAATGAATAATAGCGTACAAGTTATACGTATACATTAATATAACGATCTATTAATTATTCATTATATTTACTTTCATTGCCTTCATTGATCAAAAACGAGTCAGGTTGTTCTCTGTACTGGTGGTTTATTAAGCGCACTTGAAATGCCTCCAAAACCAACGTAAAACTGTAAATAAAGCATAAATACAAGACAAAGTAAATAATAGAACATAAGCACAACATGTAACTCATAAACATAAGGAAATGATACAAAAGACAAATAACAATTCCATTTACCTCACTGGCTGCATCCACAACAATGAAGGTAATGAGGTTCCCAAAGAATGCACAGACAAACTTTTCCCAGTGCCATGCTGCTGAACAAACACACACGTCCGTCCGCCCGCACGGACGTGTGCGAACACACTGAGCTGCTGGCGAGCCATTAACCAGCACACTATATGGCAAACTAGCCGGAATACACGTGGGATGGCAACTTCCGGTGCATCACTTTGCTTAGAATAAGAAATAATAACAAATGAAGAAAATAACAAATAAATGACTAAATAAGGCCAATGGCGGCAGCTACACTCCCCACCAAATCACTTCTGGGATTTCAAATGACCTTGAACTCTTAAGACAATATTGTCAAAAACAAGAAACCTTTATCTGATCTTAATACTTTACATTCACATGTCACTGAACCCCATTTCAAACAGTAACTCTTCAATGTACAATTAATTTAAATGCATAAGCAAATCATGAGACCTTGGACTTCAAAAAACACAAAGGAGCAACAGTTTTTACATGACCTTAGTCAGGTGGTCGACTAGTTTTGCCTCCCACATTAGCACTTCTTAAGAGCCCCTTTTTCATATGCTCCTTAAAATGTGTCCTTTCCTTCTTGGAACTCATGGTGACCTTTTGGGACCTTTTTGCTGCTACTTTCTTGCCAGCAGCCTTCTTGGCTTTCTTGGGTGACTTCTTGGTGGCTGCAGGCTTCTTGGCTTTCTTCGGTGATTTCTTTGCTGCCACCTTCTTGGGCTTCTTAGCTGCTGCAGGCATTTTAACTTGTTTCTTGAGGTGCTTAGCTGAAGCAGACATTTTAACTTGTTTCTTGAGGTGCTTAGCAGAAGCAGACATTTTAACTTGTTTCTTAACATGAGGGCTAGACTTTGTTAAAGGTCCTCCCACCTTGAGCAAACTGCACTCTTCAACAAATTGACCTAGCTTGTGCAGCCTCTCTTGGTCAGCTTTAGGTTGCACACTTGGCTGTGCTGGCTCTTTAACTTGCATAACATGACAGTGGTCAGCTTTAGGTTGTGCACTTGGCTGTGCTGGCTCTTTAGCTTGCATAACATGACAGTGGGTTAGATCTGCAGGAGATTCGATTCTTGGGGTTGTGTTTAAACACTCAGATGCTTGCAGTAAAACAGAGGTAGTATTGGCAATAGAACAGACCTCTGATTGAAGTCGTTCTTCTGTTCTCTGAATTTGAATTTCCACATTATAAATTACATGCCTTGTCACCATTATGGATTTGTCCAGTTTGTGACCCATATCAGCATTTGGTCTGTCAATTCGCCTGTAGGCATCATACACATCGCTTAGTTCAGTTAACTTATTTCCAATTGAACTGATGTGTCCTTGTAGGACGTTTATGGAAGCCTGGTTTATGACAGCCTTCTTAGTTGCCCTGGCTTGAACCTTCCAATGTTCATAAACACAGTAAAACAAATCCAACAAAACCTTTGATCTTTCGGTTTGCAAGCTTTCTTTAAACTCTTTAAATTCCATTTGTTGGACTGGTTCTTTAACTTGTGTAGGTAACTTTCTGGAGCAGGTTCTTTAAATGTCCTTATCAACTCACTTGCTTGAGTTGTTACTTTGACATCTTTACTTATAACCCACACTCTTAACTTATAACCATACACTTAAACCATAAGTCCCAAGTCAAATTAACCTTAGATTTAATTCTCTGAATACGTTAATACATTATGCAACACTTTAAAGACCAAAACAAACTAGGCTATGAATAACATTCCATTAGCTCATTCATAATTTGCATAACAATGCGATCTTTCTCTTCTTGCTTTGAATGAATGTCTCTTGAATGCACCTGAAACATGCTAGTAGCACCAGTCAGTTCCTTCTTTGCCTTGAACTGTGCAGACTGTGCACTAACCTTAGGCGTCTGTCTTTATAGCTGGCAAAGTCGCGTGGTTCACTGTGCTCTTTAGGCGAGAAAGGTTCTTTGACCGTCCAATATGCAGCTCCGTGGAACAGCGAGTGCGTGTCTAAAAACGGCCCGCGGGGGCGTCGCTTGGTCCCGTTCGGCAGCAGGACTCCTGCCTGCCAGATCAGAAGAGCGGCCGCCGTCTGGAAGACCTCCACACAGGTTGAGTTGAGTTGCCGTGGATCGGATCGATGCATTGAGTTTTACTTTCATTGCCTTCATTGATCAAAAACGAGTCAGGTTGTTCTCTGTACTGGTGGTTTATTAAGCGCACTTGAAATGCCTCCAAAACCAACGTAAAACTGTAAATAAAGCATAAATACAAGACAAAGTAAATAATAGAACATAAGCACAACATGTAACTCATAAACATAAGGAAATGATACAAAAGACAAATAACAATTCCATTTACCTCACTGGCTGCATCCACAACAATGAAGGTAATGAGGTTCCCAAAGAATGCACAGACAAACTTTTCCCAGTGCCATGCTGCTGAACAAACACACACGTCCGTCCGCCCGCACGGACGTGTGCGAACACACTGAGCTGCTGGCGAGCCATTAACCAGCACACTATATGGCAAACTAGCCGGAATACACGTGGGATGGCAACTTCCGGTGCATCACTTTGCTTAGAATAAGAAATAATAACAAATGAAGAAAATAACAAATAAATGACTAAATAAGGCCAATGGCGGCAGCTACATTTACAAATGATAATAGATATGATATTGGCATTGATGTATGACCACAGAACACCGCAGGATAGCGCCACCTGGGGGATATTTAGGCCTGGGATTATTGAATGCTTTAGCTATTGAGAAATAGCAGATATACAAGCTCACAGCGTGGCACCGAGTGCCGTGCTGCAAGCTTGTAGATCTGCTATTTTTGAAAAAGTCGTAAAAATGTGTGCAAATCTTTGAATATATGTATTTTCAAAGCGAATGTTTGTAACTCAAATTTTGCTTCTGGGTGGTCCCTGGAACTAAATATGTTGAATGGGGGTCCGTGGCCAAATAAATATCATTTTGGGGGTCCTTCACATGAAAAGGTTTGAGAACCACTGACATAGTAGTCTCTCAAGAACAGACTAACTGAGCTCCATTTAAGTGAAAAGGACCTTTTCTTTGACGATTGCTGACATAGAAACACAGGTTTTTCAAAAAATCTTAGAAGGATTATAGAATCGGGTCAAAATTCAAATTTTCAAGATTTTTCAAAAATAGTAGATCTACAAACCCGTTCTAAATGGGTTAATAGTAAAATTTGATTAACAAATTATTCTACCATTATTCTCAAGTTATGCTGCGTGATAAAAACTAGATCTAATAGTCCTCTCCTCTCCTCTCCTCTCCTCTCCTCTCCTCTCCTCTCCTCTCCTCTCCTCTCAGCTCCTCTCATGCCAGGTTATGATCATGAGTCTCCTCTGAACCAGACAGAGTCAACAGTGACTGTTCTACTGAAACCTGCTCAGAGTAGAGGAGCCCCTGTCAGGTATGTGCACACACACACACACACACACACACACACACACACACACACACACACACACACACACACACACACACACACACACACACACACACACACACACACACACACACACACACACACACACACACACAGTGCTGAGTGCTGTTCAGTGCTTTGTGTCTGAGTCTGTGAAGGTTCCATTGTTTCTTTTATCAAATATTCACAAATGTCCTTTTAAGGATGAGGTATTCAAACCTTCTGTCAGTAAAAGTATTTACAATTCTTTTTGTAAGATAAAACTGCATTTTTTCCACAAGAAACCTTCAATCACAAATCCTTTTCAAGATCCATAAAGAGTCTGTGTTCTGTGTTCTGTGTGTGCGTGTGTGCGTGCATGTGAGCTGTCAGTATGGCAGCTTGAGTCTCTCTGTCGCACGCACGCACACCAGATATTTCTTTTTCAAGTTGCGTGTGTAACTTTTATGATGGAATCAAACTTTATTGTCACTTTATTATCACGTAAGTAATATGGGGGAAATTCTTAATTGTGCAATCCCATCAATGCAGTTTAAAAGATAGATAGAGTTTAGAAGTACAGTAGAAGTACAGTAAAGTGCATTTAGAAAAAAGAGGCTGATGTGCTTACTGTAATAAGGTAAGAGTCTGTAAAGGAGAGTCCATCTAAAACACAGATCAGATCAGCCAGTGCGTACTGTAAAACATAGTTCAATTCAGTATGCCGAGGCCACAGGCCTTAAATAGAGCTGAAAATAGCTGATCTGCTATTAAAAAAAATCACACTGGCGTGAACTGAGCGGTGGTGTCCATTCCATTGTGTGTGTGTGTGTGTGTGTGTGTGTGTGTGTGTGTGTGTGTGTGTGTGTGTGTGTGTGTGTGTGTGTGTGTGTGTGTGTGTGTGTGTGTGTGTGTGTGTGTGTGTGTGTGGTTTGTGGTGTCTTGTGACTGGCGGTATTCAACCGTCTGATGGTAGCCGGTTAGAAACTGTTCAGAAATGGGGTTGTCTGGCCCTTGATAGTGCAGTAGAGCTCCTTGCCTGGCCGGCCGTGGTCGTAGTAGCGGTGTGAACAGAGTGTGTCTGGGGTGGTGAATTCTCTAAGCTAGATGATAGAACATGAACTTTGACTATACACCGCTTCTCGTTAGGGATGGGACGATAAGCGATATTATCGTTTATGGTGATAAAAAAACACTCTTTTAATTTATCGTGAAATCGTCCTCCGTCATGCACTGGGATCAATTCACCTTTTATTTGCAGAGCTGCATATCCGGTACCATTTAAACCCTCTTTTGGTAAAACGTACTTATAATATACGTACTTGAGACAGACTTTTTTTTCACTCTCTACCAAATCTCTTTGTCAAAAAAACAATTGCCGATCTACAAGCTTGTAGATCTGCTATTTTTTGGCAAATGTTCCGCCCCAGGATAATGGATGTTGGGGGATATTTTGATGGATGGATGGATGGATGGATGGATGGATGGATGGATGCATGGATGGATGTGATAATATCGTAAATCACAGTCTCTTTGGTCACAATAATCGTGATATGAAATTTTCATATGGTCCCATCCCTACTTCTCGTACAGTTCCTGGAGGGAGGGAGGCTCTGTGACCCTCTGTAAGGCCTTCTGTTCCCATGCCGTACAGAACAGCCTTAGGATGCAGGGGCCCACACTCTGAACTTCTTCAAATCAGCTGCAGAGCCTTTTTATTCCCTTTCTTTTTATTCCCTTTTTCATCCAGCACAAATTGTCTAAACCAGGGGTCTTCAACGTTTTCAGGCCAAGGACCCCTTAGTTGAGAGAGAGATGAAGCAGGGACCCCCACAACCTTATCATAGATTCCATAGTTTCATTGTTTGACAGCACAATCATCAGTGTATTTTGGATTCATGTCAATTTGTATTTTCTACTATTTAACCACTTGAACGGTCAATACTTAGTAAACTTGACCTTTCACTCTGTACTTGGTGTGCTTTTTCCCTTCTACACCAAAACTATTTGCCAAAAATAGCCGATACAAGCGCTGCGAGGCGTTGTGAGCTTGTAGATCTGCTATGTTTGGCTAAAGTTCGCAGAATATGGACTATAGGGTTCAAGTGGTTAATATAAAAAAGTTGGAAAAAATGTTTCTATCACACAAAGATTTGGAGGACCCCCTGTAGTAACTCTGAGGACCCCCTAGGGGTCCCGGACCCCCTGTTGAAGAGCCCTGGTCTAAACTGTAATCCTGGGCGCTGCACTCCCTCTGCCAACCTGAAGAGAGCCCCGAACTGAGCTCGTGCTTCCTTCAGTGCATGAGGAGTGAGCAGGCCGCTTCTTATCATCTGACAGGGGGGAGATTAGGGTGTAGAAGGAACACATTATTCCAACCAGTTCCTTTCCCCTCCATCAGGCGCCGGGGGAGGGAGTATAGAGACGAGGATTATTGCATATTTTTTTGAGTCCACACAGAAAGGCCCTTTCGCCAACCTCACCTAGGGTGTGGGAACTGATGATGCGGAGGAGGGAACACGCCCCCAGCACCCACAGCGTCCCAGGTGGGAATCGAACCCTGGACCTTCTCGCTGTGAGGCAACAGCGCTACCGATTGCCACGCCAGGGACATGCTGGGCCCCTGATTCAGCCCGGGAAAAAGAGTTGGAGAGGCCCTCATTGCGCGCTATAGAGAAAGAGAGAGAGATCTCCCTATAGCGCTGCTGCTACTCAAAGATTTACCATTTCAGATCATGACAAGTGACAAGCCAGTGGGCCAATTACATGAGTTATACCTTGTATGTCCAAAACAGTTTGTTTTGTATTTATCATTTTAAAAATGATTTAAACTAGTGAAAACAGCCGATCTACAAGCACACCGCGAGGCGTTGTGTGCTTTTTTTGTAAAAAATTACAAATTTGAAACTTGGAGATACAAGGTTTCTACCCGACATTGACGATTTACTTTGTTGGCCGCCCAGCCTCCAAAATGGAACGAAGGCCGAGATTTAATTACATTTTTTTTCCTAATGGCCGGCCTGGACCGGCCGGGAATGAACCGGCCGTTCGGGAGTTGTCCCGCTTTTCCCAATGGCCAGCTCGTCCCTGTGCAGCGCCCTCTCACTGCAGAGCCTTTTTCATCACGTGAATGGTGTGCTTGTGTCCCACTTGAGCACCTCCTTGACATATTATGCCAAGGAACTTGAACTTGCTGACCCTTTCCACTGCAACACGTCCCTGAGTGGCTCCTGTGTTATCATTAAACGTAAGAGTAAAATATGAAATGGTTCCACTTTCTCACAGACTGTAGTACCTCCATCATGCAACCCTAGGGGTCCACGTGCCCCCATTTGAGAAACTCTAATTTAAATTGTGTAACCCAGTGATGTTTTAGTGTCATCCGCGACGGTCGTCATGTCAACAGTTGTCATGTCAACAGTTGTCGTGTCCGTGTTGTGGTTTATCCTTTATTGAAGGATTTAACTCATTAGCTCGTTACGCTATGTTCCGCTAGCTATTAGCTGGGAGCGGCAGGGATTAAGGAGGGATTAGCCTGCTAAAATGCGAGCTCTGGTGTCAATCACACACACACACACACACACACACACAGACACACACAGGCACACACACACACACACACACACACACACACACACACACACACACACACACACACACACACACACAGAGTAGTAATCCAATGTAATAGCTATCAGCAATGTAATAGCTTTCAGCAACCGGGCAGAAAGTGCATGTTTGTGAGACGTGCCTTACATTAATTTATTTTTCTGTTTTTATCATTGTATTACTACTGCGATGTGGAGCATGACGGTTCTTGGGTATTTTCGGTGAGGGCTGTTATCGGGTGATGTTCACACGCAGATGTCGAAACGTTGGTCATTTATTAATAAAAAAGGTTCATTGCATTGTGGCTGCGAGTTCTTTTCCACGTGGGGTGATGTTCTCCATTGCTTGGCTCCAAGCCCTATTCCTGAAGGAAGATCTGCGCGACATGACATGCGGCAAGCTTTCCATCTTGAAAATGAAGCCAGTGCGGATGTAAAACGCTGCGGTTCCAATTAGAACGGGTACACATTATTGTGTGTCATTATTTTATGCTTTAACTATTGAAAAATAGCAGATACTAGACCTTACCCGTTCGAAGATATGTGCTCCAAAATATGTCAAACGCACCCGGTGAAAGTGTGTGAGAGAGAGAGAGAGAGAGAGAGAGAGAGAGAGAGAGAGAGAGAGAGAGAGAACATTCCTAACTGTGAGAGAAAGGGGTGTGTGTGTGGGGCTACAGATCCCATGGCCTGGAGGAACGGACCGTAACCCTGGCAACAGACAGCAGAGTTCAACAGAAGTGGTTAAGAAAACGCTAATTTAAACTGCTTTAATTTGGGAGAAATGAAATTCGGGCTCCGTCAGTGTTGGTATAATGCTAATGGCCAATACCATGTGAACTTTGGGATCAGTTGCTGAAGCGAGTGAATAGATAAACGTAGATAAGCGTGAGCGTTAGAGCGTTAGAGCGTGAGCGTTAGAGCGTTAGAGCGTGAGTTTGCTCCTTTATTAGTAGGATAGCAGATATACGAGCTTGTACGAGCTTGTAGATTTTTTTTAAATCGTGAAAATTTGAATTTTGACCCGATTCTATAAGTGTTTTTTGAATCTTTCTAAGGTTTTTTGAAAAACCTTTGTTTCTATGTCAGCAATCTGGCCAGCCATCATCAAAGAAAAGGTCCTTTTCACTTAACTGGAGCTCAGTTAGTCTGTTCTTGAGAGACTACTATGTCAGTGGTTCTCAAACCTTTTCATGTGAAGGACCCCCAAAATGATATTTATTTGGCCACGGACCCCCATCTCAAAATATTTAGTTCCAGGGACCACCCAGAAGCAAAATTTGAGTTACAAACGTTCGCTTTGAAAATACATATATTCAAAGATTTTCACTCATTTTCACAACTTTTCAAAAATAGCAGATCTATATCTGCTATTTTTCACTGGTTAAAGCATTCAATAATTCTAGGCCTAAATGGGTTTGGCCTTGAGGAGGCCCCCTGCTGGCTGCAGAAGCATTTTTATTCCATTAAAGTCTATGCGTATTTGACCGGACTTTACAGTTTACACTTGATTACACTTTATTAGTACTTAGTAAACATTGTCATAAATAATTATTTTCAGTTAGACATTAGACAATATTAAAACACCCAAGGGCCGACTATGTCTCCCGACAAAATGTACTTTTGGCTGGACCATAACAAAGTCACGTACATACAGTATGCATCGCAATTATACTATTTTAATTATGATTATATTTTATTATAACTATCATCATCAATATTTAATATCATTGTTTATTTTTGTCAGGTGTGTGCTCTGAATAAAACAAATAACTCACATTACCAAATCTAACCAGACATGCAAGGTAAAAAAATACAACAAAATAGCCTTTCTTTGACCCCTTCATCATGAGACAACAGGGAACAAGGAATACTACTATAAAATGTTCTTGTTTGACGGTGCTGGCGGGCCGTTTATTGTACAATTTAGGAATGAAGCCGCGGGCTGCATTTGGCCCCCGGACCGCACAAAGTCGGATGCACCACGGTGGATTCGGACCCACAACCTCCGCAGTGGTGGGCAGGCACTTTAGCACTAGCCTGGCGTAGCCAGACTATATACTGTACTAATGCAGCTAAGTAAGGGGGTGTGCCAGATTTGAAGAGTTAATGCTAAGCTCTAGACCAGGGTTCCCCAATTAGTTTTTGCTAAGGGCCGAATTATGTCTAGGGTACCAAGCCGAGGGCCACAACATTGCAGGGGGCAACTGCGGCGTTCCCGCTACTCCAGCGACAGTTCAGATATCGTTGTTGTCGGGTGAAAATCTTCTATGTCCAAAAACTGTTCGTTTAGCATTTATCATTTTAAAAATGATTTAAACTAGTGAAAACAGCCGATCTACAAGAACACAACGCCTCGCACCGCGTTGTGTGCTTGTAGATCTGCTGTTTTCACTACTTTTGTGCGACGGCCTTGTATGAGTTGCAAAAGAACGTACACATTTGAAGATACGAGATTTCCTCCCGACAATGACGATATACTAGTGTTGTTGCTGCTCTTATACCAACATTATTACTTGGGTTGGTGGGGGCCAGACAGTAGCCCCCCGCGGGCGGGCTGCCTATTGGGGAACCCTGCTCTAGAACATCCCCACCTTGTTTTAACATGGGTGGATTGTTTAGCTGTGCTAGGCTACTTTAGCACTGCGGCCCTTACACTGAACGGCAAACTGCTTCCCATGTGGCCACTTTGAGCAGTGCACCGCTGGGTCAAATGCAGAGAATTCACTTGTAGCAGTGCACCGCTGGGTCAAATGCATAGAATTCACTTGTAGCAGTGCACCGCTGGGTCAAATGCAGAGAATTCAACACAAATGTATTACAAATAACAAGTTCAACGCACACAGCACTTTTCAAAAGACGTGCACGTGTGCAAGTGTATACGTGCACACACAGATTTGTAGAGAGATAGCGTGAGTGTGGGAGGGAGATGAAAGGAGGGGAATAAAGACTGAGTGGGAGGAGAGAGAGGGAGAGAGAGACAGACAGACATACAGACAGACATACAGACAAACAGATAAAGCATTTGACAGGTTGAATGTAAACATGTTGTCCTTGGGGCAACTGCTATTGTATGGATTACACTGTTTGTGTGTGTGTGTGTGTGTGTGTGTGTGTGTGTGTGTGTGTGTGTGTGTGTGTGTGTGCGTGCGTGCGTGCGTGCGTGCGTGCGTGCGTGCGTGCGTGCGTGCGTGCGTGCGTGCGTGCGTGCGTGCGTGCGTGCGTGCGTGCGTGCGTGTGAGAGAGATGTATGAGTTCTGTCTTGAAGCTTTTTCCTGAGAAACACAACTATTGTTCCCAAAGGTTCCCGAGGGACTCGGGGAAGCGTACACACGCGCGCGCGCGCACACACACACACACACACACACACACACACACACACACACACACACACACACAAATTGTTTCATCAGTTTTTTTGCCTGAAGTATAAAATATATTTAGCTGCTATCTTCAGTTTTATTATTCTCTATATCCTCTCCTCTCCTCTCCTCTCCTCTCCTCTCCTCTCCTCTCCTCTCCTCTCCTCTCCTCTCAAGATGTACCGGTTTTCATAGTTAACAGAGATTTAAACCAGATTTAAACAAACCACAACATGCTGTAGGCCTACAGAATATAAAACAACATCATTTGGGTAAAACTATGTAAAAAAAACAACAAAAAAAACGCTATAAAGATAAGAAACAAGCAAGGGCGGCAATGAAAACCTAGGGGTTAAAACCAAGGAATGTCTTTACTTCTCTCTTCAAAGCATGGACAGACTGCGGCGCTCTTAGCTGGTCTGGGAGTGAGTTCCACAGCAGAGGGGCAGCTGAGCAGAAGGCTCACTCGCCCGGGGTGCAGAGCTTGGTGGGGCCGACTTTGAGATTGTTAGTGTTTCTCATCCACACTCTTGTCCGTTTCTAGTCCATAGCTGCGGAAGCACAGACTTGACCATTAGCCCTGACCATGATCGTAACCATGGCTACACATCCCTTAGCCCATGACCCTGACTACCACTGTAAGCGTGACTGCCGGTCCCATAGCCCCTGATCCTGACCACCTCAGTAACCTCATAATCTCTCATTTTTTGATTCCTTCATTATCTGTATGTTTCTAGTTAGTGTGCAAGTACTGCGTTCTGCTGTGTAGGTATGTCAGTAGGTAGGTAGGTATGTATGTAGGTAGGTAGGTAGGTATGTATGTATATATATATGTATGTATGTAGGTAGGTAGGTAGGTAGGTAGGTAGGTAGGTAGGTAGGTAGGTAGGTAGGTGGGTAGTTAGGTTGGTAGGTAGGTAGGTAGGTAGGTAGGTAGGTAGGTAGGTAGGTATGTGTATATATATATATATATGTATGTATGTAGGTAGGTAGGTAGGTAGGTAGGTAGGTAGGTAGGTAGGTACACTGTAGGTAGGTGGTAGGTACTGTTAGAGGCGGCCGGCAGGGGGGGCTAGCGGGGCACTCGCCCAGGGCACCCTTTGAGGGGGCGCATGAAGAAGAAAAAGAAAAAAAAAAGTAGAGTGACGGCCCTGCAAACATTAAGATCAACAGTCCACTCCTTGCCTGGTTAAAGCAGACCGAATACAACAACACCCCCTGGTGGTAGTGATAGAGGCTGGCAGCTCCAGGCAACTCCACTCCCCCCCCCCCCCCCTCCTCCGGGGATGTGATGTCATATCCACGCGCCAGTATTGAAATTGAAAATATGTTGAGAAAACAGAAAGCATGGAGTTCGAGTTCTTCATTACTATGGACATGACTAGATATTATAATATAGCTGCTTGCCCTGAAACATCACATGGAGAGGATAATTTTGTTCCTGACTTTCCTCTACAAAACACAGACCTCAGGCTCTATCAGCCAGGATATAGGAACTCTTGTCTCACTGTGCGTGACTGTGAAAGAACCATTTCTCCTGACCAGCCCAAGGTAAGACTAAGACAGTCAGATCATGCTTTTATAAACCCTATTATATTAAGCCCAAAATGGTTCTGCCGCCGTGTAGAACCGAACCGGTTGCATAAAAATGCATAATTTGCCCGCAAAAACCTGATTTTTCCGGCACTATACTACCTCGCCTAGGGCGCAATATAGGTACCAACCGCCACGTACTCTAGATAGGTAGGTAGGTACTGTAGGTACGGTAGGTAGGTAGGTAGGTAGTAGGGGTGTAACGATACATTTTAACAACGATACGATACGCATCACGATACATGATCGACGATACGATACATGGATGATATTGGTTCATTCATGGCGATACGATCAGATTCGATTCAAGGATTTAAAATCGATATCCTACATATAATTTTAGAGATGAGGTCAGTCACTCAGTCACTCAGTCACAAAATGCATTATACTGCAGTGACCAATACAGCCCAGTAGAGGGCGGAATCATTCCACAACAAAAAGAAAAGAAAGGAGAGTTTGCAGCACATATATTCGAACGGGTAAGGTCTAGTAATAACTATTTTGCAAAGAAATTAAATCTCTTTGAAATGTGTCAATAGTAAGTTTTTAAGGAAAATAATGTATTATTGTGGATATAAATAAGTAAACTCTGTGATTCTCTAGCAATACATGGACATTATATTTCAACACATGGACAAACCCGCACCGTGACATGAACAAGATTACACACATTTATCGATAGACCAAGAGTAGATATATGGAATGGAAAAGCAATTAAACCCCTCTTTTTCATTTTCCTTCTTAAAATTGCTAAATACATACTTTGTATTTCAAATATTTCTTTTGTATTTTGTGCCCATCTCTGCCTCCGGCTCCTGTCTCAATCTTCAGTTGTGCAACAACTGAACATTGTGTGTGGTTTTTAGACAACAGGGTGATGTGTAATTGACGCCAGACCTGAAAGTTTAGAGATTTGAATATTTGTGTGTTGTGGATTGATGCTTTGAGATTTTATGTGAGAAGTGTGTGCAAACCTGAAAATTGTGTGTTGTGTTTTGACAACAAGGTGATGTGAAATTGACATCAGAGTGTAAAGAAGGAAAGTCAGAGTCTATATGATAAGGAAATCTAAAGTAGTAACAAATTGAGTCAAGCGATTGGGGACAGAAGTAAAGGTTGTGAAAATTGTGCCTAATTTTAGCTTTTTGTGTTTTAGCAATCGAAAAAAACTGTAAGGGCCCATTCCCACTGGGCCAGATATTTTTCCATTGAAGTGGATGGTAGATACAGATAAAAAAAAAAAAAAAAAAATCTCACAGATATTGTTTTTATCTGTGAGATATATATTTTGTATCTGTATCTACCATCCACTTCAATGGAAAACTATCTGGAGAAAGCGTTTTTTTTATCTGTTATCTGGCCCAGTGGGAATGGGCCTTTACTTTGTTTTGTTTGTTCTGTTGTTCAATCTCAATTATCCCCCTTTCTTTCCTCTGTACATCCTCCATCATCCTCTCTCTCTCTCTCTCTCTCTCTCTCTCTCTCTCTCTCTCTCTCTCTCTCTCTCTCTCTCTCTCTCTCTGTGGCAGGCTGTGCTTTGAATGTGATCGGACAATTACGTACAGATACTTCATGCTGTGTGTGCTTGTGCTTGTGCGTGTGCATGTGGCTATGCTGAGTGTGTGTGTGTGTGTGTGTGTGTGTGTGTGTGTGTGTGTGTGTGTGTGTGTGTGTGTGTGTGTGTGTGTGTGTGTGTGTGTGTGTGTGTGTGTGTGCGTGCGTGCGTGCGTGTGTGCGTGCGCGTGTGTGTTTGTGTGTGTGTGTGCGTGTGTGTGTGTGTTAATAAGTTGGTCTCGTGCTTGTTCAGTGTGGGTGTGTAGCATGGAGGATTGGGAATCATTTCCATCATTAACGATGGAAGGATTCTCGTTAAGGAGTCGATGTGAAACTAAAGGAACATTATGTCTGTTTTTCATCTTTTAGTAATAAGTAGTACTAGCAATACTATCAGTATTATTAGTAGTACTACTAGTAGTAGCATTAGGAATATCATTATTATCTATTAGTAATAAATAGTACTAGCAATTCTTTACTATTACTAGTATCTCAAACTGGTTGTCAAGTACAGTATGTGATGTACTTCAGTACATTCCACCATTGGAGGTACAGGTATACACACATGTACATTAAGTATAATTATGTATATATTAGTGAGGGACAGTATACACATATGTACATTAAGTATTTATGCGTACATTAGAGTAAGGTAAAGTGCCTTTGTGTGTGTGTGTGTGTGTGTGTGTGTGTGTGTGTGTGTGTGTGTGTGTGTGTGTGTGTGTGTGTGTGTGTGTGTGTGTGTGTGTGTGTGTGTGTGTGTGTGTGTGTGTGTACTACTAATGAGATATGTAAATGAGTGTGAACTGGTGTTCATGTTAATGAGTGTGTAGGTGTGTAATTAGTGTGGTGCGTTCCACATAGTTATGGTAATTATCTCTCCAGTGTTACATCCTGTTTCACCATATTTAGACTTTGAGTGTTTGATATATAAAGGCTCTAGTTTGCGCACTTTTAGACACACATAAACACACACACACACACACACACACACACACACACACACACACACACACACACACACACACACACACACACACACACACACACACAGACACACACACACACACACACACACACACACACACACACACACACACACACACACACACACACACACAGTTGACCTTTTTCTGTAGTTGAATAATTAAACTGCTGATTGATGGAGAGAGCATTGTGTGTGTGTGTGTGTGTGTGTGTGTGTGTGTGTGTGTGTGTGTGTGTGTGTGTGTGTGTGTGTGTGTGTGTGTGTGTGTGTGTGTGTGTGTGTGTGTGTGTTGTGTGTGTGTGTTTAAGTGTCTCTCTCATTTATAACCTTTATTTATTCAGTGAATCACAGTATGACTCCTCTCCTCTCCTTTCCTCATCTCTCCTCTCTGCAGACAGCAGATGATCAATATATATGAATAAGAATCAAGCTAATTTCTGAAAAGTGTCTGACCTCTCTCTCTCTTCTCTCTCTCTCTCTCTCTCTCTCTCTCTCTCTCTCTCTCTCTCTCTCTCTCTCTCTCTCTCTCTCTCTCCCTCCCCCTCCACAGTAAGTACCAGGTGGTGGTAGAAGAAGAGCGCCCCCGCAGGTTGACTCGTGGTAATGCAGAGATCTTGCGTTGTTATCCGGTTCCGATCCACTTCCAGAACGCCTCCGCACTCAACTCTCATTATTATTTCACTGCCGAACTCCCCCCGAGCCACATACGCAGCCCCACCCCTTTCTGCATAGGTAATTATTTTTGTTTTATTATTATTATTATTTTATTATTATTAAATTATATTGTATTATTATTGTGACCGTAGGTGGCAGTTTAGGATGTGAACGGTCACAGCTTGACCGTATCTCTGTCTGTCTGTCTGTCTGTCTGTCTGTCTGTCTGTCTGTCTGTCTCTAACGCCTGACACTGTGGTTCCCCTGACACATCACTGTGACATCACATGTGATGTCACAGTGATGTCAGATCCTCAGAGCAGGGATACGGTCTATGGGTTAGCCCCCCTGACATCATGCTCTGATGTCACTATGATGTCAGGGGACCCACTCTAACAGAAAGGATTTGCCGCTCTGACAACACACTCTGACTTCACTGTGATGTCAGGGGAACCACGCTAACAGAATCCCTTTTATGCCCATACATGGACGTCATCAGTATTAAGCCCATTTCTAATAGGACTTCATATGGGAATGCCCATATATGGAGGCCACATCAGCCACATACCACACTAACAGAATCCATATATGGCCAAGACAGCCCATATCTGTGTGGCTGGTTCTACAGACAGGGATCTCCATGTATGGGCATAAAAGGGATTGTATGTATGATGTCAGATGTCATAGACGTCATAGGACTTTCACATAACAAATAACTGAGTAGCATGTTTGGGCTCTCACAGCATATTTCCATATACAGTACATGGATCTCCATATATGGGTTCCGGGGTCTCCTTATATGGGTAACTGGTCCGATATACATCACTGGCCAGATGGCCAAGACATGGTGTGACCTTGACCTTTAGGGTGAGGTTGCATGTCGCCCTGAGGCGTCTTACTAGTTATTGCGACCGTCAGGGAGCAGTTTACTATGAAAACCTCCACCGGCCGTCCGTCCGTCCGCCCGTCGGTCACACGTCACACGTCACACCTTTGCCCTGCTCATATCTCCGCATCAGTATGACATCACACCACATGTGTACACAAACCTTTGTGTACGTTGCTGTGGCAACAGTCTGTTGTTGCTGGTTTGTTAGTGTACGTTAGCAACCACCTTAGCAACCATGGTTTTACCTTAGCAACCAACTGTTTACCCTAGCAACCAACTGTTTACCATAGCAACCATGTTTTTTTACCCTAGCAACCAACTGTTTACCATAGCAACCAGATACGCAGAGCAGGGATCTCCATATATGGGCATAAACAGGTGACATCACACTGATGTCAGATACTCAGAGCAGGGATTTCTCCATAATATATGGGCATAAAGGGATTCTGTTAGGGATCTCCATATATGGGCATAAAAGGGATTCTGTTAGGGATCTCCATATATGTGCATACAAGGGATTCTGTTAGGGATCTCCATATGGGCATAAAAGGGATTCTGTTAGGGATCTCCATATATGGGCATAAAAGGGATTCTGTTAGGGATCTCCATATATGGGCATAAAAGGGATTCTGTTAGGGATCTCCATATATGGGCATAAAAGGGATTCTGTTAGGGATCTCCATATATGGGCATAAAAGGGATTCTGTTAGGGATCTCCATATATGGGCATAAAAGGGATTCTGTTAGCTGTTAGTGATCTCCATATATGGGCATAAAAGGGATGCTGTTAGGGATCTCCATATATGGGCATAAAAGGGATTCTGTTAGGGATCTCCATATATGGGCATGAAAGGGATTCTGTTAGGGATCTCCATATATGGGCATAAAAGGGATTGTATCCCAGATGATGCCCTGTTAGGAGATCCACACTAACAGAATCCATATATGGTCCTACCGACAGCTGCTATAAGCCAACCCTGGCGATAAGGTCTGAGTCGAAGAAATGCTTCTTTCCTGGCAAGAATTGCCCCTTTATACTGTAGGGCTCGTTTGTGTATTGTATGACATCACGCCACATCATCGGCTGAGGACTGTGTGATGTCATCATATCTCCATATATGGAGACATAAGTTGCTCATGCCCAAATATGGGCTGGTGAGGTCAGACTTAGTGTGATGCGTAGGTTATCTCCATATATGGAGATTCAACTTCAATGAGTAACCATGGCAAACTGTCAACTGCCCGTATGTCTTGATAATTGGTAAAACAAACTTTTGGCCTATTTGTGGAGATAAGCGACCAACGGTCGCTTATCTCCCGATTAGGGAGTCTTACTGGTTATAATTATTGCGTAGGTCGCTGTTAACTCATGTGTTGTTGCTGTCTTGTGTGTGTGTGTGTGTGTGTGTGTGTGTGTGTGTGTGTGTGTGTGTGTGTGTGTGTGTGTGTGTGTGTGTGTGTGTGTGTGTGTGTGTGTGTGTGTGTGTGTGTGTGTGTGTGTGTGTGCATGCTTGCGTGCCTGTGTGCATACTCGTGTGCAGGTGATAACAGGACATACAACGGGTTCTGGAATGTTCCTTTGCGACCTCATAAAAGCTACAGTGTTTATTATCAGGCTGTCAGTACAGCCAACGGGGTGAGTCTGTCTGTCAGTTTTTCTGTCTGTCTTAATTTATTTCAATGTTCTTGTCTTTCAAACTTTCACATATTTTTCTTTTTACCTAAATTGATATAACATTCCATAAAGTATTTCTCTCCCTCTCTCACTCTCTCTTTCTCGCTCTCTCTGGAACAGGAGACTAAACTGGACTGTGTTCGAGTAGCGACTAAAGGTGAGACAACAAAATGTATTCTCATTTGTCGCTGAACTGTCAATCTAGCAAAATGTAATTCGCTACGGGTGTCTACTAGTGACTGAGAAACGGGTCTGAGAAATGGTCGGTCTAATCTTCTTAATTTAGATGAGAGACAGAAATAAATAAAAACCAGTAAGACGCCTAAGGGAAAAAAGCGACCTGGGTTTAATATTGATGGCATAAAAGGGATTCTATTGTATGGGAATTCCCAGAAACGGGCTTACTATTGATGAGCATAAAAGGGATTCTATTAGTGTGGTTGCCCTAACAGGGCGTCATCTGGGAATCAGATGTAGAGGTCAGCTCCATATATGGAGATCTAGGTGATGATCCAGTCGTCTCCATGTATGGATATCCAGGGTTTGATCTTTGATGAGGTGACGGCACAACAATGTGATGTCACAATGTCAACACACAGGTCAGCAGCTATAGATACTGAGGCGTTACGGAGATAAGATGTGCCGGTATAGTTAGGTCGCAATAAACAACCACTACAGATTATTTGATAAAATAATGATACTTGCCCGGCAGTTAACAGCGAGTTTTCTATTGACCAACAAGGTGTAGTGGTGAATTACTTGTAAAAGGTACACAGAGGTGAGTAAGGCCACATTCACACCCTTAATTCGGTAGACTCTGTGCGATTGGGGGGGGGTACGTTTTTTTTTTTTTTTTTTTTTTACCTATAATTTTTATCCCAGCTTCTAGCTGTGAGGTAACAGCGCTATCGACTGCACCATGGTGCCCCCTTAACGGACAACTTTGTTTTTTTACAACAAGGGTTCATATTTTAGAGTGTAATTAGAGAAAAGAAAAAGTGAGTGTTAAAATGTTTTCATTTGCTTCGTTCTATTGTTTTATCGCGTTTACCGTGCTAAAATGTGGGGCATGCGTACGCATGGGGGCATGCGGCTACATATGTCTTTTTAGACACAATAAGCCAGCAGTTTCTTTATTGCTATTTACAGTAACACTTCTAGCCCCCATAAGTCACATCCAACCATGAAAGGTTGCGTTGTATCTTGGGAATGGGCTTATTCTGTGTAAAATGACATATTTAGCCACTTGTACGCATGCCCCCAACCACTGAAATAAGAATCTCTAAAACAATAGAGACAAGTAAATTAAATCATTTTAACACTCATCTTTTATATTCTTTAATTACAATCTAAAATATGAACCCTTGTTGTAAAAAACTAAAGTTGTCCTTTAACGTTAAACATTAGTCCAGCAATCCCAGCACCTCCATGGGATTGCACCTCGGGATCATAACGCTCCATGATCGCACCACCGGTCCAAATGTAATGAGATTACAGTACTTCCGGTCACATCTTACGGTTGTATTTTCTTCCACCCAGAACAGAAAAATGACAACCTCGGCCATCCATGCTTTTTTTACGGTCGGCAGAGAAGGGTTTGTTTTGATCAAGAACGTGATTTTTAGATAGATTACGAGATACATCCATTTTTGTGAATTTCCTAACATTGGCCTGGATGCAAAACCAGATTTCCTGATTACATTATCTCCCGATGCATTATGGGAATTTAAGTTTTTGCATCAGTTGCGGGTGCCGCAGACGGTTTAATCAAATCAAATCAAAATATCGTCAATCTTGCAGACGGCACTCGGTGAGATCAAACAGTTTGACGAGGCACCTCGTCGTGGGCATCGAATGATTTAAACATAATGGCATATTATATAGCTCATATATATATATATATATATATATATATATATATATATGTATGTGTATATATATATATATATATATATATACATATATATATATATATATACATATATATATATATATATACATATATATATATATATATATATATATATATATATATATATATATGTATGTATATATATATATATATATCAGAGGTCGCGCTAGGATTTTTAACAGCCGGTCACCGTGACCGGCATGATAAAAATGTACCGGACATCTGAAGAAAATACCGGACATAATCATTTTAATGCATAAATTACAAGCAGGTGTACAAACAGCCAATAGCAACAGTTAAAGTACGGTAGTCTATTAGGCCTACTCACTGCATAGTTGGGACTGAAAACGAATTGAATGAAAAAGTAGGCTAAAAAGAAAGAAAGAAAAAGAAACGCTTCAATCTCGCATAAGGGAATTAATTATTGGACTAATCGCGCAGGCTGTTTGCATGTGGCACACTGCTTTCACAACAAGGTCTTTCTGTCATCATCTTTCATGTCAACAGTAGGCCTACAATACCATGTCTTGACTTAAGAATATTGAAAAATAGCATTTGCTTCATAAGGAAGGGTTGATAGATTCATCTGATCTGACCAGCAATGAATCCAATACTCACTGTCGAGTGGTGACACAGACAGACAGTGCGTCCGTGCGCATGTTATGCAACTTTAGGAGAGTTGAAAAGGCTCTTCCTACTGTCTCCACTCCATCTCCTCATAAAGAACTTCAAACAAGTGTATAATGTTTGTTCATATGGGTTGATTGCTGACCGTGCGTGCATTCCTTTATTCCCATGGCTTTACATGCAGTGCGTGTCGCAAACTGACACTGAAATGAGCGAGCGAGTGAGCGAGAGAGAGAGAGAGAGAGAGGGAGAGCGGACGGGCGAGCGAGCGAGCGAGAGAGAGAGAGAGAGAGAGAGAGAGAGAGAGGGAGGGAGGGCGGGCGAGCGAGAGGGAGAGAGAGAGAGAGATAGAGGCAGCCTGCGCATGAGGAGCAGACGGCGATAATGATAAATGACCATTGGTTTTTCAATCGGTCAGAATGTCCGGGAGGAATTTTATTTTCCGGTCTTGGCCATAAAAAAACGGTCAAAACCGGCAATTACCGGTCTAACGCGATCTGTGATATATATATATATATACATACATATATATATATATATATCACAGATCGCGTATATATATATATATATATATATATATATGTGTATATATATATATATATATATATACATACATATATATATATATATATCCACATATATGCCACATATATGATAAACATACTGTATAATTGCGACCGTCAGGTCGCACTTACTATCAAAACCTCCACCGGCTGTCTGTCTGTCTGTCTGTCTGTCTGTCCGTCCGTCACACGTCACACTTTTGCCCTGCTCATATCTCCGCAACCGTTGCCCCGATCCATGCCAAATTTTGCACACACACTCCTTGCCTGCCAAACTACAACCTCCACCCACCATCAGGCCGATTTTTTCAAAGACATTTTTGGACACTGCTCCTACAGATTTTGCCCTAAAATCACGCAAATCGGTACACAGTATGTCTACACTCATCTCATCAACATGGATCTGTCCCATATAGCGCCACCATCAGGCCGCTTTTTACAAACACATTTTTGGACACTACTCCTACACATTTTGGCCTAAAAACCTGACGGTCGCTTATCTCCCGATTAGGGAGTCTTACTGGTATACTAAACATACTGTATAATATACAGTATGTTTCTATGTCACATATTATGTGGCATATATATATACAGCATATTAAGACTGGGACTTTGACTGATTAATTGTGATTAATTAATTACAGAAAATTAACGCGATTAAAAAAATTCACACATTTTAATCGCACATAGTTTTTGCACCACAGAACCTTCAGTTTCGGGCATACCGATCATAGCGATGCACCAACCAAGAAGAGACAACAAACGCAAAGGGAGAAGTAGCCGATCATAGTGCTTTGCTTGGCCCAGTGGATGCGAAATTTAGATTTAAAAAACGAATTTGTTGATTCACTCGTACAATAAAATTAGTTTTACTTGAAAATAAATGCTTCTCAGGTCAAATATCGATGTGCGATTAAAATGCAATTAATTGCGATTAATTAATCACAGAGCCTGTAATTAATTAGATAAAAAATTGTAATCGCATCCCAGCCCATATATTCTAGCACCTCCCTGGAAAGATACCTGCCACTGTGACCTAATAACAGTACGGTGGCTATAACGCTGTAAGCCAGCCAGATATGTGTGCTCTGATGAGCGCTACTAGCCTGGAGGCTAAACTAGCGGCTAGCTGCCAAGCAGCAGTACAGCCATTCTAAATAATGGAACACAGATGGTGTCTAGCTAGCCAGCCAGCCAGCTAAGTGATAGCGCTAGGCTAAGTTTTAGCACTGCACACCTGTTCAAACTAATTAACAGATGGTACCTTATCCATCCTCATCTCTTTTCTCCTCCTCTCCTCTCCCCCATTCTCTTCTCTTCTCTTCTCTTCTCTTCTCTTCTCTTCTCTTCTCTTCTCTTCTCTTCTCTCCTTGTCTACTCCTCTCCTCTATTCAAACATAACATTTAATTTCAGTTTAATGTCTTCTTATAAATGAGATCATTATTTAGAACTGGCTCTGACTGCAGTCACGTTCTCTTCATT
>NC_137828.1:58111826-58119326 GCF_963921795.1 Nannobrachium achirus | reverse complement strand
TGAAACAGTAGGTAAAAACCCATGATGTAAAAAAAAAAGAAAAAAAAGAAAGTTGCGAAAGTGGCAGTAGGAGACGAAAAAGAGGGAGCAAATTGGTTTCCAACAAGACCACTGGAAATGACTTGCACAAAAAGCGAGTAAGATAACTACAGTAGCCTATATGAGCGTCCACACTGAAGAACAATAATGTTATAGCCTAAACAGTGCATCAAACATGCACTGCGCAGTTCCGTGTAACGGAGGGAGAGAGAGAGAGGGGGAGAGAGAGAGAGAGAGAGAGAGAGAGAGAGAGAGAGAGAGAGAAAGAGAGAGAGATCTCAGACTCCGTGGTGTTTAAACCTTACCGCTCTGAATCTGACAGACAACAATTAGTAATAATAATTATAATCCTTTGGCAGAAAACATCCTTTTTAAAATCAGATCCAAAAGTTTTCAGCAGCTAGAATAGAGAGTTTGATATTGTTATATCAGTTTTTTTGCTGCACAATGCCAGTTGCAAATTCCTTTCTTAAGTTAATTGTTTGCACCTGCTGTGCTGCTGGGGAAGATCTCCGCCAGGCCAGGGTTGTCTACCCCTGCCTGTGAAATTTATAAGCTGTCATAGTGGCCAATTAGAATGGAATCTGCTCATATACTGATATACTGATACAGAACATATAAACATTTTATGTCCAAAACAGTTCCTTAACAAAAAACAAAAAAAATAGCCGATCTACAAGCACAACGCATCTTATCTTAACGCGTTGGGAGCTTGTAGATCTGCTATTTTTATAGTGCAACACTCTTCTATGATGGAATCTTTTGCTTGTTTATTTTCAGGGAAAATAAGGGGATTTTTATTTTAGGGAAAAATTCAGGATCAAATTCGTTATCCTAATGGGACTATTTGACGAATGTTCCGGGCCAGTGGTTACAATGGTGGGGCCAGTGATCTTGGAAATCCACTGGCAAATTTCCCTTAATGTCTACACCTGTATATACAGTAGTATGTATTTTTAACTTTAGGCCTTTCAGTGAATGATCAGCTGGCATCAATATTATATCCATATCATATTAGACTGGATATTGTCTGTGATTTTGGATATTGTACTATTGTGATTGATTTGGCATTAGTGTTCTTCTAGCTTATTGGTACTCAAATTGAAGTATGTCTTGTAGGCCTACTTGGCCTGAAAAAAGGGTATTGGAGCAACCCTATTTTCTAGTTCTTAGCTAAAGAAATCGGTATCGGAAAAATCGGTTTTGGCAGGTCAGACCTTCATAAAACCGGTGAATTGGTACCGGCCAAGAATTTTGCAATGGGTCCATCTCTAGATAGGATAGGATAGGATAGGATAAAGCAAACGGGGGCTCAGCAACCTTTTAGTCAGTGTGCCATATCAAGTTTATGGCACCTCATCAAAATAAGTATATTCCAGCAGATGTTGATTCCCCATATCCATACTGTAACAACATTTTAAAGAAACACCCAACCCTGCTGTAGTCGCTATAGCATGCAGTACGATCTATCTATCTATCTATCTATCTATCTATCTATCTATCTATCTATCTATACATTCTATACATCCAATGAAATCCCTAATCCATGAAATACTACAAGGTCATTCATAGAGGCTGAAGTGGTGGTTGGTTGTAGATGGATTTTGTAGACAGACAGACAGACAGACAGACAGACAGACAGACAGACAGACAGACAGACAGACAGTCTCAAAGACTGTAACACACACACATACATACAGTAATACTTGCAAACATATTCACAAAAACATGCAGTAGCGTGCTTGCACTTGTTTTTGTTGATAAAACTACTTTCTGTTTAAAAGCTTCATTCTTTTATTTATTTCATTTATTGCATTCTCAATCAAATGTAACTGTGTGTGTGTGTGTGTGTGTGTGTGTGTGTGTGTGTGTGTGTGTGTGTGTGTGTGTGTGTGTGTGTGTGTGCGTGCGTGCGTGTGTGCGTGCGTGCGTGTTTGTGTGTGTTTGTGTGTGTGTGTGTGTGTGTGTGTGTGTGTGTGTGTGTGTGTGTGTGTGTGTGTGTGTGTGTGTGGTCTATGGGGAGTGTGTTATCAGCTATGCATGGATGGATGGATGCAGGATGGAGGGTTGAAGAGAGGGGTCACAGCAGGAAAGGAACATGTTTCGTGGTTTTTAAAAGATCTTGTTTTTTCTGCTTGTTAGATTAACAGAGAGAGCAAGAGAGACACACAGAGAGAGAGACAGCTTGCCTACATGTGTATTATGTATAATGTGTATCTGTATATAACTATTATTAACAACAAATGAACATTTTCATAGTTTTGTAAGCTAGTTTTTGGGACAAAGCTCACAATTATTTATTCCCTTCTAATTCTGGATCGCAAGAGCCCAAGGACAAACCTTTCCCAGTGCATGTTCCACGTCTGCCTTTTATTGTGCCACCAGGAGGCCGACTTATGTAAAACAATTTATTTGATATAGAGGCTTTTATATTACTCCTTCAGATTTGATCAAAATGTGATCAAAACTTCACACAAATCATTACACATGATCTCTATAGTGCAAATCATGAACACAGCGTCCGATTGCGGTGCAACTTTACTCGCACATTCGCACTACGTTGAGGAACAAATCACCCTTTAAACATTGTCCTATTGTAGCACTACCAAGAGGCAGATTGTTGTCAAATTTCTCACAGGAGAGTTTTTTTTTTTGGTCGTTCAGTCCGAGTGTATCGAAAATGCAAATCGGTTAAGGCAGACCGAAGCTTGTGATTGGCTGCGCGGAGGTGACGAAAGTCTGGGGGACGGAGATACACCTAAACCTAAACTTAACCATAACCTCAGTAAAACTAACGCTGGTGAATGCTAACCTGGTTAATGTTAACATGACGATGCTGGTGAATGCTAACCTGGTGAAATGCTAACCTGCCGACACTGGTGAATGTTAACCTGGTGTTTTCTCACATCTCTATAGCTTTGAATTGAATTGAATTGAATTGAATTGAATTGAATTGAATTGAATTGAGAGAGAGAGAGAGAGAGAGAGAGAGAGAGAGAGAGAGAGAGAGAGAGAGAGACACACACACACACACACACACACACACACACACACACACACACACAATTGACTCTCATTGACTCACTTTGTAAACACTGCCTGCATTCAACACGATCTAACTTTACATGGGATTATCGAAACTGGACAATGTTTTCCTGATTCCATGACCATGATTGGATCGACGCGTTTTATTATATAATTTTTTCAAAGGTTAGTGGAAAAACTGTGAAAATGCTGACGGGAAATGATATCTGGCAGGGAATGAGTTCAAGTGTCCTTTGAGCAAGACGCTGAACCCCTAACTGCTCGCCAGGTTGGTGTTGGCATGGTTTCCTCTGCCATCGGTGTGTGAATGTAATCCACAAAAGCACTTTGGATGAATTTGCATACAGTAGTTATAAGCAGACACATTCAGATGTGTGTGTACAATGAACAATCCAGCCTTTTATCACCTCATTAACTTGCCTTGACTTCAAAAACTGCAATTTGAATTTGATTGCTGCGAATCCATTTGGCTCCACGTTTCCCTCCGCAAAACCACTCCACTTTTCATAATTATGTAATAATTATGTTTTCTCTTCCATTTGCTATTTCGTATATTTTAGTCACTTAGACACCTGTGGTGTTTTGCCTTCATCGCTTGCAAAGTGCTTTCACACATTGTGTGGCCTTGAGTGAGCAATTTGACCTGCCACGTGGTTCTCACATGTCTAACAATGGAATGATTTTGTATAAGAAGTACAGATGTAACAGATGTATGAGAACAGTAAGCGTGTGTGTGTGTGTGTGTGTGTGTGTGTGTGTGTGTGTGTGTGTGTGTGTGTGTGTGTGTGTGTGTGTATGTGTGTGTGTGTGTGTGTGTGTGTGTGTGTGTTTGCAGGGGCGTCACAAGGGGGGGCAAGTGGGACTGAGTTACTAGGGCCCAAGGTGGAGGGTCCTGGAATTATTATATACTTTAGCTATTGAAAAATAGCAGCTCTAGATCTGCTATCTTTGAAAAGTCGTGAAAATGTGTGCAAATCTTTGAATATATGTGTCCCAGCACGCCAGGCGGCTAGTCATTGTTTTTTTTTCATTTTCATGTTTTCATTTCATTTGAAAGCTGGGGATCATAGCTACAAAATGATATATTGGTTGTGGAGATTGACCCAACAGTTTTGAAGATATGGCTTATAGAATGATGCCATGCTGAAATAGTACTTTTGAGATATTCAAGTTTTAAATAAATTTCTAACCTGCAATGACCTGACTCCGCCACATGGGGAGCAATCTTCAATTCAATCTTCAATTCAAAGAAGCTTTATTGGCATGAGAACACAAACGTTTACACAGTGGTGGAAAAAGTACCTACATTTTATAATTAAGTAAAAGTATCAATTCTGCAATGTAGAATCACTCTGTTACAAGTAAAAGTCCAGAATTAAAAATGTACTTGAGTAAAAGTACAAAAGTATTGGTATCCAAATGTACTTAAAGTACCAAAAGTAAAAGTACAAAATGTTTGAAAATAGCAGATGTACAAGCTCACAATGCGTCGCACCGCAATGCGTTGTGAGCTTGTAGATCGGCTATTTTCAAATAGCCTTGGTATAACATAGGGCTAAAGTGGTTTATGTATGTTTTAAACTTTAGTTATTGCTTTATAGATTTTGATTTTAATAGTCCAAAACATACATTAACCACTTCAGCTGTTATTGTAGTATTAAAAAATATATGTTTATTTAATACCGGACTTCTACTTGTAACAGAGTATATCTAAATTGCAGTGGGCATATACTTTTACTTAGGTAAATAAGATTCTTCCTATATAGCATTATTGGGCTAAATGTAAAGACGCTACGCTGCGCCAACCGTGAATTCAACACAATCTGCTGTTGAGCAGTTTAACCAATTTGCTATGTACGTCTACACAAACGGTCAGATTACAAAGATAAATTGCTTAGTGAAGGCTCACGGATGTCACCATAGGGTACGCTCCAGCAGAATGTCCCGTAATGATCGTATTATTTAACGAGGAGCATTTTAATCCGATCGGGTAATTCTGCTTGAGCGTACCATACTGTGACATCTGTGAGACTTCAGTAAGCACTTTATCTTTGAAATATGAACGTTTTTGTAGACGTACGTAGCAAATAGGTTTAACTGCTCAACACGAGGTTGAAGTGAATTTATTACGTGCGCAACACTGTAACTCGTGCCCTATCTAAATTGGTCGGGCTAACTGTGCTAAATGTAGCATAATCAGTGTTTGTGTAACTTCAGTCAGAAGGATAATCTGACGGTTCTGACAGACTTAACCTCCTCGCGTTGTGAGCTTGTAGAAGAGCAAAAATAGAGTTGGGTCGCCGTTTTATTCCATGTGTAATTGTTTATACCATGCCTGCGTTAGCCTGCAGCTAGCGCTAGCTAACGTTAGCGTTAGCCGTTAGCCACTCATCCAGAATAGTCTAATAAGTCAATTTTCCAACGGCGAGTGAACGATTGTATTCCGTGTCCTTCATGGATTTTTTTCCCCCTGGCTGTCAATGTTTTTATTGTCCAAAAAGAAAACGCTCTGAACGTTAAAACTAGACAGTTTACGATCATGACACTGTTCTCAATGCTAAGTCAATGCTAAGCAGGGACAACAAAGGACTCCTCGCATCCGGCTCAGGCAGGAAACGGAACGGATCCTTTTTTTTCCAAACTCGAGAAGAAGAACAGCGCCAGAAACAGCGCAATAATAAATAAATAAATAAATAATAGATTAAATCATTATAACAACGTAACGTGGTTCATTTGGAACATACGTGGCACTACATTAACGGGATAAATACTGTGGTTTGCAACGCTAGGTAATGGAGTCCCGATTTTACCGCATTTGACTACAAAGGGCTGACAAACTGAGGCTTGATTAAAAATAAACAATGCATTGTAGCTACATGGCTGGGAGGACCAACAGAATTGTCCCGATCTCTCACATTAATTAAAAAAAGTCTTATTTACATGCAGAGTTAAGCTCTGGCGTTTAAGTGAAATGTAGCCTGATATTTATGAAATACTTTTGTGGCTTTATCACATTTTAAAGAAAAAAAGAAAAAAGTTATTTCAGCTGTGGTCTAAAGTGGTACCATGCGAAATGACTGGCTCTGGGTGAGATTCAGACACATATGTATTTTTTAAGCGAACGTTTGCAACTCAAATATTGCTTCTGGGGGGTTCTTGGAACTAAATATGGGGATGGGGGTCTGTGGCCAAATACATATCATTTTGGGGGTCCTTCACATGAAAAGGTTTGAGCACCGCTGACATAGATACATAGGTTTTTCGAAAAACTTTAGAAGGATTTGAAATATTCAAAGACTTGCACAAATTTTCACGATTTAAAATAAAATAGCAGATCTACAAGCACTGAGTGCCGCACTGTGAGCTTGTATATCTGCTATTTTTCAATAGTTAAAGCAGAAATTTGGGAGTGAAGGTGCGACACTCCTTTGGGTGTGCGTGCGTGAGTGAGTGAGTGGGTGTGAGTATGCCCGTGCGTGCATGCGTGTAAGAGTGTGTTTTCCATGCAGTGCATGCAGTATGTATGGTCTTCCCCGTTCATTACCCATGGCGGGAACACTAAAGGTGTAACAAAGTTCAATTATCCACTCCAAATGAAATGGAAATGGTAATCACTATCTTTTTGTTTTGTTTTCACATGTCTGGAATGGAAGAGATCATAAGGTTTTGTGGCAGTGGGATGAAAAGCACAATAATCATGATTCAGGGAAGTTGCAAAGAGGTCAGTTTGATCCTTGCATTGCTGTCATCAAAATAACAGCAAACAGAAGGCTTGTTAAAAGAAAAATAAATCTAATCAACTAAATTTATTGACATGCTGTATGGAAAAAATAAACAAACAAATGATTAAAGACAAAATATCACAATGCTCTCAAGTTCACAAGACTTGATTATTTGATTAATTGAAAAAGTAATTGAATAATCACTTTTACAATAATGGAGCCTACACTTACTAAACAGTATATTTATTAAGTTAAATGGTTGTATTTTAAACAGCTCTCTCTCTCTCTCCCTCTGAACTGGAAGACAATATTTACAAAGTAGAGAGACAGTTTTCAAGACAGCAGGTATGCTCAGCAGGTGTGTGTGTGTGTGTGTGTGTGTGTGTGTGTGTGTGTGTGTGTGTGTGTGTGTGTGTGTGTGTGTGTGTGCGTGCGTGCGTGCGTGCGTGCGTGCGTGCGTGCGTGCGTGCGTGCGTGCGTGCGTGCGTGCGTGCGTGCGTGCGTGCGTGCGTGCGTGCGTGCGACCATGCGTGCGTGCGTGCGTGCGTGCGACCATGCGTGCGTGCGTGCGTGTGTCACCAACAAAGGTAATCGCTCTTCTGTAACGTTTCTTTTTTTTTCTTCGCTGTTTCCCTTCTGCAGACGCACACCCTTGAGTGAAACAGCATGTTTCTTCCTCCTGTCAAAATTGACA
>NC_137828.1:58084326-58106826 GCF_963921795.1 Nannobrachium achirus | reverse complement strand
GCTATAATAGTTAGATGGTTTAATTTGTTTTTTAATGTATTGTGTAAGATAAACACGGCAAAGATTTATTATCAGTTAAAACTGGAACAGCTAAAACATTTCACTAGTGGTTCTCAAAGTGGGGTCCAGAGGGTCCTTGAGGGAGTTCCAGGGGGTCCCCAGATAAATGAACTTTAGGAACCAAATAGAACTTTATGGGTCTGTAACTCAGTGAACAAATAGAACCAAATGGACCGGTTCCATTTGTACTCTAGTATTTTAACATGGATTTTATAATATAAATTATAATATATTAAATTATATATAATATATATATATATAATATATATATTTTATATAATTATATATAATTAAATGGGTGTCTGTAGCCTAGTGTATTTATAAATCCTAGTTCTAAGTTCAAACATTAGCCAAATTGTAAAATAAATATAGGCAAACATTTTGAAAATAGCCGATCTACAAGCTCACAGCGCCCAAAAACATTTTATTGGGGACTCATAAAACTTTTCTGGGACCCATTTGAATGACCACCTGTGGGACCCATTACTTTGAAAACCTAGTAACATCACTGATGAGTACTTTCTACCTTTGGTAGTTTTAAGTACATTTTGAGACCAATACTTTTGTACTTCTATTCCCACCTAGTTTGCATGGTCCAAGTTAAGACAAAGCACAAAACATAGTCAGCCAGCTGCCTGCTTAGCTCACTCAGCAGCGATGGTTAGCAGGGAACCCAAAGGCCTGGGTTCGATTCCCGCTGAGAGAACGACTAGTAAATTATTCCTCTGCACGTGTGGTGGCGCATGCGCATTGCAATGACAAGACCATGGGTGATAACCGGTCTATCAGCCTCCTGGTAGCCAGTAGACAGACTACTGAGCCTTAGCTAGGGGATGACAACAGTGATAACAGACCCATACTAAGGGATGGAAACGGGAAACTGGCTGTTGACTCTCTGATATCACTGTGTTCTCAGTGGAACCAAATCCCTTTAATGCCCATATAATGAGATCCCTGGTATGCCAGGGGAACCATATCCCTTTTATGCCCATATATGGATATCCCTGATGTCATCAATATTAAGCCCATATCTGTGAATATCTATGGGTACCAGGGGTCTCCAGGTCCGATATACATCACTGCATCACTGGCCAGATGACCAAGACATGGTGCGACCTCGCCCTAAAGGGCAAGTTCGCTTTTCGCCCTTAGGCGTCTTACTGGTACTTTTACTAAGTAAGACATTTTTGTACTTTTTCCACCACTGGTGGCATTCGTAGCATTCTTGTGTAGACGCCATCCGCAGCCTTATCCTGCGGTGCTGTGAGCGTCCATGTCTTTGGTGGTCCATTATTATTTAATAACATGTATATTATTTTTAATACATTCTTTGTATGTAATTTTTACTCAAATGTTTTGATGTTTAATCAAATGTTATGATTTTTAATAAAAGGTTTGCATATAATTTTTGCTTCCAGCGGTCTCATCCCCATCGTCTTTCACTCTGAAGTCCAACACCATCACCACCTCTATCAAGAACTCCTTCTACCCAGGTACACACACACACGCACGCACGCACGCACGCATGCACGCACGCACGCACGCACACACAAGCATAACATTGAATTCCATATTAATAATTTATGAATTTGAAACAGCCAAAAATCAAGTCAAAATCACAATAGGCCTACTGTATATTTCCAAATAATCGCCTGGGGGCAAACAGCCCCCGGGCACGAAATACCCACGGGGGGTTCTAATCGATTTTGCAAATAAATCGAACGGGCAAATAATTGTAAATATACGGTATACAGATATCTGCAACAAACAATAGCACATAGAGCCACATTAAGTGGAATTAAAAACTATTAGATAAAACTGAATTGTGATTTGGCCGAGGGAAAGCATATAATCTTTGAGGAACTCGGCAGCAGACAAATTGCCTATAGCCTATCAGTGGTTCTCTAAGTGGGATCAAGAGACCCTTAGGCTTCATTGCAGGTCTGTAACTCAGAGCGTAGGGTCCATTTGGTCCCATTTGTACACTTTTCAGAGTTTGAAAACCACTGGCCTATGCTGATGAAAAACAGCAACAACGTTTTTACTAACTTGCCCTTCCTCTTATTTTCCCCCTCTCCTGCCCTGTGTGTGTGTGTGTGTGTGTGTATGTGTGTGTGTGTGTGTGTGTGTGTGTGTGTGTGTGTGTGTGTGTGTGTGTGTGTGGGTGTGTGCGTGTGCGTGTGCGCGTGTGCGTGCATGTGTGTGTACGTGTGTGTTAGACCCCTTTGTGCCGACCGCTATACTGGGTAAGCTTTCTTTTCTTTTTCTATCTCGTTCTATCAGCCAATCAGCATTCAGTGTCCTCTGCTACCACCACACATGCACTCATAATAACAGGAAGTTGACATCAAACAACTTAGCACAGAGCAGCTGTTAATATTCATGCTAGCAGCAAATACAAGACTGTAGGAGAAAACAAGACAGGAGCAGAAAGCGAAAGAACTAGAGAGAAAGAGAGAGAGAGATACAGTAAATGGAGAGAACAAGAGAAGAAAGAAAGAGTTTGTCTCCAGTTCATCCATATCTGCTTGTTTGTTGTTGTCTCAGAAAGTGTTTATATTTGCATATTTTATAATAAGTTTGCCTTTTTTTTATAAATATATATACAGTATATTTGATTTTTATTCAATGGTCATTTGACTTTTTCTCAATTTTTTTAACCACATGAACCCTAGCACCCCGATTCTGGGGATGTCATGAAAAAATAACTGAATATTCTGCCAAAAAAAATTGGAAAGCTTTGGCGAAAATAGATTAACATTTGGCGAGAGTAGGGAAACTCCTGACGACAATAGACAAATGGTAAACATTCTGCCAAAAATGGGAAACATTTGGTGAAAATAGTGAAAAACAGCCAATCAAGTCTTTGCTAATTGCACTACAAGGAAGCCTATAGGGTTTAAGTGGTTAAAGGTGTTTTTAATTTTGAATTATTGTTGTGTTTGCGGTGGGCGTCACTCCATTCCCCCCATTCACAACGACCATGTGATGTCACGCCTGTATTTGACCTCTGACCTCTGCATGGACACAACACTTCACCTTGGATGGGGGGGTCAACATCCAATTTCCTACACTCAATAAAGTTTCGGACAAAATAGCTGTAAGCTTATGCCAGGGAACGGGTGCAAAGCAGCATGCAGATCTCCACCAATAAATCATGTTTGGGGGTGTAACACGGCCGCAAAACCTCGCTGAAATTGTCCCGAGTGAATATCTGAGGGGTGGACAACGGCACCTTCGCTCGCAGTACGTAGAGATAGGTACTGTAGTCTGGTTGAAACATGTCTTTTGTGAGGATGGAGTGTTAGTCTTGTTTTCTTTAATTTACCCAGTCACACTGTTCAGTCTCCATTCAGCCTTTTTCACCTGACAATTATGCAAACCACGCCGCCATCTTTTTAATTGGCAACGCTATCCTGCCTCTGGCTGGGTGGAAGTGATGTAGCCAGTATGTTTACATTATGTCGCTAGTGTGGTGGAATTCAGATCAATCAATAATCAATGAGAAAATGAGGAGACAAGACAATGTATTAGGTGGTGGTGGTGGTCAAGTTTATGTAACATGATGTCATGGACAGAAGTACAGTTAACACTCTGGGTGGTAAAGTAGTTCTGCCCCCCGAGGCGCTGTGAGACACAAGAGTTATACTGTGTAGCCAAGGCCTCTGGGACGAGCTGTACCATAACAAGATAGGCTTTACCAAAACAATAGCTACTCAGTCCTAGTGAGACATCTAGACTCTTACAAGCTATCCAGTATCAATAATGTATCATAAGGCTAGATATTAATATAATCAATGAACACATGTCACACATAATCAATCATGATAACATCTAATCTACTACACTAGCCAGCAACAGAATGCATGATATGTTGCTAACGTGTGCAATTTGGAAACAACAGGTGAAAACCTATTTTGTCCAGTGTGAATTGCCAACTTGGACCGTGTGCTGGTTGACGCGTGAGGCCATCAGCTGCATGGCATGGACACTCACACAGATCAGATCGCTTGGCTGTGCCTCACACTACCATATTAAATCATGGGAGTGAGAATGTGTAGTAACGACGCTGGGCTGGGATAGGTACTGTATACCTAGGTGGGGCTAGGAGAAGCTAGGTTAGGCTAGGTAAAGCTAGGTTAGGCTAGGTGAAGCTAGGTTAGGCTAGGTGAAGCTAGGTGAGGCTAGGTGAAGCTAGGTTAGGTGAAGCTAGGCGAGGCTAGGAGAAGCTAGGCGAGGCTAGGAGAAGCTAGGCGAGGTTAGGTGAAGCTAGGTTAGGCTAGGTGAAGCTAGGTTAGGCTAGGTAAAGCTAGGCGAAGCTAGGAGAAGCTAACGAGACAAGATGAGGCCAGGCCAGGGCTGGACGGGGACATAAATTCGTCCATGGCATCTTGGCCCAGACTGGCCCACCACAACCTGCGTAAACCGAACATGGAAGATCTACAAGCCCACAATGCGTCAAGGCAGAGGCGCGTTGTGGGCTTGTATCGGCACGAGGTTAGGCGAGACCATGATGGCTAGGTGAGGCTAGGATAGTTAGCAGCTGAAACCTTAATGTTGCTTAAATACTGTTTCCTCTCTTTTCTTTTCTATCTGTCCAATGATTAAAGTCCCCATTAATGGTAAGTGTGGCAATGTGTGAGGGAGGGGGAGGGGGGTCCCTGTCACCCAATCAGCATGCAGCCCACAACTCCTCCCCGCATTGACGTTATCAGTTGGCATGGCAACGCTGTCATTCACCATCCTCATCCCATCACATCATCCTAAACCAATCGTTTAGCAGGTCCCGCCTCCCTGGGGCCTCTCGCTCTCTCCGATTGGTTATTGTGTCTGTTGTTGTGGTGCAATGTGTCTCATCTCTCCTCCACCAATTACTGGTCATTGCTCGTTACATCGCCGTCAGTACAACCGTGATTGGTTGAGCTGTGTATGTAGTGAGCTAATTGATTGGACAGTGAGGTCTCAGGCCAGCCAATGAGAGCAGAGATACAGATAGTAGAGAGTTCATTCTAGTGCCAACCATGATGTCATAGATGATGTCATAATATATGATGTCATACTATCTAGCAAAGATAACTCTACTTAATCTAAAAACAAGATATGATAAGTAATCACATAACAGTGTCCAGCACATCCAGGTCATATTGACATCATGAGATTGTCCAGTAGCCTACATATTCATACTGACATCACATTAGGGGTCATACATTGATTGATTGATTGATTGATTGATTGATTGATTGATTGATTGACATTAAAGCAGCTTGAGGGTGTATTCCCGTTTGCGGTCCATTCATGATAAAAGGATAGCAGAGTGGTGTGTCGTGCCTTTGGTTGCATTCCCTGTGTGGAGTCACTCAAACAACACAGATAAAGACACACAAGCATCATACCTACAACATTCCAGTCCCTCCTTCATCGTAGTGACCTCATCCTGGTGATGTCATCATAGTTACAGGACATGAACACACAGGTGTTGTATTGTCTGCCTAAAGATTGTGACGTTACTGTCTCTCCTCTCCCCTCCCCTCCCCTGTAGATGACAGTCACACTATGACCAGTGAGACCAGCAGTCTGGTGCAGCAGTCTCACAGTCAGAGCTACAAGAAGAAGCAGAGAGGAGCAGATGCAGCAGACGTTGCTCCTTATCAAACAGGACAGCTTCATCCAGCCATCAGAGTGGCTGATCTGCTGCAGCACATCACCCAGATGAAGTGTTCTGAAGGATATGGATTCAAAGAGGAGTATGAGGTAATAAACACTAATACACTGAAATACACACTAACAACAACACACCACATCACCCATATGAAGTGTTCTGAAGGATATGGATTCAAAGAGGAGGAGATGATGCCTTAACCCATTTAGAACGGGTACACATTATTGTGTATCATTATTTTATGCTTTAACTACTGAAAAATAGCAGATATACAAGCTCACAGCGCGGCACCGAGTGCTGCGCTGCGAGCTTGTAGATCTGCTATTTTCGAAAAATCGTGAAAATTAGAATTTTGACCCGATTCTAATAAGTGTCTTTTGAATCCTTCTAAGATTTTTTGAAAAACCTGTTTCTATGGCAGCAATCTGACCAGCCATCGTCAAAAGAAAAGGTCCTTTTCACTTAAATGGAGCTCAGTTAGTCTGTTCTTGAGAGACTACTACCGTATGTCAGTGGTTCTCAAACCTTTTCATGTGAAGGACCCCCAAAATGATATTTATTTGACCACGGACCCCCATCTCAAAATATTTAGTTCCAGGGACCACCCAGAAGCAAAATCTGAGTTACAAACGTTCGCTTTGAAAATACATATATTCAAAGATTTGCACACATTTTCACGACTTTTTCAAAAACAGCAGATCTAGTGCCGCACTGTGAGCTTGTATATGCTATTTTTTACTGATTAAAGCATTCAATAATTCTAGGCCTAAATTTAATAAACACTCATACACTGAAATAGGCACTAGGGCTGGACTGGGACATACATTCGGCCCTGGCATCTTGGTCCAGACCGGTCCACCACAACCGGCGCAAACCGAACCGAAAAGAAGATCTACCGGTACAAGCCACAACGTGTCGAGGCAGCGACAAGTTGTGGGCTTGTATCAGCTGTTAAATGTTTGGGGGGTACTCCTGCGAGGCCAGTATTCAGACGATAGACAAGCCCGTCATGTGATGTCTCACATGAGAGAGGGAGAGGGAGAGGGAGAGGGAGAGGGAGAGGGAGAGGGAAAGGGAGAGGGAGAGGGAGAGGGAGAGGGAGAGAGAGAGAATCATGTTTGGTCCGTAACCCAAACATGGGTACCGAGCAGGGGCATAGTCCCGCAGATTTAAAATGATTCCAAAACGGAACTAAAACATCCTATGATTGGCCGCTAGTTGCGCTGTTTCCCCCCCCCCCCGGCCGATCGCAAAAAGAATTGTTCTCCATTGGACCCCGTTCATTTTCCCCTTTCGTTTTCTAACCTTAATTAACATTTTCATAAATACTTTATGGTTCCTATCGCTAGTTAAAAATTGCCTTTCAATCACGATGATATGCGTTTTGTGAAAATAAGGTCCCATTTATGTTTAAATTGATGATAAAGTTGCGGGGGGTGTGGCCAACTAAACTGATACCAGCCGGCTGTGTTCTTCTTCGTGTGCTGTATTTCGGGAGGCTCCGACCACATTCTCCCATGTACTGTATCTCTGCGGTTGCACGTGACCATTGGCAGCCAATAGCTTCCTCTGGTGCTTTTACAATCTATGATTGTAAAAGGACCCAAAATGCGTCATTTGCGCTGCATAGAAACCAATGGCTTCGCTTTGTCCATATTTTACAGTCTATGGTACCGAGCCAGTGTACCGAACACTGATCTAGCAGCAACACCGTCAGTTGCCCTCCCTCCCTTGCCCTCCCTCCCCAACTATGGACTGTTTTCTCCTCTTCTCACTCAGCAGTCTAAGGGCTGCGTGTCGCCTCGGGACCAAACACTACAAATTCACATGTTTTACCCCTCAGCTGTTATTCTGTTCAACTCTAAATCCTAGTGCCCCCCTTACCCACCCCATTCCCTCGGCCCCAGTGGTGGATTTACGCGGTGGCTTTTGGTGCTTAAGCACCACTATTTTCTGGACTAGCACCAGTAGTTTTCGGGGGCTAGCAAAATCGGGAGAGAGACGGTCAGACGGAGAAAAGTGTGATACCCAAGTGCAGTACTACTCCTAAACAACGGCACTTCTCTCTCTCTCTGTTTCTCAATGTCTCTCTCTCTCTCTCTCTCACCCTCATCACTCTCTCTCCCATGCACGTTTGGTTGCACAAAAACACACAGGTTAAGCTACACTTTTTCCTGTTAATAATAACCTGCGTGAAATAAGCTGCATTGGGAGGTAAGCGGGAGACACTTTATTGTGAAAGTAAGACAGGAAACGATAGTTGTTGCTGGGTTGGCCCTAGTTGTCGGTTTGTTATGTTAAGCTGCATTGGTTTGGAATAGCCTACGAGCGCGCAGTTTAAGTTATACATGATGAATGGACAGCCAAAACAATTTGTATTCTCAGAACAGTTTAGCCTACACATTCATTTGCGAACGGGGGCGCTGGGGGGAGAGAGAAGACAGCAGTCTATTTCAGCGTCATCTTGCAATGCGCACTGTTAACCCATGGCCCATGGGAATTATGGAAGGCACGCAGGACAACTAACAACCCATATAAAAGAAACATTATACACTCAATTGAAGTTCTTTATGAGGAGATGTTATGGAAACTGTACAAGATCACCACCAAAGCCTTTACAACTTTCCCAAAGTTGCATATAAGAGAGAGGCCAGAGGGGCTTTTCATCAATCTTTTTCCAAAAACTGGGACAAATGGATAAACAGGATAAAATATGCTGCTCTGCTGTTGATTGTTGTCAACTGGTTTTGGAATCTAATTCTTCTGGATGGTGAGTACACTTGACTGCTGCTGCAGCTTGCCTATGCCTAACTCTTTTCTTGATGTCAAAAGTTGTCCGCTAAGACAAATGTTACTTAAATCATCAGTTGTTTTGCTCAACCTAAGGGGTGGGTGGGGACTGGGAGACTGCTGGTGAATAGGGCAAAATTACTGCAAAACTTAAAAAATAAATTAATAAAACTGCGGGGGCCCGCGGCAAAAGCTCCCTGCTACACCCCCTGCTGCTCAGGGCTAGAACCGCGCCTGCTCGGCCCCCCTCTACACCACAGTTTGATAGTATACGGCCCGGGCTGCGACTCCCTCACAGGAAAACAAATATTTAAAAAAAAAAAAAAATTATAAAAGGCAGCAGATTTTGAGGCAAATTAATTACAGTTTGAGTCCACAGCTGCATTCCACTGATGCAGGTATCTGTATGTACTCAGTTGACATAATGCGATGTGTCTCATCAGTGACCTATGAAGTGGTGCATTTAAGACAACTCATGTATGTCATGCATGGGCAACTGGCGGCCTGGGGGCCTTCATTTAACGTGGCCCTCAGTTTAATATCGGAATACTGATATAATATTGATTTCAGCTCCAAACATGTAAACATGACCCGCTTAACAGTAGCATTTTAATAATATAGTATTAAAATGTTATAGTGTATGTTTATGTCCAAGTGTATTTACGTTTTTAGCTTGTAGATCTGCTATTTTTGCTACTTTTGTGTGACATAGAATGACGAAGTAGGGCATTAATTTACGAAAAAAGGTGAAATACAGAGTTAACAGTTTTCTGCCCGACAGGATGTTAATGCAATGTGGCCCTCTGGGGTGAGTGTGGAAATATAGTGGCCCTCTTTATCATCAAAGTTGTCCACCCCTGATGTAAGTCATCTTTTCACTGTGACCTAAGATCACACCAGGTTGACACATAGAGCTGTTAAAAGAAAGAAAGAAAGAAAAAAAAAGGCATAATTTTGGGTCTAACAAATCATGCAGTTTTCTTATACTTTTACTGTATGCGTGGAAAGAAATAAAATGCTGCCCACCCATGCTCTACAGCAACACGATCTATTAAACCCCCTCCTCTCCCCGTTCGCTCAACACGCTCGACACCAACACAATCTAACACACACTCCTACATAACACCTCACTCTCACTTTAGTGAAAGACTGTCTTTAAAAATCTGCGTGCGTGTGTGCGTGCGTGCGGTAAGTACACCATTTTAAGTAACATCCATTTGCAACTTTCTGCTGAAGAATATAAACATGTCACACACACACACACACACACACACACACACACACACACACACACAGACATCTCTCTTTTGGCCCACAAAATAGTGGGCATATTTATTGTGTGTGTGTGTGTGTGTGTGTGTGTGTGTGTGTGTGTGTGTGTGTGTGTGTGTGTGTGTGTGTGTGTGTGTGTGTGTGCGCGCGTGCGTGCGTGCGTGCGTGCATGCGTGTGTGTGTGTGTAGGAGAGAGAGAGAGAGAGAGAGAGAGAGAGAGAGAGAGAGAGCGTTTGCCAGTGTGCTTGCGCGCGCGAGTGTGTGTGTGTTAGTGTGTACTCAGTATTTATAATGGATCAGCCCTGAGGGCAGCCCACTGGCAGAAAGCACGCGCGCGCACACACACACACACACACACACACACACACACACACACACACACACACACACACACACACACACACACACACACACACACACACACACACACACTCACTCCCCAAAAAAAAACACTCATACACGTATTCCCGCCTGGAGCAATTTCACCCTCCATTTGCAGAGAGTACACACCAAGAAACTATGCAGGGTCTTTTTTCTCTCTCATTCCGTTTGGTCTCTCTCTCATTATCCCTCTCCTTTGCCTCTCATTAACACTCAGTCTGTCTGTCTGTCTGTCTGTCTGTCTGTCTGTCTGTCTGTCTGTCTGTCTGTCTGTCTGTCTGTCTGTCTGTCTGTCTGTCTCTGTCTCTGTCTCTCTCTCACACTCTGTCTGTCTCTCTCTGTGTCCATCTCTATCTCCATCACTCTCTCTGTCTCTCTCTGTCTCTCTCTGTCTGTCTGTCTCTCTCTCTCTCTCTCTCTCTCTCTCTCTCTCTCTCTCTCTCTCTCTCTCTCTCACTCTCTCTCTCTCTCTCTCTCCTTCTCATTCCCTCTGTCACTCTCGGAATCTATCTTTATTGTCTCCACCAGCCGAAGGCATGGGGGAGAGTATGTTTTCCCCTCCGTCCGTCCGTGTGTCCGTGCGTCCTCGCAGTTTGTGTGCACCTAATCTCAATCGCCGTTGGCCTGGTCGCTGCCAAAGTGAGACATACACACATTCCCTGGATGCCAATCTAGAACCTCTGCCCTAAATTCTTCAAATGGGCCTTTTCTAGCGCCACCTAGTGGCCGATGTTTGCAAAACACATTTCTGTGCACTACTCTTACAGATTTTGTCCAAAAATCCTACAAATCGGTAGGCAGTATCTCGACAGTCATGTGATCGATTGCATATTCCATCCTGATTGGCTAAGATTGGCTTCCAAAGTTTGTAGGATTGAGCCGTTTTGAAAAAAATGCCTCAAATCACAAACGCAAAGTGCAATTATCATGAAATCGCGCACACACGTTCCCACTAGGCCGAGGAAGAAATACCACTTAATTTCTTAATAACCCTAACCCTAACCCTAACCCTAACCCTGGAGATTTTATCCATAAATCACACAAATCGGTACACAGTATCTCTATAGTCATGTGATCAAGTCTGATCCGTCTGATATTTCATATTCCATCCTGATTGGCTAATATTGGCTTCCAAAGTTTGCAGGATTGCTCTGTTTTTGAACAAAATGCCTAAAATCATCAACGCAGCTTGCGATTACCGTGAAATTCGTCACACATATTCCCACTAGGTCAAGGAACAAATGCTACCTTTTTCACATTGGCCTGTTATTGCGCCACCCGCAGGTAGACTTTAGCAAAACACATTTTTGGAACACAATGCCTCAAATCATGCATGCAGCGTCCGATTGCCATGAAAGGTCTAAGGTGAAGAACACATGCCACCCTTTTTACACTGGCCTATTATACAGTAGCACCACCAGGACGCCTGGCCTGGTGGAGACCTGTGCTCGGAAGAGCACTGCTTCTAGTTTAAAATGAGTTTATTATATGAATACAAACATTACATGTACGTGTATATTATATTAATACAAACAATACTATTTATGTGTATATAATATTAATCATTTAAACTAGAATGTCCGATAATATCGGGCCCCCATATTAACATAAAAAGATTATATCAGAAAACATCTGTATTGGTTTTTATTTACAGTATTAGTTCAACTGCTGTATAGGCTATTTTGCCCAGAAAATTCTTAAAATTTGAAAGCTTTGTTGCATTTATGAAAGCATCCAGTGGGGCATCACAATAATTATTAGGCATAATGGGACCTATTTTCGTCCTTGCCTTATCCCTAAACTTCTTTGCCTTTTTTACTAAAAAAAAAACAGAAAAACATTTTAAAATAGTTTAAAGCCATACTGTGTAAGATGACCAACTAGTGGTCATTAGCCCTATAGCAAACCGCGGTCGCGTCCGCGTCTTTCGGACGTTTTTCGTACCTTCAGACCCCCGCGTCTGCCTCCACCTCGCTGAGATCTATCTTTTAAGGGGTCCCTTGTTCCTGTGCGTTCAGTAATTCCAGAGATACGGACTCCTTCACCCTGCCTGGTAGGCGAAATTACCTAGAGAAGGGATGGTACAAGCGGGCGACAACAAATATGGCTGCCATAGCGACCCCACTTCAAGATGCGCTGTGATTGGCCGGCAGTTGTATAACCCTCGCTGTGATTGGCCGGTAGTGTGATGACGCAATTTTGGCGCGAGATCCGGTCCACGGCAAGGATCTCAGTTTACATATAGAGAAGGCTTTACAGGCTGAAATTCACGGCGCGGATCTTCTAAAACTTTTGTGATTTAATAGTTAGGAGAATTTTAAGATTTGTTTTATAAAAAAAGTTACATAGTACAACTTTAACTAGCCGATCAACAGCTTTTAGATCGGCTATTTGAAGTATTTTAAAATGTTTTTCTATATAGTAAAACAAAAGGCAAAGAAGTTTAGGGATAAGGGATTAAGGCATGGACGAAAATAGGGCCCAATGTGTTAATTCCACTACAGGACTGGTTGGGCAATATTGGAAAATTGGTTACCAATATCGGACAACCCTAATTAAAACCTTATATACTTTATTGACCAGAGTAACCCAGGAGTCTCTTTGCTGAAACATCCTCAGTGTTTATTTAAAACAGCACTATGTACGTTTTTAACAACTGTAGCATATCATTATAAAGTTACATGTTTAAGCAATAACAATTATCCTTCCATAAATGTATAGAGTAGACCGAGGGGGGTCCCTGCTAGGTGCTTGACTGTATTACTATGTATAGACTCAGGGGGTCCCTGCTAGGTGCTTGACTGTATTACTATGTATAGACTCAGGGGGTCCCTGCTAGGTGCTTGACTGTATTACTATGTATAGACTCAGGGGGTCCCTGTTAGGGGCTTGACTGTATTACTATGTATAGACTCAGGGGGTCCCTGTTAGGGGCTTGACTGTATTACTATGTATAGACTCAGGGGGTCCCTGCTAGGGGCTTGACTGTATTACTATGTATAGACTCAGGGGGTCCCTGCTAGGGGCTTGACTGTATTACTATGTATAGACTCATGAGGGTCCCTGTTAGGGGCTTGACTGTATTACTATGTATAGACTCAGGGGGTCCCTGCTAGGTGCTTGACTATATTACTATGTATAGACTCAGGGGGTCCCTGCTAGGTGCTTGACTGTATTACTATGTATAGACTCAGGGGGTCCCTGCTAGGTGCTTGACTGTATTACTATGTATAGACTCAGGGGGTCCCTGCTAGGGGCTTGACTGTATTACTATGTATAGACTCAGGGGGGTCCCTGTTAGGGGCTTGACTGTATTACTATGTATAGACTCAGGGGGTCCCTGCTAGGGGCTTGACTGTATTACTATGTATAGACTCAGGGGGTCCATGCTAGGGGCTTGACTGTATTACTATGTATAGACTCAGGGGGTCCCTGCTAGGGGCTTGACTGTATTACTATGTATAGAATCAGGGGGTCCCTGCTAGGTGCTTGACTGTATTACTATGTATAGACTCAGGGGGGTCCCTGTTAGGGGCTTGACTGTATTACTATGTATAGACTCAGAGGGTCCCTGCTAGGGGCTTGACTGTATTACTATGTATAGACTCAGGGGGTCCCTGCTAGGGGCTTGACTGGATTACTATGTATAGACTCAGGGAGTCCCTGCTAGGGGCTTGACTGTATTACTATGTATAGACTCAGGGGGTCCCTGCTAGGTGCTTGACTGTATTACTATGTATAGACTCAGGGGGTCCCTGCTAGGTGCTTGACTGTATTACTATGTATAGACTCAGGGGGTCCCTGCTAGGTGCTTGACTGTATTACTATGTATAGACTCAGGGGGTCCCTGCTAGGTGCTTGACTGTATTACTATGTATAGACTCAGGGGGTCCCTGCTAGGGGCTTGACTGTATTACTATGTATAGACTCAGGGGGTCCCTGCTAGGTGCTTGACTGTATTACTATAGGGGAGACGATGAGTTTCATCCTGGTATTTGCCAAGACACCAAGGCAGAACGGCCAGTCAATACTGTCATCACCAGAAATGCTTGCGTGAACTCTTGGTCAAAGAAGTCAAAGACGTTGGCTGCCATGTTATTTGTGTCCAAAGTTGCCACTGATATCCCAGACTACATAGTGCTGCTTTAAATGTCAGAGTATGTTAAATGAACACTTAATGCACTACATTGTAAACTTATACATCTGCTATTCTTGCTTAAAATGTGCCTATTTTAATATTGCCTAGGTTATTACATAGCATCACCTTCTTAAACCAATGGCTTAAGTCATTTATTTCAAAGATAACTTGGGCCTTTAGTTTAAGAAGGTAAATATAGCTTATTAGTGGTGTGTCAGGAGAGTTAATATGCATAAAACAAGTACAATACTTGTAAATGTCTTATGTATAATAAACACTATTAATTGCAGGCTCCACAATCTGATAACAATAGATTACTAGACCAGTGATGTCATTACGTGCGCATCCCGCATCAAAAACTCATTCAAGTCGCCCAGGGACTCATTCATGTCATGGTCCTGGGGTCCCGGGGATGCGCCTCCATTGGAGTCCATGTTAAAATAATTTACCGGGTCGCGGTAAAATAAAAACATTTTAAAATTCCACAGACACCACCATTGTTCATGGGTGAAAGCATCCTACTTTACCCTACGTTAACACAAATAAAATCCACGTAGAAAGTCTTAAACAGGCGATAGAAACGTCAATGTTTTGATTCCACCGACGTCCGACGCCATTTTGTGCGCCCGAATTCATTAGGGGCACATGTTTTAGTAGTTTTAGTAGTTCTAAGTTCAAACATTAGCCAAATTGTAAAATAAATATAAGAAATAGGCACATTTTGAAAATAGCCGCTCACAGCGCTCGAAAACATTGTATTGAGGACTCATAAAACTTTTCTGGGACCCATTTGAATGACCACCTGTGGGTCCCGGGACCCATTACATTGAAAACCTAGTAACATCACTGCTAGACTATCATTTTGTTTAAAATAACAATTCAAACTGCTTTATGTATATAGCTGTCCGTCAGTCTGTCACACATCACACGTCACACTTTTGCCCTGCTCATATCTCCGCAACCGTTCCCCACGATCCATGCCAGATTTTGCACACACACTCCTTGCCTGCCAAACCACAACCTAAATTCTCACATGACCCTCTTCTAGCGCCACCATGATGCCGATTCTTGCAAAACAAATTTTTGGACACTGCTCCTACACATTTTGACCTAAAATCACGCAAATCGGTACACACTTGGTCTACACTCATCTCATCACCATGGATCTGTCCCATATAGCGCCACCATCAGGCCGATTTTTTCAAACACATTTTTGGACACTGCTCCTACAGATTTTGCCCTAAAATCATGCAAATCGGTACACAGTATGTCTACACTCATGTCATCAACATGGATCTCTCCCATATAGCGCCACCATCAGGCTGATTTTTTCAAACACTTTTTTGGACACTGTTCCTACACATTTTGCTCTCAAATCACGCTGCGACCTGACGGTCGCTTATCTCCCAATTAGGGAGTCTTACTGGTGTATATAATTATCAATATTTGCCAGACCCATGAAATGGGTAGGCCTACATAAGCAAATGTCGGTCTGTCCGGGTTTTCTATATAAAGGGTATATATGATGATGACTTGATGATGACATGCCTATAAAAGGCATGATGTCATAAATGATGATGACAGACAGGGGGTCTGGCACAACCAGGTTGACCTGGTCTAGTTATAATAGAAACACATCAGATCTGACTGATAGCTGATGATTTTCTCTCGATCCTTCATGCTTCTCGTTAATTAATTAACCTGATTGGACAGATTAACAAGGTAAGATGCTCCTCCCCCTTCAATTCAATATCTCCTTCTTGAATCTTGAATCTTCCCCTTTACAATGTCGACATCCTGTCTATTCCTGTATACAATGTCGACATCCTGTCTATTCCTGTATACAATGTCGACATCCTGTTTAACATCCTGTTTACAATGTAAACATCCTGTTTCTACCTCAAAATGTAAAACATCCTGTTTCTTCCATTTTCTGCTTAAAACATCCCGTTTCTTCCAGTTAAAACATTCTGTTTCCTCTTAAAACATCCTGTTTCTTCCACTTAAAACATTCTGTTTCCTCTTAAAACATCCTGTTTCTTCCTCTTTACAATGTGAACATCCTGTTTAACATCCCAATGGGTACGGGCAGACAGAGAGCGGCAAGCTAAAAAATTATGACCAAAGCGTCATTTGGCAGTTGCTGATGCTGACGAACCACATGACGCATGTGGTTCAGCTCAGCTCAACTGTCACCCGGCAGCAGGGCAGGAATTTCATGAAGGCCATGGCCGCCGTTGCCCCTCTGTTTGGCCTTGTGCCTCTCAAACCAATGGCATGACCTGAGGCCACAGTGGCCTTAATGCCCTAGCTGACTGTAGCACTTTTTACTCTGTCTCTTTCTTGTCAATATGTAGACAGTAGACACCGGTGTATCTTTCTTGTCATGTATAGACACCAGTGTCTTTTGTTGAGATTCTGACATCTTAACTCCCCTGAGTCCCTATCTTTAAACCAATCCAGTGACTTTGATTGGTGCAGGGCTGAGCATGCATCAGATTGTAAATACCATCATTAATCTATTTCACTGCAGATTAGGTTATCATCCCTAACCCAACAAATTCTTTCAATTGATAAAATCGTGTTTTATTTGATGGCCTTCCTGTCCTGGCATTTGGCCTTTGTGCCCTCAAAAAATGGACAACACCAAAGGCCAAGTGGCCTTGCCCCTAAAGTGATGAAATACCAGGCCTGCCCGGTGTGGTGATAGGCACTAACCAATGGTACAGATCTAAACGCCGGAAGACCGGCACTTTGTTAACACTCCCATCAGCTGCTCAAATTGTCAAAGTTCAAAGGAGCGGCAGGAAATGCTGCTACTATCGGCGTTATTCAGAGCCAAACGACTCTAGATGTGTTACCGTACCCATTGTAACCCCTTTTCTACCTCACAATATCCTGTTTCTACCTCTTTACATTGTAAACATCCTGTTTAACATCCTGGGTACAATGTAGTCTCGCGTAGCCAGACCAGGGACGTGCAGAGAATGTTAGAGAGACAGGGGCTGACATTAATAAAAGGGCCTTTTGGTGGAAATATCGAAAATAGCAGACCTCCAAGCTCACAACACTTCGCGCTGCGACGCGTTGTGAGCTTGGAGGTCGGCTATTTTCAATATATTCACCAAAAGGCCCTTTTAGACTCACTGTAAAACTCACAGTAAAAACTGCATTCATGGTCTGGAGAGGGCACTTTTTACAGACAGATAAAAGGGCAGGGGCACAAGCCCCCTTTGATGTCTACTGTGCATGTGCCTGAGCCAGACATCTATTCCACAATCTCCGAATGCTATATAGAGTCTGGAACTACAACTCCTGAACGGCGAGTAATGGAAACTGGCATTTCCGTTCATGAAATATATTTTACTAGTAAGACACCTCAGGGCGACATGCTAGGGCGAGGTCGTGCCAATTCTTGGCCCTCTGGCCAGTGATGTATATCGGACCAGTTACCCATATATGGAGATCCATGTACTGTATATAGTACATATCCCTTTTATGCCCATACATGGAGATCCCTGTCTGAACCAGCCGCACAGATATGGGCTGTCTTCCTCCATATATGGGCATTCCCATATGAAGTCCTGTTAGATATGGGCTTAATATTGATGACATCAGGGATCTCCATATATGGACATAAAAGGGATTCTGTTAGAGTGGTTCCCATGACATCAAAACATACAATATATTTTATGCCCATACGGAGATCCCTATCTGAACCAGCCACACAGATAGGGGCCATGGCTTGGCCATCTGGCCAGAGCATTACAGGGAGGAGAGTGGCGTCACGCTTTGATCTCGCCGCAGACAGGAAGTGGCGTCGCTGGAGCCTGGTGACATTCCTACAGCTTTTCAGCCCCGTCCATCTCCATTGTATTTCACTCGCTGGTTAGTAGACTAAATCACGTCTTTTTCACCCTTTTAACACATTCACGGGCCTCTCCAAGGCCGGCAACATTATTATTTCACGTAATCGGCTCTAGTTAGTTTAATGTAAGATATTTTACTTTATTGACTTTTAAATTATTTACTTTATTGACTTTAAAATTGACTTAAATTAACTAGGAGAGGCCCGCGAATGTGTTAAAAGGGGGAAAAGACATGATTCAGTCTACTTACCAGCGAGTGAAAATGCCTTGTTTACAATGGAGGTGGACGAGGAATATCACCAGACTCCAGTACGCTAAATAGTGACGTCACGTCCGCTCACAATGGGAGTCGACGTAAGTGTCATAACTCTCTCTTTCTACGGGTCTGCATCTGGCCAGTGATATATATCGATGACATCAGGGATCTTCATATATGGGCATAGACCCTCAAATAATTGGCAAAACCCTGAGATTGATAACATGATAACATTAACATTAAAATAAATAACGTGAGATTTTCAAGTGTGCCCTGTTCCAGAAAAGGTTGGGAACCATTCACATCAAAAACTGATTTGATTCCTATATGAATGCACGCCATAGACTGTAAAAGATATGGACGGCGGGAACCCATTGGTTTCTATGCCTCGAAAATGAAGCTTTTTTTGCCCTTGTATGGGTGTCATCATTGTTTACTGGTAGCCAATTGGAATGCTATTGGCAGCTAACGGTCACATGCAACCACAGGGAGACATGGGACATTCATTGTCTTGAGCTTGCCGAAAATAAAGCACATGAAGAAGAATCATCACAAGCCCCTCCTAAAGCATACCCTGCTATAACATCAAATATAACATAAATTGGACCATATTTTCCACAAAACACATATGGTGATTGAAACAAGGCTTTAAACTAGCAACAGGAAACAAGTAATTATGACAATGTTTATTAAGGTAAGAAAATCCAATGTAAAAGTTGGGGGGAAATGAACGGAATCCTATGGAGAACATGTTGCTTCTGGTACCAGAACAGCGCAACTAGCGGCCAATCATAGTAACTTTTAGTTCTGTGTTTGCTTCATTTTAAATCCGGACAACTGGCCCCCTGATGCACGCACACACACTCTCACTCACTCTCACTCACTCTCTCTCTCTCTCACACACACATACGCGCGCACACACACACACACACACACACACACACACACACACACACACACACACACACACACACACACACACACACACACACACACACACACACACACACACACACACAGAAGTAGACATACATGTACAGTAGAGAGTAAGATGGGATTGCGTTGTCTCCTCTTCCTGTGGTCCAATGACATGGCTGCTTGTCAGTGCGTTTCTGTGGGTCTGGCCAATGAGAAGGCAGGATCCTGGTGCCTGGAGGGATATAGGACAAGCCTGAGGGCATTGCACTAAGTACTGTGTACACACGCACACGCGCACACACACACACGCACACACACACACACACACACACACACACACACACACACACACACACACACACACACACACACACACACACACACATTATAATATTATATTATTTAAGCACACACAGGCACCTGGCAATTCACATTTATAGAAGATAATATTTTTTCTACAAATGTGCTTTTGGCTTCACTTGTTGATTAAAAGACATTAATAACAATAAACCTGTGAATTATCGTGTATCACATTAAAACATAATGAACCAGTAATTCATAATAACAGTGTATTATTAAAAGTGTATTTGTTAAGAGATAAATATTGTAAATGGTGTTGGTTGCTGCAGTGCTTCTAGCCCACAGCTAGAGCTAGGTCAGGTTTATGAATTCTATGAAGGACATTTTCCTATATAAAGCTGTTATGTGATAACACTTTATAATAACTATGCGTTATACAGTAAGTAGTTAATAGACCATTCATATAAACTCTTATGTGTAATGGACGACTACCGGCTCCGCCCCCTCCAAAAGCTGCCTCCGCCACTATCACAGCGCGCCGCTATTGGCTTCATTCACTTCAATGGGAAATACGGCGGATTGTACACACATTTTACACATTAAATATTAATTCCGTTTTGGACCCAGAGCTTCGAAATCTCTTCCAATCCATCAACAAGGCCTGGATCTGCATTGGAAAAAATATTTAGACCTTTACACTTTTAAAACAATACGACATAGGAATATATAAGGTCGCAGCAGAGGAATAAGGAACATGTCCATGGTTGCTGGACCACAGAAAGCCGTTTCAAACCAATTTAAATATGAATGGACTGTATTGGCCTAAACGACAATAACCCATGACTACAAACACCTTATTTGTTATGTTAAATAGCAACTGATATGTAATGTACGTCTGTGAATGTCTGAATGAACAGGGGTAGCGACGCGAAGTGTTGTATTTCAACTCTGCTTTCGACTGCAGGCTGTGGGTAGGGGCGTCACAAGGGGGGGAAAAGTGGGACTGACTTACCAGGGCCCACGGTGGAAGGGCCTTAATTATTTTAGACTTTATCGATTGAAAAATAGCAGATATACAAGCTCATAGCGCGGCACTGAGTGCCACGCTGCGAGCTTGTAGATTTGCTATTTTTGAAATCCCACGATGAAGAACATTCATGTGGGCCCACAGCGAATCCTTGTACCCAGGGCCCAGAATTTGATGCGACACCCTCTCCCTCTGCGGCTCGGCAGCTAAACTTGTCAGGAATCGCGAACATTTCACGCCAGAGATATCAAATGTTATAGATAAGATTTATAAGCAATCGGCATGATAAGAAACATGTAGCCTACATTTTATTCTGGTTGGTTGTTTGTGTAATGGAGAGTAATAGCCTCTAAACTAATCAGTGAAAAGTGAAAACGGCTCTGTATAGGTCCAGCAGACAGGCGATTTCATTGTTTTAAAAGTTTAAAGGTCTACATATTTTTCCAATGCATATCCAGGCTTTTGTTGACGGATTGGACGAGATTTCGAAGCTCTGGGTCCAAAACGGAATTAATATTTAATGTGTAAAATCCGCTGTATATCCATTCAAGTGAATGGTGCGGCTGTGATTCTCGTCGGAGGTCTCGGCGGAGAGGTGGGGGCGGAGCTCCCGGTAGTCATGAATTGTGGACAGTCTATATTCTGTCCATACCACGTACATACATTTAAAGTAAATATATTACATATATAATATTACTATGTTGCATACAATGTACACAATTGTGTAACACACACACACACACACACACACACACACACACACACACACACACACAAATCTTAAGATTACAGACAGACAGAGAGAGAGAGAGAGAGAGAGAGAGAGAGAGAGAGGTGTAGATGGAGTCGGAAATCTGAATTGAAACATTCCTAATATATATTATTCATAAAGGCTGTGTGTGTGTGTGTGTGTGTGTGCGCGCGCGCGTGCGCGTGCGTGCGTGCGTGCGCGTGCGTGTGCGGGTGTGCGTGCGGGCAGTCAGTGTGGACGTGTCTGTGTGTGTGTGTGGGGTGGGAGGTACGCATGCTCATCTATTCTCATTTTAAACTATTTGATCATCTCTGCTCTCAGGCTGGAAATAGCCGGTGTGTTTGTCTTTTAGATTAAAATGCCTCTTGATAGGATAGTTTGAGTAACCCCCTACCTGTCTCTGATGTCTCTGTCTCTAGAGTTTTTTCGAGGGTCAGTCGGCGGCGTGGGACTCGGCCAAGAAGGACGAGAACCGCATGAAGAATCGCTATGGCAACATCATCGCCTGTACGTAAGAGCTATGGGAGTTAGAATGTTGTAAAAGGAAAACAATGAGCTGCCCATACAAGCTATGGGAGAGTTAGTATGGTGTAAAAGGAAACAATGTGCTGTCCGTACAAGCTATGGGAGAGTTAGAATGTTGTAAAAGGAAAACAATGAGCTGTCCGTACAAGCTATGGGAGAGTTAGAATGGTGTTAGAGCGAAACAGTCAGAAGGTGTCAAATATTTCAATTAGAATGGCCGCAGTCACAAAATGTTCTGTACTGTAATTGGTCAGGAAGATGAAGTAATGAGACCAAGTTCACCTCTTTGTTAACATTTTGTGTTGATGCTGTCGGTAGGCCTAAGTCGCAGACAGTATGAACGCCATTCATTTAAGATGTTGTCTCCACACAGAACTTAAATATTACAGGCCTTATTGCGGCCAGAAAGTGTTAAAATGATCTTGTTTTGTGGCCACACACACCTGTTCATTAATTATGCCTGGTTGTCAGCTGAAGTTAGCCACACCCACAGTGTTGTTGAATGGTAAAAAGGGGAGGGGATGATATTGTATTTCAATTGGGAAGTAACCAAA
>NC_137828.1:57949326-58079326 GCF_963921795.1 Nannobrachium achirus | reverse complement strand
GCCACATTGACATTGAAAGCTCTATCACAGAAGGAGGGATGGAGAGGTCAGAAGACCCCAGGTTCCGTGCTGGGGAGTAAGTCTGACAGGTACTGTGGCCCTAGGGCATGGAGAGCTTTATAAGTGAGGAGGAGCACTTTGTGATGCTGAACTTAACCTGAAGCCAGTGTAGGTGTTCAAGGGTGATGGTGATGTGCTGCCAAGGCTTGGTAATGGGGATCACTCTGGCAACTTTTTTCTTTTGCACATACTTTTGCAGTTTGTCCAGGGCTTTGTTGGGGAGCCCGAACAGGACTCGGTTACAGTAATCCAGGCAAGATAGGTGATGACAGTGTGGATGAGGTTCTCAGCAGCGTAGTCTGAGAGTGACGGGCCAAATCCGGAAATGTTTTTGAGGTGGAAGAAGGCGGATTTGGCAGAGAGACAGAGAGAGATTTGTAGCAACAACAAAACTGTAGATATGTCCACTATTCTGTGATTTAGGTGTTATACATTATTTGTGTGTGTGTGTGTGTGTGTGTGTGCGTGCGTGCGTGCGTGCGTGCGTGCGTGCGTGCGTGCGTGCGTGCGTGCGTGCCTGATCAACCCCTACATGCTGACAGAACCCTCGCTAAAAACCCCAGGAGGACAAAAGTCCACTCGTCCTAGACAATTTGCCCTCCTGGCCTTTCAAACTGTGAAATGGACTCCCTGTTGCACTGAGAACAACAGACTCACTCCATAGCTTCCGCCGTAGCCTGAACACTCACCTCTTCAGACTTCACCTATAGGCCCATAGCACTTACTGTGCCTTGACCATAATTATATGCAAGCCTACATAGCAATTACTGTAGCTCACCTACCCCCCATTGACCATAATTATATGAAAGCTACATAGCACTTTTTTCTTAGTTTTCTTTTATATAAAACTTTTTTACTGACTAGGTGCTCGGCCTACCTACGTTATTTTTGTCTAGATTTATATTTCTATGCATTGATGTACTGGTGTTGATGTATTACCTTGCTTATTGTACTGATGTAGGCCTATTGTATTGACTTATTACCTTGCTTATTGTATTGATGTAGGCCTATCGTATTGACTTATTACCTTGCTTATTGTACTGATGTAGGCCTATCGTATTGACTTATTACCTTGCTTATTGTATTGATGTAGGCCTATCGTATTGACTTATTACCTTGCTTATTGTACTGATGTAGGCCTATCGTATTGACTTATTACCTTGCTTATTGTACTGATGTAGGCCTATCGTATTGACTTATTACCTTGCTTATTGTATTGATGTTGGCCTATCGTATTGACTTATTACCTTGCTTATTGTATTGATGTAGGCCTATCGTATTGACTTATTACCTTGCTTATTGTATTGATGTAGGCCTATCGTATTGACTTATTACCTTGCTTATTGTAAGTCGCTCTGGATCAAGAGCGTCTGCTAAATGCCTAAACTGTAAGCTGTAAACTGTAAACTGGGTGTGCGTGTGTGTTACAGGTGAAGTGTTGTAAATACTGGCCAGATGACACAGAGATCTACAGAGATATGAAGGTGACTCTGATAGACACACAACTACTGTCTGAGTACGTTATCAGGACCTTCGCTGTGGAGAAGGTAGATACACACACACACACACACACGCACACGCACACGCGCACACACACACACACACACACACACACACACACACACACACACACACACACACACACACACACACACACACACACGCACACACATGCACGCACACACATGCACGCACGCACACACACTAGACTAGAAGTACTTAAAGGAGTAGTTCACCCCCAAAATGACTTTTTTTTAATTGATTACTCACACCTTGAGACTTGAGTTCAATAATATTTTTAGTTTTTAGTCGCATTCCTAAGACTAACATTTGATTACAATAAATTTACCCCCCATTGATTCCGGATGGGGACCCAAATCCATTTGGGTCCCCATCCGGAATCAATAGGGGGAAATTTACTATAATAATTTTGTTTGCCTTGGGAATGCAACAAATAGAAAAGAAAACATCATTGAACTGAAGTCTCTATGGCGTGAGTAATCAATAGAACATTTTTCATTTTGGGGGTGAACTACTCCTTTAACTACACATTCGCTACTCTATACTTCTACTCTACTGAATCTTAGGCAAATATTGTACTTTTTACTCCACCGCATTTTTTTAACAGCTTTAGTTACTTTGCAGATTTAATTTACATTTAGTCAAACTAGTCATCAAAACTCTTGTACATTTGGTCAAAGCTCACAGATCGAAGTATAAAATAGGGTTCAAGTGGATAACCATAAATTATTGTAATTATAGGCCTATAATTAGGGATGGGTATCGTTCATCTCTGAATCGATACGATACCTTTTTCGATACCTGGGAATCGATACGATACCTGTTTCGATACTGTTTTCGATACTTTTTTATTTATTATTATTATTATTATTAACTTTTTTCCATAGGCTATTTTACACACCACAATAGGTTATTAAGGCCGCCTAAGACAGCCATTTTCATGTCAAGTAGTAGGCTTACTGTAGTTGATGGGACTACTATTACTGTTACTATGGCTGCTATTTTATATACAAGTGTTTGTCTGCAATAGAACACATTCTTTATACAGCTATTCTATGGCTATACTGTTGACGGTTTATTGTTTTTACTATTATTGTTATTATTATTATCATCATCATCTTACCTTATCTTAGTTTTTCACCTCGATCACAACATTGCATTTTGCTTCTTGTCCCTGAGTAGTGACAATAAAACCTTGCTTCTCTTTTTTCTTAAACCTCACATCAACAATTTGCGTTGCTGAATGCAACTCCATTGAACGCGAATGCGCGTTCGCGTCTACTGCATACATGAACGTGCAGCATGGAGTTACACAGAGGCAGGGTGTCTGCCCTGCGCTGGCGAAACAAACACAAACATGCGTAAAAAGTTTGTTTCAACCGATCAATTACTTTTTCTAGACGGTCGGAACTAAAGACACATGTACCGCCATACTACACATCTCTCCTGGGACTGTATTCTTTTTTTTATACGACACAGAAAAAGGCTTTCACTTCTTCAACACGGAAAGGGTGAAAGCCAGACAGAGCAGCGAGCGGAGAGGGGGAGAGGCTATGGGGAGAGTAGCTCTGGTCCAGAGCGTTAGCGTGGGACTGGGGAAAGGTGACGATCGATGCTCACACAGTGTCACAGCTGGAGATCATAGACGTTGGATCATCATAATAATATTATTGGCTATTGTCGGATGTTTTCAGTTGTGGGCCATTTTCACAGTAACGCAACTACGCAAGTTTACTAAAGCAATTCAATGTTGTTACGGATGCGACCGGCCACGGGTACGTTCAAGAGTATCGAAACGAGGTACCGTTTGTTTTTACGTGAACCGATACTCGATAGTACCGACGTCATGCATTCGATACCAATAAAAGTACCGACTTCGGTACCCAACCCTACCTATAATAGACCAATAACATGATATATCCGAAATGTGACATGCTGCATAATGAGTAGGCCTACTTTTACTTTTGCTCCAAATGTTTTTACCAATACGTTGATTTAAGCACAATTTTGTATGTAGGACTTTTACCTGTAACAGAGTATGTGTACACTGTGGTATACGGTAAGTAGCCTACTTCATATACAGAGTATGTATACAGTGTGGTGTAAGTACTTTATACTTGAGTCCAAAGTGAGCTCCTCTTCCACCTCTACACAGTCCCTGAGGTGAAACACGGTCTCACACTGCCACCTAGTGTCCAAACTGTTACTCTTTTTCTGCAAAACTACATAATAAATCACAATAGAAATAGGATGGGTGATAATAACTGTAATTGTATTACTGTTTTGGAAATTGAAATAAGGAGCGCTATTAGATGAAAGCAATGCTGCTAGTTACTGCCCAACACTGGTTTTCAAAAGGAAGAATAAATACACTGAAAACACTTGAACACTAATAGTTAAATGAATATAGTGTGATCACACTGATAATGAATATAAAATACATACATATTCAAATTTTTGATCATGTACAGAGATTACTGTAAATATGTTACATTTGCTAAGATTACACAAAGAAGAACACTGAAATATGCATTTATAGTTTGTGATATATACATTTATTTTGTGTTAAATAATGCATTAATTGTTTTTGAAGTAACATAAATTTGAATGTGAATTATTCAGTTGAATCAATTTGCGTGTGTGTGCGTGTTGCAGAGAGGAGCACATGAGATCAGAGAGATCGTTCAGTTTCATTTCACCGGCTGGCCAGATCACGGTGTTCCCTATCATTCTACTGGTCTGCTGGGCTTCATAAGACGAGTCAAAGCCAAGAGTCCTGTCCACACTGGACCCATGGTGGTGCACTGCAGGTACACATGAACGCGCACACACAGCCATTGTAAGCTTGTATATAACGTCACTGTCTGGCCAAAACCTCTTAACTCCATTTTTGAGGTTTTTGATTTTTTTTGGCATAAATCAGGGATATTGAACATCCGAGTGTTGGTTAAAATAATATTGAACCAATGGAAAGTAGTAAAAAGTGCTTGGGACAAAACCTCCTAACTCCACACTTTCTGCCAAACCAGCTAACTCCACCCGATTGGCCCTCTTTTTTTTTCATAAATATGTGCTATTGAACACCCTGTAAGTCTGTGTGTTGGTTAAAATAATAATAATAATCAAAACCTCCTAACTCCACTTGAGCTCATTTTCATTTTGGAGTTTCGGCCCGACAGCAGAGATATGCTATTTGGGCTTCATTGGACACTTTTTGACAACAAGACCCCATTTGATTGATTTATTGTGACATTTCAAAGTGTAAATTAAAAAACATTCACAGGCTATGCTTTTAAAAAAAAAAGGATAAAAAAGGAAAAGGATGAGTTTTTCTTCATTAAGTTGTTAATATGCGACCGACCTTAACCTTCCTGTGACACAACTTGGGGTCCCGAACCATAGTTTGAGAACATCTGCAATTTTGAGTAAATGTACTTAGTTAGAACGCACACATCACTCATACTGTATACATTTCAATGATGATATGCATCAAGTGTTATAATTATACTTGTAGAAAGATTTGTTTCGAAAAAGTGTACAGAAAGTGATAAAATTATGTTATAATGTAAAATACTGTATGTAGTAAGGATAGGCATCATTTAGCATCAAAGTTAGAGTAAAGTTAGCCACACCCACAGATGTTGTTGGATGGTGAAAAGGGGAGGGGATGATTTTATGATGTCATTATATCAGTGTATTTCAATTGGGCCTTTTGACTCAGAGGCTTTCAGCTTTCAGGAAGTTAATACACAAGGAAGACATAATTTGCATATTATAACCACACCTGGGGGTCTGTTAGAGTAATGTTAACTCCATAGACACATACAAAACAGAAAAAGTACAAAGATATGGCTCTTTAATCGTGTGTGTGTGTGTGTGTGTGTGTGTGTGTGTGTGTGTGTGTGTGTGTGTGTGTGTGTGTGTGTGTGTGTGTGTGCGTGCGTGCGTGCGTGCGTGCGTGCGTGCGTGCGTGCGTGCGTGCGTGCGCGCGCGCGCGTACGTGCGTGCGTGCGTGTCAGTGCGGGGGCGGGGCGTACAGGTTGTTTCATAGTGATTGACATCATGCTGGACATGGCTGACAGAGAGGGAGTCGTTGACATTTACAACTGCGTACGAGAGCTGCGTGCACGAAGGGTTAACATGGTACAGACTGAGGTATGAACTCACACACATTCAATTAACCAAATAATGCATGATGTGATATGCTAATAACAGGAGCCACATCAAATCTAGAAACCTGAATGGATCTGTAAAATCCAGTGTTGATTTCGTCGACTAAAACTATCTACTAACTATATATACTATTTTTTTTGTCGACTGCGTTCTTTTCACTGACAAAAACGAAATAAAAACGAAATAAAAACTAAGCGGTGATGACTAAAACTAAGACTAAATATATTGACAATTTCGTCAACAAAATAAAAACTAGACAAAAACGTTGTGAGCTTGTAGATCTGTTATTTTCAGTCATTACGATGCCATCAAGGCCTACCAAAATACATTTTAGTTGACTAAATCAACTGTAGATTTAGTCGCCTAAAACGCATGATATTTAGGGAGGGGTCGTTTTTTATTGAGGGGTGTTACTGGAGAAAATGTATAAGCCCTTTTATAAAATGTGACCACTCACAGAGTTTTCAGACACAACTCGGCGGTAATGGATTTCTACAACACAACAAAATGCATTCGATTTTATTTTTTTGTCTTTTTCGTTTCTAGGCATAATAAAACAGTTTGAATGTTGATGAGGGTTTTAATAACAACAGATAGGCGTTGTACATTCATACAGTCATCGTTTTATAGTCTTAAACAAGGCTCTGTTTTAAGACATTTTCCGTAGTTATTTTGGGGTGGAACATTTCTCCGCATATTTACATAGAGTGCGTGCGATTGGTGCCATTGGTCTCGCCTTTTGTTCTCCGGTGGTTCTCTCCACTGGCCGAGCACCGCCCATAAGCACATGTGTTTCTAAACAGTAAACCCAACAGATTCAATGTATCTTTCTTATAATGGCTAGTTTGCAACTCACTTTATATCAGCACGCTTGCTTAAAGCTTTTAATGTACAGGACAGCCGGAGGCGAAAATCAGGCCATGCGCTGATTACAGCGCTCCCCGACGTAAAATAAAACAGTGACACAGGGAATAATCACAGCGGCGGTGACTCTATCTCCGAGTCCTCCTGCAAGTTTTAGCGTGGTGAAAAGAGCTGATCTACAAGCTCACAACGCGTCGCGAATGCGACGTGTTGTATAGATCAACTAGTTTCAGAATGCAACATGTCGTACGGTTAAAGTCCGGCTTCATCTGAGTTGTAGAGGAGTCGCTTAATTGTTTGCGAGGGTTTCGTTCTTTCTTTCTTTCTTCTCTTCCCCCCTCCCCCTCTCTCTTTCTTTGTCATGGCTCGGTGGGTTTAGCTCAAAGGATCCGGGGTTCAATTGGTTTAAAATCAACGCCAGATTAACTGTATTCTTATTATTGCACGCATTGTTTCATATGGCCATTCTCTGTGACTGTCTGTCCCTCCGTCTCCTCCATCATGTTACAAAACAACGGCTACTCGAGCAGAGGTGTCAATTGGGTATGGCAAGCTATGGCAGCTGCCATACCTTGGCTACAGGGGAAAATAATAAAATGTACTGTAATCGTGCCTGTTGCTAAGGTATGGCAACATGACTGGTGTCTTGCACACGCGCGAGGGCACGCATCCAAGACACCAGTCATGTTGCCATACCTTAGCTTTTTCTGAACTGACGTCACTACGCTTCCCCGTGAGAGAGAGAGAGAGCGAGAGAGAGAGAGAGAGAGAGAGAGAGAGAGAGAGAGAGAAATAAGAGAGTAGTGGTGGGAAAAGTACTCATACTCAAGTAAAAGTATCAATACTATAATGCAGAAATATTTGTTACTAGTAAAAGTCTGGTATTCAGAATTTACTTGAGTAAAAGTAGACTATAAAAGTATTTCCATCAAAATGTACTTTAAGTACAAATAGTACTAGTAGCCTATTAATACATCATGAAGTAGCCGTCTTTCATTTAAAAAATTATAAAATACTAATTTGAAAATAGCAGATCTACAAGCTCACAGTGTAGTAGAGTCTAGGTATTGGAAACTGGAAATACTCAAGTAAGAACAAATACCTACCTCAAAATTATACTTAAGTAGATTACTTAAGTAAATGTATTTAATTACTTTATACCATTCATGAGTATTATTTGATCTACTGGCTTGAAGGCCTGTCTTGTGAAATGTCTTTCAATTATTGACAGACAGTTGACAGCTAGTGGGGTAGTGGTTGGGGGAGTGGTTAGAGGTGGGGTTAACTACTCTGTCACTCCCATTTTCTGGGCCTGGAAAAGGTGTTAAAATGAGAAATCTTTGAAGAGCATTTTCTCTCCTTTGCTGTTTCTGGATCAACAAGTTTCAAATGATTGTATCTTCTTCAAATATTGTCCAATTTCAATGAATGATACATCATATGAAAGCTTACATTCTGTACTTTCATAAAATGTAAAAAATAGAAAAATGACCATGGCCCCGTTGTGTCTGAAAACGCCACGAGCGGTCACAAATGCCATGACCCTCCCTCTCAATTGGGGAAAAAATCAGTGACCCTCCCCAAGCATTAAAATAAAAAAGATTGACCCTCCCCTACAACCTCCCCCTGCCTATAAAACCTATATTATTATATTCCTAACCAGTGGCGAGAACAGAACAGAGATTTTTTTTCTTTCTTTCTTTTTTTACTGTAAATAATTAGGATTTTTTTTTATGGTTAAAAACGGGTGCGGGCGGCAGCAGCAATGAACTATAATGAATAGGCTAATATAATGCATTGAGATCCCAGCTGCACTTCATCCCAAAAACACATTTCCAAATATAAACTAACACACCCTCCAAACTAAAGTAACACACAGTGAGTAGCCTATAGTGCTGCTAGTGTAAAAGTCAACGTGGACATCACATAAAAGGTGAGAAGTTCTCACAGGTTGAGAACAGGTTATTTGACATCTAGGTTACAGATTAAACAGTTGACACATGTGCACAACACAGAGAAGGCTTGTAACTGCTGCCATTCATTTTGTGCTGTTGATTGCCTGTCGTCAAATCTGGGTCAAATGTGCATTTTCAACGAGCGGTCGTTAATTCTTTTTAGCACCTTTTCACTTTTTACTTTAGGGAGGGGGGATACAGTTCTGACAACCATTGTTGCTGCCTTACACAGCTCTCCATTGTTTTAGGAAAATACATTGTAGTATAAACACAGCCACTTCAGTTCATTCACACTAACTGCAGTGACTGTGGGGCATTTCCAGGGATGGCACCCAGGGTTTGTCATTAAATGAAGCAGAAGGCTGTTGACAATGGTTGCATAAGTGCCTGTACCTCTGGAGCCATTGTTTGTTTTTGAAAAATTGCATGACCCTCCCTTGAATTCAAAGTGAAATCAGCAGACCCTCCCTAGGACTGAAATTGAAATAGCATGACCCTCCCCTATTTTCCTCCAGTAACACCCCTCAATAAAAAACGACCCCTCCCTTAGTCGACTATAATTAGACTAAAACTAAAACTTTTCAGGTGACTAAATTTTGACTAAAATTAAATGACATTTTATTCAAAAGCCTATGACTAAAACTAAATCAAAATTTGCTGTCAAAAACAACATTGGTAAAATCTTCAGTGTCAATGCAACTCTGAGGCCCTTTTCCCCAACTGCTCTGTTCAGAATTCTTGGAAACTAGGTACTTTCTATAGCGAACCGGTCGGTGTTTCCACCAGTTTTAACCATTTTAACCTAGGATACGTCATCAACGAAGGGCATTGATGCCTACAGCATACAGATGCAGTAGATAGACCAATGATGTATTTTTCCCATGGGAGAAATTCAATCATCAATGGCAGTTACTGTTTGCACATGTTTTTAAAAGAGAACCAATGAATATTGCACAATATCTTAGCTGCAATCCATTAGGAATGGATATGCACTACACACTCTCAAAACAGCCATAGCAGGGGTCTTCAATAGGCGGTCCGGGACCCCTAGGGGGTCCTCAGAGTTACTGCAGGGGATCATCAAATCTTTGTGTGATAGAAGCTTTTTTTCTCCATTTCTGTATTAACCACTTGAACCCTAGTGTCCATATTTTGAGAACTTTAGCCAAAAATAGGATTTGAAAAAAACAAAGAAAAAAAAACACACACATTCATGACAGATTACAGCCCTTAGAAACGTATATGACATACATGCATACATAGTCATACTTTCATTTTACACAAGTGGAGATAAGCATTTTAATGACTTGTTGGCCGAGACTTTTTCATTAAGAATAATAGGTAAAAAAAATCCTCTATGATGTTCATCTCTTACTCTCTCTCTCTCTATATATATCTCTCTCCCACTCTCTCGCTCTCTCTCTCTCTCTCTCTTAAAGGAACAGTACGTGTTTATCCATGACGCCATCTTGGAGGCGTGTCTATGCGGTGACACCACAGTGCCAGCCAATCACCTGCAATCGGTCTACTATGAGATGAACCGGTTGGATCCTCAGACCAACAGCAGCCCAATCAAAGAAGAGTTCAGAGTAAACACGACCCCATACTCACTCTTATTAAAACATGTTTAATCTTTATAATCATAATCACAATGACATTTTGGAACTATACAACAGTGTTTGGAACTATCAGGAGGTACCGTAGAGCGGAAGGTTCCAAGTTGGATCGACGTTTTCTCATTGCCATGAGAAAACATACATTATTGTATACAGCAAGAGTCTTCAACAGGGGGTCCGGGACCATTAGGGGGTCTTCAGAGTTACTACAGGGGGTCCTCCAAATATTTGTGATAGAAACATTTTATATTAACCACCTGAACCATAGCGTCCATATTCTGAGAACTGTAGCCAAAAATAGCAGATCTACGTGAGCTTGTAGATCGGCTATTTTCGGCAAAGAGGTTTGTTGTAGACAGGAAAAAGAGCAGACCAAGTACCCGGCCATTCAGGCCGGGAACACTATTTAGTGTATTACAGTACATGTACAATATGTAGCAACATATTTGTTTTTGTAGGCTAATTTTTGAATAATATTGTTTTTCAGAAAACTTAGGTCGTATTGACGGTTCAAGTGGTTAAATATCTGAAAACACAAATTGACATGAATCCAAAATACACTGATGATTGTGCTGTCAAACAATGAAACTATATGGAATCCATGAAAAGGTTGCTTCATCTCTCACTCAACTAAGGGGTCCTTGGCCTGAAAACGTTGAAGACCCTTTGTATACAGTAGTAGTGTTTGGAACTATACAGTAGTATTTTTTTAACTGTGTAAGTACAGTAATAAAAATGTGTGTGTGTGCGTGTGTGCGCGCGTGTGTGCGCGTGTGTGTGTGTGTGTGTGTGTGTGTGTGTGTGTGTGTGTGTGTGTGTGTGTGTGCGTGCAGACCTTGAACATGGTGACTCCTACACTGCGTGTTGAAGACTGCAGCATCTCCTTGCTGCCCAGGAACCATGAGAAGAATCGCTGCATGGATGTTCTCCCACCAGACAGGTGTCTGCCCTTCCTCATCACCATCGATGGAGAGACGTCCAACTACATCAACGCTGCTCTCATGGATGTATGATCACACACGCACGCACGCACACTAGGGCTTTCACCAAATATTCGACTATTCCAATATTCGAATATCAAAGTCACTATTCGACTTTGTTCACCAAAGTCGAATATTCTCTCTTTTTTTTTTTTTTTTGTCTTTAAAATATATATATATTTCATCATGGTTTATCAAGCTTGGCTTGATAGGAAGTCATAAGAACCCTGACAAGCACTTGGAATTGTAGGTATTACTTTTAATGTGACTCGGTTCCACAGATAAATATTGTGAACATAGCCGATCTACATGCTAACAACGCCTCGCAACGCCTCTTGCTTACTTAATATTTAACAGTTTGGTCAGTTTGGCCAGTCCTGTCGAATATTCGACTATTCGAATACTTTGAGGTCGAATAATTAGAATACTAAAAATCACTATTCGTGAATGCCCTAACGCGCACACATAAAATGAATGGCCGAACGGAAGTTACCGGAAGTGGCTTTTCACAAGGCATCATGGGAAATTGAGTATTTTCGCGGCTGCTGGTTACCATGGTTACCATGGTAACCAGCTAAGACGTCTGTGGGCATCTTAACGGCCCGTGGCACTCCAGGGGTTAAAACGCCTGTGGACGTCTTAGGCAGTCAAAGTGTTTCACTCTAACGTCTAATAATAACTTTTAGTTGTTTGTTCATTGTTAATTCTGCATGATAAGCATTTTCTCAACATAACGATATTATGTGCTCTAATGAACTACAAAGTAAAGTCAGACGAGCAAGAATAACTAGAGGATTTTAAATCGACTGTGCCTTTGTGTGTTTGATGTCACTACCTGTTGATTAGTCTCGCGTGGCCAGACTGTTTTGCCACAATTTGCGAATGCCTCCGTCATACAGTCTAGAGCAGGGGTTTTCAAAGTGGAGTACAAATGGAACCAAATTAACCCGTTCCATTTGTACACTGTCAGAGTTAAGGTGAGACCTTGAAATTTGAAAGTTTGAGAAACACTGGTCTAGACCAGGGATTTCTCAAAGTGGGTCGGCAGTCCAGGGGTGCCGCGAGACAATTTGATAATATTTGGGATTTATTTGGACGCTTGAAGAAATATTTAGTATCATTTTAAACTTGAAGTACAAAGTTATTTTCAGTCAGTTCTAACCAAAATGGCTATTATCTCAACGTTTTCCTCGCAACATAATCACTAAAATATCCTCACTGTCAGGCAGAAACCTCGTATCTCCAAGTTTCAAATTTGTATGTTTTTTTGCTAAGTAAGCCCTGGTTCATCATACAAGACCGTCGCACAAAACTAGTGAAAACAGCAAGCACACAACGCCTCGCATCGCGAGGCGTTGTGTGCTTGTAGATCGGCTGTTTTCAATAGTTTAGTACATTTTATAGATGATAAATACAAAAAGAAAGGTTTTGGACATACAAGGTTTCCACCCGACAACGACAATATTCTATAAATATAAGGTGCTGGGAGTGAAAATTATAATGTAGGGGTGCCTCGGATTAAAAAAGAATATTTATAGGGTGCCCTGAGACCGCCTGAGACAAAAAGGTTTGGGAACCCCTGGTCTAGAGAACGGAAGCTCTGATCATGTGCGATAAAGCGGATGTGAAGCCTCCTACTCACTAACGTTTCATCTTTACAGTAGTGCAAATGTTTCCTAATATAAATACAAATCATTTAAGCATATATAGCTTGCTGCTTAGCAGAAATGGAAATAAATTAAAAAAAAATCGTGAACGGAAATGCCAGCTTCCATTACTCAGATTTCGGGAGGTGTAGTTCCAGATTCTATATAGCAGGGGTTTTCAAAGTGGGTCCCAGGGGTGCCGCGAGTTAATTTGATAATATTTGGAGTTTATTTGGACACTTGAAAAGATATTTAGTATCATTTTAAACTTGAAGTACAAAGTTATTTTTAGTCAGTTCTAACCAAAATGGCTGTTATCTCAACGTTTTCCTCGCAACATAATCACTAAAATGTCGCTGCATGTCGGGCAGAACCCTCGTATATCCAAGTTTCAAATGTGTACGTCTTTTGGTAAAGCAAAGCCCTGCTTCATCATACAAGACTGTTTCACAAAACTAGTGAAAACAGCCGATCTACAAGCACACTGTGTGCTTGTTGATCTGCTGTTTTCACTATTACATTTTATAGATGATAAATACAAAATGAACGGTTTTGGACATACAAGGTTTCCACCCGACAACGACAATATGCTATAAATATAAGGTGCTGGGAGTGAAAATTATAATGTAGGGGTGCCTCAGATTAAAACAAAATACCGGTATGTTATGGGGTGCCCTGAGACAAAAAAGTTTGGGAACCCCTGCTATATAGCATTAGGGAATTGTGGAATAGTTGTCTAGCTACACGAGACTACCTGTTGGTTGACTGTAACGTCCTGTGTTTGATGTCATTTCCTGTTGGTTGACTTTAACTTCCTGTGTTTGATGTCATTTCCTGTTGGTTGACTGTAACTTCCTGTGTTCACGCAGAGCTACAAGCAGCCGTCGGCGTTCATCGTTACCCAGCATCCTTTGCCGAACACCGTGAAGGATTTCTGGCGTCTGGTGTTGGACTATCACTGTACCTCTATAGTCATGTTGAATGATGTGGACCCCGCCCAGGTACACACACACACATGCACGCAAAACATATACCTTTAAATGTGAAGGTTTATTTTCTTCTTTATTTCTACGAGTAAATCCCATTGAGAGACAGAAAACCACAGTGCCAGTTACTCATACACATACCCTACCCAATTGTGTGTGTGTGTGTGTGTGTGTGTGTGTGTGTGTGTGTGTGTGTGTGTGTGTGTGTGTGTGTGTGTGTGTGTGTGTGTGTGTGTGTGTGTGTGTGTGTGTGTGTGTGTGTAGTTGTGTCCTCAGTACTGGCCAGAGAACAGTGTGCATCGTTCAGGTTCCATCCAGGTGGAGTTTGTTTCAGCCGACCTTGAAGAGGACATCATCAGCAGAATATTCAGGATCTACAACGCTGCACGGGTCAGACACACACACACACACACACACACACACACACACACACACACACACACACAAACACACATGCATACATACGCATACACATAGCATGAATGCACACACATACACATTAGGGCTTTCACTTCAAGTATTTTTTACAGATCGACTAGTTGAAGCCACTGGTAGTCGTTAACATATTATGTCATAATAAAGAGCGCTGTGGCACAGCTTTTCACAGCAGCCAAGTTACCATGACAACGGATACTCACACAAACCACACGTGTGCAAGTTAGCGCAACATAACAAGACCAGCATTTCACAATCGCCACATCCATTTTAGCTGCTACAGTAATAGAAACCCATGCTTGGACTCACCAATAGCTGCTGTCTCTCGTAAACAAAGCACATAGGTCTATATCCATTTGCATGGTCGGCTAGCCAGGCTAGGCTTTAGTTAACTCATTTAGTGCCCATGAAATTAACGGATTATAAAGTCCACGATGCCAGTCTCAGGTTGGCATCACCCCCGTTATCTTATTTTGAAGGCCAGAAGTCCACAGCGCAAACACTTCCGGTCTGACGTCATCGCGTCCTGCGCCGGAACCGATCGTTGTCCACGTGGAGTTGTGTAATGGCGAACCGGGAGCTTTTATACATGTGTAACATAAGCGAGCATCTGCCTCCATCCTAGCTTCTAAAGTGTAGTTTTGAGATAATGGACATTAAAGATGAGATCCCCCGTCCACCTCAATGTTATGGATGGGACTATTTTGTGCTCGTGGAGCCGTGATGATGCGAAATCAGCGACGGATTTCGTCCCCGGACCTCCGGCCATTGTTCTCGGTAATGTATCCGCCGTTACAGTAATATATTACTTTTCACGAGTATACTCGGGATTGGCACCATGTGATACTCGAGTATTTGTCATGAGTCTTCTCGGGATTGGCACTATATGAGTTAATCTGGGTTCCCAGAAGCTTCTCATTTTTTTCCGCCACTAGGGGGCGCGGGGGGAGTGCAGGCGAGCTCGCTGCACAACACAAACACTCCTCTGTCTTTTAATTACTTCTAATCAAACGAACGTGCGGATCGAATGTCGGTCGGTCTGTTGTAGCAAGAACTGGGCTGTCCTCACTTGCTGCTTTGATCGCGCTACGGTGTTATACTGTTAAACAACTATATTATGTAGGACTAGTCTCACAACTCAATGCTGTGTGCAGACGCGACGCGGACTTTCATCACTTTGGGTGAACTCTGGGTGAACTCCAGCACTGTCTTTGGGATTATTAACCCTCGGTAGGGAGATGCAGCAAGATGTGACTGTGTGTGTGTGACTGGATAATAATATTCCGTTTGTAATGGTTGTTAGAAATAAAACAACTATAATCGAATTTAAATGATTTTGCTAGGCCTTCATAAAAAAAAAGTCGACTAGTCAACTAGTCGACATATGCCATAGCGGGTACCCCCTTCCAGTTAAACTATTGACGTTTGGTCAAATCTGCCCCAACGAGTCACTCGTTTGCCTTCTTGAGAGTGAGAATGCGTTGATAGATAATATCCATAGATATATATATATAGTATGTATATGGGTTATATAATGTCCATTGATATACAGCCTAATATCCATAGTTTATTATTGCTATGGGTTGGAGATAATAATAATGATAGATAGATAATAACATGTATATTACTATCAGCCACAGGACGGGTACCGCATGGTGCAGCAGTTCCAGTTCCTGGGTTGGCCCATGTACAGAGACACACCCGTCTCCAAGCGCTCCTTCCTCAAACTCATCAGACAGGTGGACAAGTGGCAGGACGAGTACGACGGAGAGGGACGCACTGTGGTGCACTGTCTGTAAGTGCTTTACCCCCATCTAGTGGTGACAACCAAGAACTGTCAAATATAAGGGCGTAAATACAGTATGCAACTATGCATACTACAAAATTGGAAGGTAGCCAATCGAAATGTCATCTGAAATGAAATGAACATCTTATAACATGCCAATTTCAAGAACTCTGGGTGGAGGTTCTTATTTGGCCTACTGGGAAACTTTGAGAGCCAATCATTGTCAATCGGAATAGAATCTGAAAAACCTACCCGAATGGCTTGTTTGCAGGAGTGGCCCGTTTTGCACAAAATGCCACATACAGTATCATGTATTTGGATGGAATCATGGAATCATGAATCTTTGCACTCACATTCCCACTAGGCCAAGGAAGAAAGCTTTCCTTGGATCATCATGCAACTCCCCATAATATACTGTAGGCCACGGCCATTTCCACCTGACAATATTATTTTCTGCCATGTTGCACATTTCTTTGCAAAAGCAACCACTCCCACCTCATCTCTGGGGTAATGTCATCAAGATGTAAGAGTTTGATTTGCGGGCCCTGGGTAGGCAACCCGGCCTGGCGGAGACCTGTGCTCAATGGAGCATATCGTCACTGTCGAGCAGAAACCTTGTATCTCCAAGTTTCAAATGTGTCAATTTTTTTGCAAAATAAAGCACTGCTTCATCATATGGCCATCGCACAAATTTAGTGAAAACAGACGATCTACAAGCACACAACGCCTCGCGGATCATTTTAAAAATGATAAATACAAAACAAACGGTTTTGGTTTCCACCCGACAACGACGATATTTTTCTAGTTAACTATTGTATGTCTCCAATATGAACACGCTATGCTAGAGTTATGCTCTAAAAGTGTGAAATACATGAATTTCATTTCAACAGACAATGTCAGGCATTCATTCATTAATTCATTCATTAATTCATTAATTAATTAATTAATTCATTCATTCATTCATTCATTCATTCATTCATTCTTTCATTCATTCTCTCTCTCCCCCTCTCTGTGACTATGTCTCTCTCTCTCAGTAACGGAGGAGGTCGTAGTGGGGTGTTTTGTGCGATCAGCATTGTGTGTCAAATGCTGAAGCAGCAGAGAGCCGTGGATGTTTTCCACGCCGTCAAAACTCTGAGGAACAACAAACCAAACATGGTCGACCTGCTGGTGAGACGCACACGCACGCATGCACGCACACACACAAACTGAACACATACAGGACTCAGACATCCGAACCTGGATTTTCCTGAGAAATTAAGTTAAAAAAAACGGTTAAAGCGGTTGTGCATGGTTTTGACCATCTGCCACTTTTATTTTGAAGCCCCTGTGTGCACGTCTTGTCTCACGTCACCCGTTTCAACAATACCCCGGATGTTGTTATGTAACACACAGCAGATGACATCAGGGATCTCCATATATGGGCATAAAAGGGATTCTGTTAGAGTGGTTCCCATGACATCACAACATACAATCCCTTTTATGCCCATACATGGAGTTCCCTATCTGAACCAGCCACACAGATATGGGCCATGTCTTGGACATCTGGCCAGTGATGTATATCGATGACATCAGGGATCTTCATATATGGGCATAAAAGGGAATTCTGGGGAATACCCATACAGTATATGGACTTTTAACATACTGTAGGTGATGTCACCTGTGATATCACCTGTGACTGTGATGACAGTGACAGTGTCAGGCGTGACCTTCAGAGATACACAGATACGTGGACAAGATGTGCCAGTTTTCATAGTAAACAACATGTTATACTGTATATATCCTGGCATAAAAAGTGTTAAGCAAGACGATCAGTCACCACAAAAAACCTGTCTGTTTATCAGCTGATTAGACCCCCGCCCTCGCACTTGAAGCACAGACCTTTTTCCCTCTCAACCTTTGCATCTGAGTCACTTTTAGAGGCCCACATCTCCCACAGCGAAAGACAATCATTCATTTGCCTATTGGTCGGTATTTCCGGGAGCTTTGCTGCCACTCCCGGGTGTCTGGGAACTTGGGATGTCTGAGGACTTAGTACATTCTCCTATCATTTCATTACTATATGTTATGGTTTCATATAATGGTTTCATTACATAACAGCTAACCGGATGGAACAGTAATCACACCTACACCATGTTGTTGTTTATGTTACTTATCACTGTTACTGATCTCTCTCTCTCTCTCTCTCTCTCTCTCTCTCTCTCTCTCTCTCTCTCTCTCTCTCTCTCTCTCTCTCTTCTCTCTCTCTCTCTCTCTCCAACAGGACCAGTATAAATTCTGTTATGATGTCGCTCTGGAGTGTCTCACTTCTACTTAGCCTCTCCTCTCCTCTCCTCTCCTCTCCTCTCCTCTCCTCTCCTCTCCTCTCCTCTCCTCTCCTCTCCTCTCCTCTTGGCACTGTCAGTATGAGCTGAACTACTGTCTGGAAACACAAGACAACAACAATCTCACCCCCCCCCCCCCCCCCCCCCACACACACACACACACACACACACACACACACACACACACACACACACACACACACACACACACACACACACACACACACACACACAGGCACACACACAAGTGAAGCTCTCCCCCCCAGCACACACACTATTCTCAGTTTTCTATGGAACCCCAAAAGACTCCATTATCATTATTATTATCATTTACAGATCGCTGAAAATTGGACACCTTCAAAAACAAAATGGCTGCTGGGATTTAGTCGCTGACTTCCTAGGCCACACGCTCTATTGTAATGGTTACGGGTCTGCTTTGATGTTGTTGTTGTTTGACAGACAGATAGGACTGGTCGAAAAAACCTTTGAAATGAGCAAAACTAGCGAGACAGTTTTATAAGATTGTTTTTAGTTTTTCGTTTTCTGAACTTCACAGTTGAAACAGTATGTGTTTTTCCGTTTTATTACACTGTACAGCAAGGTCAGTTCAGATCTCATATCCACACGGTGACAACAAATGTCAACGGAAACTAGAGCACCTTTATGCTTATAGCCTACATGTTATGCTTTAACTATTAAAAAAAATAGCAGAGCTACAAGCTCGCAGATCTGCTATTTTTGAAAATCGTTTGTTCAAGTCTTGACCCGATTTTTGACACTCTGTGCCGGGCTGTGAGCTTGTACATCTGCTATTTTTTAATAGTTAAAGCATAACATAATGGTTAAAGTGGTTCCAGGCCTAAGTGGGTTAAAATTCCCCAGATTAGTTTAACTCTGAGAATGTATGAACGGAGCCAAATGGACCATTTGGCTCCGTTTATACATTCTGAGCGTGTCTCCATTCCCCAGAATGAATAAACTCTGGATAAGAACGGCTCCTGGAAGTATCTTAAAGGGGCCACACCATGCTTTTAAAAATATATATTTTATATAAATATTGGTCCATAATACGGTTTTAGCCTAAACAACCACTCGGATATTGAAATTTCATGTTCTGTCTGTCTCTAATTCCAAGCCATTTCAGATGCAATACCAAAATATCCTTTTTTGGCAACGGGGTGCTGTCTTTGGGCTAAAATTGGAACGATACAGAGAAGATACCATGGCACCATGCTAATCTTCTCTGTATCGTTCCAATTTTAGCATGGCACCCTGCTAATCGTCTCTGTATCGTTCCAATTTTAGCACCACTTTACCTCATGGTTCCAGCTCATATATAGTCTCAATAGAATATAGCCTCCCAAAAAGTACACTGGGAAGACCAAAAAACAAGAAAAAAAAATGTAAAATGTGAAATTCATGGTGTAGTCCAGGGGTCCTCAATAGGCGGACCGCGGTCCACGTCCGGACCGCGAGGCACCGCCGACCGGACCCAGGACGAATTATAGCCTATATAAAAATAAAAAAAAGAACTCCACGTTTTGTTTCCACTTCTCCTTGTATTCATGCATTTCATTGCATGCGCTCTGAAGTCTGTGTGCGAGAGAGAGAGAGAACGGCACGCTGATTGGCTGATGCCGGGGCATAAACTATTATGGGTTGTCATCTCTATGACAATGACGCGCTGATAAACTGTTACCACCGCCTCTGTTCATTTCACTGCGGAGTGCGGAAGTTTTCGAAGCGGGTAGCACGCAGCAGCAGCGATTAGCTGCAGGCTGTAAGCTAGTTATAAATCAGTGGGTTTCATTCGCGCACAAGCACAACATCAACGTGAATACGTTTGCAGGATGAGGATTATAATCTTCTCTGCAGAGAGTTTTCGCGAGGTGCCACACTGCAGCCACAGCTGGCTGCCTCTCTCTTTCTCCATGGATATGCAGCCAGCGAGCCATGCAGCAAAGCGAGCCACACGCATTACTCGGAGTGGGGAGGCTCTCTCCACGCATCGTCTCCGACGCGCGACACCTTGTTTTCAGGATCGATATTCACGTTGCGACACAAGCATAAATCATTCGAAGATTATCCCAGTTTGCTAAAAGAAACAAACACTAGCGCAAACAAATAATTTTCGTAAAATAAATATCTCTGCTCCACCTTGATTTATTACATTCTGTTCTCCCTTCAACGGGTTGTTACTCTTTAGTCAAGTGAGTCAACTTGTGGGTCAAAGAGGACCCCAAATGATTTTGGAGGAGTCCCCAGGCCAGATGAAAGTAAAGTCATAATTAAGGACTTAACACCCTTTTAATAAAGAAAGAAACAGAAAAAGACCATTACTGCATCAACAAACTACTAAAAAAAACATTAGCCAATGTAAAATAATGTATGAAAGGGATATATATATATATATATATATATATATATAATTTATTTTTCCCCGGACCCGGACCTGTTTCAAAAAAATATTTGTGGACCTTCAAGATTTGTATTTGAGGACCCCTGGTGTAGTCCCTTTAAGTACCGCACCCTAAAAGAAGTTTGTTGGAAATAATCTTAGACAACATTTTCTAATCGGTTGAGCGTTGGATCTGATCGGGCCTTCAGAGTGAAGCTGTTTATAATGTAAATATTAGAACAGATATTTATTCCTTCTGTTGTTGTTGATATTATTAGTATTGTTATTCTTAATTCTTATTATTTCTTTCATTATTAATATTATTATTATCATTGCTGTTATCATTGTTATACTTGTGAAGCACACAGACACAGACAATCATGTGTTTTTAGTTGATTTATAGTTGATTTATCACCAGATTCTGACAAGAAATACACACTGGTCAAACACTAGACCCTAAAATTAATCCAGGCATTTGAGTGGTCAAACACTAGATCCTAAAGTTAATCCAGGTGTTTTTTTTGATTGGTCAAACACTGGATCCAAAATGAATCAATGCACATGATTGGTCAAAGACTAAGTCAATCCAGGTGTTTGACTGGTCGAAGACTAGATCCTAGATTTAATCCAGGTGTTTCATTTGTTAGTTCACCCAGGTGGTGAGAGCTCTGAGGGGTTCAGTATTTTGTTACTGAGTTTTTAACTGGTCTGTCTGACAGCCACATGGACTCATGGGAAATGTAGTTTTGTTGATGTGAACTCGTTGGCTAAACATAGCATTGATGACTTTGTGGAAAAATATAATGTTTTATTTTCTACTCTGTTTTATGGAGGAACATTTTTCTCAATTGTTATATATTTCAATATTTAAAATGAACTGAAATCAAAACTGTCATCATGACACAGATTTGAGGGCGATGTTGAGAGAAAGTAATTAACTAGAAAGATGAAATTCTGGGAAATTGCAAGTGTGGTTGCCGTGACGCGAGTCACACGTGCAGATGAATTCCGTCCTTGTCCCTTTTATGCCCATATATGGATATACTGTGTCAGTCTCATGTGGTCTATGACGTCAGACATCTATGATGTCAGTCATATCCATATTTGGGAATTTTTTTGCATTTTCCCATTCAAGGCAATGGAGAAAATGTATTCACTGATAAGTTATACATTTAGCAAAATGCAAGCAGACGATGAAGCTGGTGGATTTGACATGGCCCAAGTGCGTGCCACCAAAACTGTGGGAGGAGTAGCGCTGCAAAATAAAGTTTATCCGGAAAGAAAGAAAGTCGGACAAGTGCTATAGTCTGACACTATATTGCCATTTGCCACTTACATCACATCCATTCCTTGATATTGGTTGCATGATTTACTGGTTGCAAAATTAAATACATTCTTTGTTGATGTTTCTTTTTTTATTTTCATTTGTATGAAGATACACATTTGCCAAATACTGTAGTACCATGACTCTGTTAATGTAAGCTGGATTGTATATGACTTAGCCTGTGTTACAAATGACTGTCATTACAAGCTGTTGTTTTTTGAAACATTTTGATTTGTCTTGTTTGACTGTTAAAATTACAACTTCAATACATAAATATATATAAACAACCATGCTACCATGTCTGCTCCTGTTTGTGTGTATGTGTGTGCGTGCGTGCGTGTGCGTGTGTTTGTGTGTGTATATGTTTGCAGACGACTGCATATCACGTGGACACGCACACTCGCACAGTCACACTCAAGGTGCTTCCACACCAGGTCCGAGGAGTCGAGGACACACTTAATAAATGTATAGAACGCAATTCTGTCCACCACAGCTCTGGCGCAGAGGCTGGTTGGTCCTGGGAGGTGCTGTTGTTTGACAATCACACTTTTTGGATCACTTCCCTGTCATTTCCCACAGCCATACACGCAGAGCAGCGCTGCTTTCATTGGTTTCACGGATCTCACGGACAGATAAGATTTGAATAAAGTTGGTTGATCTAATTTGAACTTTATTCAATCAAATTAGATCTGTCCTTGTCAGTCCGTCAGATACGGGACATCAGCGTGAACTTTGCTGTATCGCACTAGACGGACTGTCATGCAAGGCAAGGCCCCATTGGAAATGAATGGGATGCATGCGTTCACACGGATTTCACGGAGTCTGTGTGGAAGCACTTTCACACACAGTTACGCACGCACGCACACACATACACTTCCACATGGGGCGCCCGCTGGCCTACTAGTCTGGGATCACTTCACTTTTCGGGTTTGTAACCGGTCTGGAGCGGAAACCACAAAATGTCATGTTGTAGTACTCAAAGGACTACAATTTGCCGTAAAGATCAAACCGGATTCAGTTTTAACACAAAATATTCCCCTGCGCTCAAGGACACACTTTTAGGGCCTACCTAATAAACTCCTTGATGCGGAGTAGTTTTGCTTTTGAAAAATCCGTTTGGTATATGCATCTTTTAGTCCAACTTTTAGCGACTGGCAAGACTACACTATCCTACTCGAGCATTTTAATAGGGATTGGGGAAACAAACGGGGGGAACCAAATCAAAGCGGCGTCGCTTCTTCTAGTGGTTTCCGCGCTCTAGGCGGAAACCAAACGGCCTGTTGTGAACGAACACCAGGCTTTCCCACAGAAAGCCTGGTAGGCGAGGTTACTGGCCTACTGGTCCAGGCACATGCCACTAATAGGCATGGATGCCTGGTGGCCTCGCTGTTTTGATTCCCGATCCGGACGACCTTTGCCGTGTGTCACTCCCTATGGTCACTCCCCATCTCTCACCCCATTTCCTGTCAGTCTACTGTCCTATCAATAAAGCATAAAAGCCCAAAAAACTAATCTTTAAGAAGTTGCTTCCACATAGACTGACAGTCTGTCTAGTAGTGCGATACGGCAAAGTTCTCGCTGATGTCCCGTATCTGACGTACTGGCACGGACAAATCTAATTTGAATAAAGTTTGTCTCAACCAACTTCAGCAAATCTGGTCCGTCTGTGATATCCGTCAAGCCAATGACAGCAGCGCTGCTGTGCGTATGTGGGAAATGACACTTATGACAGGGAAGTGATTCAAACAGCGTGACTGTCGAACAACAACAGCACCACCCAAGACACACCTAATAACTGTCAGAGCCGTTGCGGACGGATGGCGGACAGAATGCGTTATATACATTTTTACTGCGTGTGCACAGACCTGGTGTGGAAGAGGCTTTATACTGGTTCTATTTGTTCACTCCCAGGTGTATACAGAGCTCTAAGTGCCCATTTAGAACCCCCTCCTCAAGGAACCCTGAGGTTTGCTGGACCCCATTTTGAGAACCACAACCACTGATGTACTGAGTGGTAGACTCTTCTGTCCTACAGCAAAACTGTTACAGTATCATGCGTTGACATGAATATTTGAAAAATGACATGACATTTCTTTTTTTTAAGCTCCTGGGCAAGGACAAGGAACCCAATTCTCGCAAGAAGCACCTTTTGTTTGTGTCTTCATTCGTACCATTATCTTGTTCACACTCACAACTCAGAGCTTTGGCTGAGCAATGCATCATGTTTGTACCGCTGTGCCAATATAAGTGATAGTGTGTGATGGAACACCATGCATAATGCTCATGTATGTCATCAACACCATCAGCAGTTTGTGACGATGTCACAGATCTCTTTATCTCCTCATTTAACCTATCAGTTGTAGGGTTAACCGGGACGCTTGCCCGGTTGCCCCAAAACACACTCATTTTTTGGGCGGAGGTTAAGGTTAGGAATAAGGCCAGGTAGGCATAGTTTTACTGATGTTACGTTCAGGAATACCTGGTGCCTGGTGGCGACCGTTCCGAGGTTGCCAGATTAGACCCTGGGTGAGCGTGTTTTGGGCCATCGTTCTTGTATTCCGTATGGTAGTAGTGGGTACCGGAGGCTTAGTGGTTAACCGCACTGGGTACTCTACGGGTAGCCTACTCTGACAATGAGTACACATAGACCTACAACAGATTGCCTATTGCATAAATGGGTGGGGCATGCCTTCCCAGTTTATATGGACATATACATATACTGTACCTGAACTAAATATGGACATATACATCATCACAGCAAGAATTGTATAAAAGGAAGTCAAGGTACGAGAGGTCGTTAGAGTGGACATGCACGTGGTGAAAGCTAATTCCGACACAGTCATTCATTCAAAGTCCGATCTTTAAAGTGAAGCCATGGACACTGCTGCTATATATATGTATGCAGCGATTTCAGAACCTGTGGGCCCGCAACCCACTGGTTGGATATTACAAGTGGGCCCCAAAATAATTGGTAAAACACCTTTTTTTAATTGATAATAATATTAACATTAACGTTTTTTTGAGCGGTGCAAACCGCTCCTATATTTCACTTTTGTTTTATTTAGCTAAAACATATTAGCACGGGACGATTCTTTCATTCTTCATCGATTGGCTAGTTGATTAACTAAACATTCGAATTGACCAATCAGAAACCGTTCTACCCATGATGACATGTGTTAGCCAAACAGAACAGACCAATCAAACGCTGTGTTGTTCATGCCAATTTAGATCTGTCTTAGCCAATCAAAATCCCGCTGTGTCCATGATGTGTTGTGCGTAACGGCCAGGTTGTTTGTCTGACCTCCTGTCTGTTTTCCCTCGTCTCCCTCTTGCTTTATAACCTTGAACTTCAAACCGAACTTCAAGCTGGTGTTGGCTGGGTGTATCCTGGGATCCAAGACAGTGACCACACTACATTACACTTGCAGGTTATGGTCGCTGTTTCAGATCTCAGGCTACACCTAGCCAATACTAGCCCAAAATACAGGCAAAGTCAGAGGGCAAAATCTATTCTCTTCAGTTGCACTCCCTCTATAGTATGTCCCTGTAGAGGGAGCAACCCGGCATTTCTTGGCGTTGGCTGTCAGTCAAAGTCAGAGGGCAAAATCTGACCAATCCCATATCCTGAACTTCAAACCGAACTTCAAGCTGGTGTTGGCTGGGTGTATCCTGGGATCCAAGACAGTGACCACACTACATTACACTTGCAGGTTATGGTCGCTGTTTCAGATCTCAGGCTACACCTAGCCAATACTAGCCCAAAATACAGGCAAAGTCAGAGGGCAAAATCTATTCTCTTGAGTTGCACTCCCTCTATTGTAAGTGACAAAATATACATCTTCACACCTTATACATGTATATCTGACCACAAGCTCTGGTCTGACATAACACACAAACATGACTGGTTGGAATGAAGATTTGCGCAGGCTGTCTTCCCTCTCTATACAGTTCATACTACACAGCTAACAACCATGATGCTTTATTACTTATAACGATAACAAAAACTAGAGAAGAGAAATAGATATGTTTTCAACATATATTCATTATCAAACCAATAACCCCTAACTCCTTTGGCTTTTCTAAATGTTTGTCTTTTTTCCATTACAGTATTAATGGTCATACATATATGAAAATCTATATTTCTTTTTTCATTAGACTATTAATTAATGATAATAATAATACATATGAAAATCGCCTTTGCACCGCTCACTTCGCACTGGTGCGATTTTCTAATTTTATTTAAACCTTGAAAAGTATACGTTTTCAATGAAATTGTAAGTATATTGATTGAAGCCGGAACACTGCAATCATTGAATTTTGACTTATAGCCTGGAAAAAGTCTGGCCATGCCAGGCAAATTCTGAAAATGCATGTTTTCAAGTCAACACTGATCCAGAGAAGTCTGTGAACCACTGGTCTAGAGTTCTATATTATAGTGTATCCATCCCATAGATCATCATAATCATCATCAGATTCATGATCATAACATGATCATAATGAAGCCTAAGCCTATTCATATACTGCAAGATTACCTGCAGTGTCTTGTTATCGCCACTAGATAGAGGACTTTAACAGAGCAGCAGCATGCAGTTTTGTGTGCACAATAATTATAGAATCATTCATTTAATTGATAATACTGAAGGGATATGCAAAGGGATATCCTGGGCAAATAATATATTATACACAATACACATTAAAAATGTATACAGGCTACTACATATTACATTTAGGCCACACACAGCACGCACGTGCACACACACACGCACGCACGCACGCACACACACACACACACACACACACACACACACACACACACACACACACACACACACACACACACACACACACACACACTTCCTATATTTATATTATATGCTATATTTATATTTCTTAATTATCTATTCTATTTGTTTTCTGTTTTAGTCTGTCTCAATCAAACTTGAGTTTGGAGCTATACTTTAATTTGTCTGTTTCTGGTATAAAATGGATTCACAATAATAACTATACAGTTGTTATATCATTTATGTCACTGGTTTTCAACTTTTCAGCTTAGCATACAGCCCCTTAGGCCATAGCCTCAATCAACAGGGGGGGGGGGGGGGGGTAAGATGTTTTGACAGTGTCAGTCCACATTCCTACCAATTTCAAAAAAGTTTGGGTCCCTCACAGCTCACTCCCTACCATATAGGGTCCCTACATGTTAGATAATAAAAAAAATCGCACCAAGTGTGAAGTGAGCGGTGCTATTTGTGAGTTAATTTCATCAAGCGTCCCGCTAGCCAATCACAGCGCATCCTGCAAAGCTTTGGTACCCAGCTACAACAAACTTTGAGCCGTTTGTGCCAAGATGTAGGCCATATCTAGGCCTCGCTTCAGTTTTTCTTAAGCCCCGTACATTTTGAATAGATTTTTGATTGAAGACTTTATTAGAAGATGTTGGCATAGGAAAAAGTACAGTTTCATGATGGTACAGTTCACTGGTACAAGGTCTACTAAAAGGAGATCCTAGAAAAGACCAAGCTTATTTCCATAGGAACCCATTGAAGTATCTCATATAACATTGAATGACAGACGGATAGAACACAGTACTATGCACAGTATGCAGTAGATATAGTCAGGAAAAAAAGGGGAAAACAATTTAAAAATAAGAAATCACACCCAATGTGAAGTGAGCGGTGGTCGTGCTTGCATAACGTGTTCAATTGGTAATTGGTGATGTAATACAGGCTACACACACACACATTGCTATGGCAAAACGCTGAGGAAAACACATTGCTATGGCAAAGCGCTGAGATATAAGTCTAGGATGTAATTGGTGACGTAATATGGCTACACACACACACACACATATTGCTATGGCAAAACGCTGAGGAAAACACATTGCTATGGCAAAACGCTGAAGAAAAGTGGCTAGATAGGTCTAGGATGTAACTGGTGATGTAATATGTTGTAATATGGCCATAGGCGATTCTAGCCTCTTCCAGCAGGGGGTGCACGACCTCTATTACCTCATGCACGAAAAAAATTGCGGATATTAGCGGTTTTGTAATGTTGTTTTAGCGGATTTCTGCAGTTAATTTTGTACCCAAATGTAACACAATATAAACAAAAAAAAGTGTAAAACAGGTGCTTCTTTTTCTAGACACCATATGTCTATCTATAGGATTTATTTACTTATTTTGCAGACAGAGGCAGCACAGCCAGGACATATAAAGCCAAACATCAAGTTAATCATCATTCATCAAGCAAATCAAGCAGTCATTTACATTGGTGGTGTGGCACAACCACACCACCAAAGATCCATAACCAGCAGCTACCAATATTTACAAGCAAGTGAAGCAAGCATGCGCGCTCGCTCGCGCGCCGCGCACACACACACACACACACACACACACACACACACACACACACACACACACACACACACACACACACACACACACACACACACACGGAGGAGAAGAAAACAGGCTGGCTAACTCCACAGTGAACAGATAGTTAAATAAAGCCATGTCTTACCTTAAGAAAATGACAAGAAAATATCCAATGTTATATTGAGGTGCCCAGAAGAAAGTGTTATTCCTTGGAGGCACAGAACACATCGTGTAATCCAGCCTCGTTGAGCAGCGCCGAAAACTTTAGTTCACGTATGGTAAATGTAAAAGCTATCCACATGTCCTATGGATGTCTGTAGTTAACCCCAGGTAGCATATTCCACTGTGAAACAACTGTTTAATTCTGTTATTTAGATAAATCTGCAGGTGTCATCATCTGCCGTTTGTTTTTCAGCTGTGCTGTCAGAGACGTTCAGACAGTCACTGTGATTGGTTGAGAAACCAGTAGTCCTATTACCTCCCGCCCCCCATTTGCTGTGATTGGTTTAGAAGTCATGCTATGGGTGCTTCAAAGGGTCAAAAAAGGCGAATTTGAGATGTTCTTCTTCTAAATCATATTGCGTGTTTATTATGATCAAAAAAATCAAAATGGCCGCCTGGCGGCCAGGGGGTGCACGTGCACCCTAGGACACCCCTTAAAATCGCCTATGAATATGGCTATGCACACACACATATTGCTATATGGCAAAACGCTGAGGAAAACACATTGCTATGGCAAAATGCTGAGGAAAAGTGGCTACATGTAATATGGCTATGATGTAATATGGCTATGCACACACACATATTGCTATGGCAAAACGCTGAGGAAAACACATTGCTATGGCAAAACGAGCTGAGGAAAAGTGGCTACAGATAGGTCTAGGATTTTGTAATATGATGTAATATGATGTAATATGGCTACGCACACACACATATTGCTATGGCAAAACGCTGAGGAAAACACATTGCTATGGCAAAACGCTGAGGAAAGGTGGCTACAGACACACGGACAGCCACTTATAGGAGCGGTTTACCACCGCTCAAAAAATAAAAACATACAGTAGATAAATACAAAAAGAGGGATCAGGGGAGGGTAGGGCTGGTCTATGTTTGTTTTTACCAGTTGCAAACGGCTGTTGCCTGTAAGTGGTTTTTCAGGGCGATTTTAAAGGATGCTAGTGATCCACACTCCTTTAAGGCTTTCGGTAAGGCGTTCCACATTTTTGCGGTATAGCAGAAGAACGAGTTTGACCCTTTCTTTGAGGTGACTCTGGGACTGGGTTGAACGTGATCTGTGGCGCTGCCTCTGGTGTTGTAATTATGGACATCCTTAACCTTTCTAAATATTTGGCAGGTACATGGGTATCTTAGTGATGTAGTGTATCTACTCTGAGCCACCCCACTCTTAACTGGTGAGTAGCGGTGAGGTGAGTCTGATAGGGAAGGTTAAGGAGGACCCTAATTAGTTTGTTTTGGGCTGTTTGGAGCTTAGTTTTCAGGGCTTGTGGGGCGTCCCGACTCCCGATACCATACGTGGACTCCTTAGTCAAACACCATCGTTTTTTGAGCGGACAAAACCAGATGTTGGAGCGGGGGGGAAAAGCTGAAAAACTGATACCAAACCGGGGTGTTGCAGTTTAATCACTCTTTCAACTGGTCCGTTGGTAACTTGGTTGTCAGCGGTCGCCGTGACAACCGAGTGGCCAATCACAGAGCGCCAGTCAGTCAGTACAACCTCCCGGGCTATGGGATGCAAGACGCGTGCCGTGCATTCAGGACTGGAGGAGGAGGAGGCGCGTGCACGCGCGCGAGACTCACTGAGAAGAAAAAAGTCGAGCGGAGCGGACTCTGTGGAGGCTCTTTATAGTCTTAAATATGTTTGTTTATTTATGTGTTCATTTTAACTGAAAGAAGAAGAAGAGAACATGAGGGGAAAAACATCTGGATTTACAAACTGACGCAACATGTGGATTTGAAAAAGAGTTTTTCACCGTCAGTAAACAACTGACCGAACCCCTGTCTGTCTGTCTTTCTGTGCCTCTCTCTCTCTCTCTCTCTCTCTCTCTCTCTCTCTCTCTCTCTCTCTCTCTCTCTCTCTCTCTCTCTCTCTCTCTGTGTCTCTCTGTGTGGGGTTTGTGTAGTGTAGTGTAGTGTAGTGTGTAGTGTAGTGTAGTGTAGTCCAGTAGAGGTGGACAGTGGGCTGTCCAGAGGGCTTCAGCATCATGGCTCCAGAACTCCTGGTTGGACTCATGTTCCGACTGCTGCTACCTGTCTGTCTGACCGCAGGTAATACTGTCTGTCTGTCTGTCTGTCTGTCTGTCTGTCTGTCTGTCTGTCTGTCTGTCTGTCTGTCTGTAGGTACTGTATATATGCCTGTGTGTGTGTGTGTGTGTGTGTGTGTGTGTGTGTGTGTGTGTGTGTGTGTGTGTGTGTGTGTGTGTGTGTGTGTGTGTGTGTGTCTCTCTCTCTCTCTCTCTCTCTCTCTGTGTGTGTGTGTGTGTGTGTGTGTGTGTGTGTGTGTGTGTGTGTGTGTGTGTGTGTGTGTGTGTGTGTGTGTGTGTGTGTGTGTGTGTGCGCGCGTGCGTGCGTGCGTGCGTGTGAGAGAGAGAGAGAGATACATGGTTTTAATGTATAGTTTACAGCAGGGCAGGAATTTCAGGGAGGCCATGGCCGTCGTTGCCCCTCCAAAAAATGACATGCCCTGAGGCCACAGTGGCCTTAATGCCCCAGCTCAGCTGATTGGCCTTCCTGCCCTGGCATTTGGCCTTTGTGCCTTCAAAAATGGACAACCCCTAAGGCCAAGTGGCATTTCCCCTAAAATGATGAAATTCCAGGCCTGGTTTACAGTATACAAAATTCTATATAGGCCTACCTCAAAACTGTTTCATAAGGAGAGAGAGAGCGAGAGAGAGAGAGAGAGAGAGAGAGAGAGAGAGAGAGAGAGAGAATCAACATGTACAGTACATTATAGTTTATAGGTCCGGTGGTGTTAAAAACACATGGTAGAGAGAGAAGGACACTGAGTGACTGAGCCTTTATGTAATCCTGGACACCCAAACCATGATGAGCCCTCTGTCTGTGGCTCTCACACATGTTCATGTCAACATGTTAGTTAGTTAGTTAGTTAGTTAGTTAGTTAGTTAGTTAGTTCATTTATTGTCCACAGTGTGGAGATTTATCTTTTGTCTCATATACATTTAGACAACATTAAAAAGACAGATAAACAGCAACAAACACTTACACACAAAACATCTTAAGGCAACAAGAAGGACAACAGTGGCATAATAAGGTGAAGAAACAGGCAGATCAACGAGACATGACATCATTCAATGCCTTAATGGCATTTGGAATGAATGATTTTTTTAAAATATTACGGCTACGGTGTGCCCAAGCTGTTCTCGTCTACCAGAGGGAAGTAAATCGAACTCCTTATGCCCTATGGAGTGGGTGAGAGGGATCATTTATTATCTTGACAGCTTTTTTCCTAAGCACTTCATTGTAGATACAACTTAATAGTTTTAGTTTTTTCCCTATGATTTTTGATGCCAGATTTACTATTCTCTGCAGCTTGCCTCTACATTTTATGTTAAGATTACCGTACCACATCCCCCAAACACACCTCCATCTGAAAATATGTTGTGCCAGGGACCCCCATGTGATTTGTGTTTTCTAAACTTTGTATGATTATTACAGATTCCTTTCCACTGGCTTACTATAGTCTAACATCTAAAAGTACTCCTAGTTAATAGAATACTAAAATACCAAATCACCATCATTCTTGAGATTATTGCATGTTGTTGTCTGATGGCTTGGGGCAGTGATTTCAACCTGTTTCTTATCAATGTCCATTATTCGGCATTTGAGCCACGGACCACCATTTGATGAAATTTAGCCTCTCGGACCCAAACTTCAAATGTTTTGTTATCGTTGGATAAGATTTTGTCCACAATTCCATGCTTAATTGACGTTGATACCATAGGAGAGACAACAATTAGTGTGCAGACTTTTAGTAAATGAAGTAGTGCAGATGGTTTAACAATAATGTATCTCTTGGGAGCGTCAAATGAAACCAAATGGACCCGTTAGGATCTTTAACTATCTCAAGAGTAAAAGATTTAACCCATTTGGAACGGGTACACATTATAGTGTATTATTATTTTATGCTTTAACTACTGCGAGCTTGTAGATCTGCTATTTTTTTTAAATCGTGAAAATTTGAATTTTGACCCGATTCTATAAGTGTCTTTTGAATCCTTCTAAGGTTTTTTGAAAAACCTATGTTTCTATGTCAGCAATCTGGCCAGCCATCGTCAAAGAAAAGGTCCTTTTCACTTAACTGGAGCTCAGTTAGTCTGTTCTTGAGAGACTACTATGTCAGTGGTTCTCAAACTTCTTCATGGGAAGGACCCCCAAAATGATATTTATTTGGCCACGGACCCGCATCTCAAAATATTTAGTTCCAGGGACCCCCCAGAAGCAACATTTGAGTTACAAACGTTCGCTTTAAAAATACATATGTTCAAAGATTTGCACACATTTTCACAACTTTTTCAAAAAATAGCAGATCTACAAGCTCGCAGAGCGGCACTCGGTGCCGCGCTGTGAGCTTGTATATCTGATATTTTTCAATAGCTAAAGCATTAAATAATTCTAGGCCTAAATGGGTTGAGGGTCCATTTGGTTACCAACTCTCCATCATTGTAGCTGGGGACCACCTGGAATCCCCTCAAGGACCACTGGTGGTCCGTGGTCCACTTGTTGAGAACCACTGGCTTGGGAGGAAGAAAAACTCTTGCCAAATCTGTCTCCTCTGCACTGGATGCTAGCGGAACCTTTTGCCAGAGGGCAACCCAGTGAGCAGTCCCGTGATGTGGGAGGGCAGGGTCTTGTCCTGATGTTATTGGCCCTGGTCAGACAACGGTTGTGAGCACAGTAGGGATGGGACGATATGAACATTTCAAGTCATGATTATTGTGACCAAAGAAATTGCGATTTACGAAATTATCACGACAATCAAAATATCCCTAACATCCATTATCCTGGAGCAGAACATTTGCCCCCAAAAAATGCTGATCTGCAAGCTCTCAACGCGTCACAACGCAACGTGTTGTGAGCTTGTAGATCGGCAATTTTTTTGGCAAAGAGATTTGGTTCAGAGTGGAAAAAAAGACTGTAGCACTATTTCCCAGGTCCGTTTGACCAATTATAGAGGGTTAAATGGTACCGGTTATACTGTACAGCTCTGCAAATAAAAGGAATTGATCCCAGCGCATGACGGAGGACAATTTTACAATACATTTAAATCTCCACGATACGATTATCGCGAGTGTTTAGTGTTTTTTATCACGATAAACGATAATAACGATTATCGTCCCGTCCCTAGTTTTGAGCACATGTCTTTGATGGCAGTGAAGTCCCGATGATATCTCTGCTGTAGCCTGACTGCAAGCGCCAGACTCAATCACACACTACGTTTTGGGATTGGAGTCTGAAACTGGGGACGGAGATTCTACTTCAGCGGGGGCGGGGTAAAGCCTATTGACGTCACCCACACACACACACACACATACACATACACACACACACACACACACACACACACACACACACACGCTTAGAGCCTCCGACGGCGACGTGGCGTGTCATTGCAAAAATACGTTATTTCTCATAACATATTATATGACTGCATGTTTACGTTAGTGCAAAATGGTATTAAAACGTAATGAAACGGCACTATTCTATAGTTTATTAAAAGAATTCGAGTCGAGTCTGACTCCGCCATGACAGTTTTCACGGACCAATCCACTAGCGGCTCACGTGGGCACAAGAGCACCAATCAGAGTCCACTAGAGAGACTCACGTGGGCAGAACAGCTCCGAAGGGAGGGGGCTGGGACCGGACCAGCATACCACGTGCCTCAAGTCTACAGCCCTGATTGGCCCATTCAAAGCGCCCGCTCTTTGGGCGCGCTTGAAATAAAATAAAATATCTCCGGGTTCAGTCCACACTACACACCACCCACCAGCAGGGGGTGGTGATGTGCGGACTGAAGTATCAGGCTATCTCTGCTGTCCTCACCACTCTCTTAACAGACTTCCAGAAAAAGAAATGAAAAACTGTACAGCAGATGTACTATGTGAGATTGATTGATTGATTGAGTATTTTATCAGACAAAAGTGGAGAACATAAGTATAGTCAATACATTAAAGAATGTAGTACAGTACAAGTACAGTCAAACACCCTGCCTAAAAGGAACATCGCAAATAAGTATTTTTACTGTATTTTTTTAAGTCTTAGGTATTCAACTCTTGGTTATACAAATAACAAAAAACAAAAAACATACAAACATCATCACAGTTATACAAAACAGTATATGTACAGGGTAGGGGAGACAAGGGCGGTGGGGCTAAGGTAACTTCTCGCCTGTCTATGGGAGAAGTGCTTACTACCTCCGCCTCTGGCCTCCTGAAAAATGAGTTTTCAGGGCAGTCTTGAAGGAAGCCATGCAGCGAGCTACATGTTTTAAGGGAAGTAGTCAAGGAATTCCACACTTGGTGGCAGTGGATGGAATATAATATATGCTATTTGTGAATAGCCTAAGTAAGAATTGGGTTAAAGTGGTTGAAACGATTTTGATACATTGGTTAAGTTCAGGCCTTTAGAAAGTGGTTCCCAGCAGGAACCACTGAACCTTTTGACCTCCTGACCTTTAGTGATGTCACAAGTCAAAGGTCAGCTAGTTGACCATGTGTGTCCCAGACAGTCCCAGCATGTGTGTGTGTGTGTGTGTGTGTGTGTGTGTGTGTGTGTGTGTGTGTGTGTGTGTGTGTGTGTGTGTGTGTGTGTGTGTGTGTGTGTGTGTGTGTGTGTGTGTGTGTGTGTGTGTGTGTGTTTGTGAAGGATTTGGAACTGACTATTTTACCATATGTATCTTGGCAACTGGTGTTAGAGGCTCTCTCCTCCTCTCCTGTCGTCTCATTCCTGTCAGCCCCTGGTCTGGAAAGGGTCATTCACGCTTTCATCTCACCACGCTTAGATTAGCGTAACATCCCTCTACTCTGGCCCCAGCGATAAAGTCACACCCAGTCTCCAGTTGATACAGAACTGAACTGCGCTGCCAGACTGCTCAAGAATTAAGCAATATTACACGAGAGGGTGTGCCTTATCATTAATATCATCACGCCTGCGTTGCCTCAGCCGTTGGTAGCGCAGAAGTGATGATGACGATAAGGCAAGCCCTTGAGTGTTGCGATTATACAACCGCTGTCCTTAAAAGAAAGAAAAAAAAAACACATCAACTTCATTGGGGCATTTCATTGTAATTAAGATATTCGATAGAAATTTGTAAATCTTCAATGCCACATTTAGCTACTATGTCCCTGAACTTCACATAGTGAAAACTACTAGCCTTGCTGCCAAGCATAGTGTGGGGAGAGGGAGTGCTTCAGCTCTTTCGCAACCAGCACAGCTGACGTTTTTGTTTAATGTGAGATTGTGCAGTAGTGCTCATTATTTGCACGGGTAGAGAGCTATTTCAACCAATCTGATTGCTTCATCGGAACTACCTGTTGTATAATGTGACCATATCACGCGCATCTTAGCTGCTCTCCTCTGGTTGCCTGTGAGCTTCAGAAGCATTAGGATTATTGAATGCTTTAACCAGTGAAAAATAGCAGATATACAAGCTCACAGCGCGGCACCGAGTGCCGCGCTGCGAGCTTGTAGATCTGCTATTTTTGAAAAATAGTGAAAATTAGAATTTTGACCCGATTCTATTAGTGTCTTTTGAATCCTCCTAAGGTTTTTTGAAAAAAAAAACTATGTTTCTATGGCAGCAATCTGGCTAGCCATCGTCAAAGAAAAGGTCCTTTTCACTTAACTGGAGCTCAGTTGGTCTGTTCTTGAGAGACTACTCTGTCAGTGGTTCTAAAACCTTTTCATGTGAAGGACCCCCAAAATGATATGTATTTGGCCACGGACCCCCATCTCAAAATATCTAGTTCCAGGGACCACCCAGAAGCAAAATTTGAGTTACAAACGTTTGCTTTAAAAATACATATATTCAAAGATTTGCACACATTTTCACCACTTTTTCAAAAATAGCAGATCTACAAGCTCGTAGCGCGGCACTCGGTGCCGCGCTGTGAGCTTGTATATCTGCTATTTTTCACTGGTTAAAGCATTCAATAATTCTAGGCCTAAATGGGTTAAAGCCCTGCATGGACAGGCTCCCAGTTATATTTTGGATGTGCTGGTCTAAGAAAGGCCGTTCACATTACAGCTTTGTGTAAATGAAAAGAAAAAAAAGCCTGCTGCGGCTAAAACGATTAATCGGGCATGTCGGAAGTTATGAGTGACAGCTGTCATATCATGTCTCGCTCATGTCTCAGCGTGTGTGCCCGTTTGGACAGTGAAAAATAAAAGGAAAATAGCAGCTGTAGATAAGAAATGACTTGAGTCAATATTAGTTTACTACATCACCTATTTATGCATAAACATTTATAGAACAGAATCAGAATCAGAAGACTTTATTGTCACGCCTTAAAAAATTACTTAAGTAAAGAAGAAGGGTGAAATTCATTTTTCAGGGCTCATCAGACTTGCTGTTCATTAGTAGAAAAGAAAATATATACGTTCATAAAGACCTGCTATGACCTGAACGAGCTGTCTGTACTCGCCGCACTCCGAGGGCACCACTAGAGGAGACTGGAATGCCCTTGCAGGTCACCGGGGCTCACAGACTGACAGGCAGTGGGAAATCACTAAAGCCATTTTTATGATCTCAATGAGCACACTTAAACCTACCGCTTCACAAGAACAAATGTTGGTGTAACTGGGAGATACAATATTTCATATGTACTCTGATTAGTAAGTAAAAAGGAAGAGTAAAGTCATGTTCCAGTAGCAGTGATGTTGCTAGGTTTTCAATGTAATGGGTCCCGGGACGCACAGGTGGTCATTCGAATGGGTCCCAGAATTATTTTATGGGTCCCACGACGACACACACGTTATGTATCAACGGTGAAAACATCAAAAAGGACTTTAATTTAAACAAATAGTGTCAAATAGCTACTTGTATGTAGTTAATAAAGGACAGAAGGATGGATTTACAAGACAATCTGAATCATCTCATCAATAATGCCAGAACGCACAGCTGCGGAGACTACATTCATGGCCTACTTGTGCACAAGGCACACGTTGGCAGCTCGACAGAATGCAGTTCTAGTTTATTAATGCATTGATGTGTGTGTGTGTGTGTGTGTGTGTGTGTGTGTGTGTGTGTGTGTGTGTGTGTGTGTGTGTGTGTGTGTGTGTGTGTGTGTGTGTGTGTGTGTGTGTGTGTGTGTTCCAGCATGTGCATTCAGGTTTAATGGATTCTCATTGGTCTACCTGGTCGTTCTCCTGCTGCTCCCATTGGCTGCTGAACCCAGAGGTAAACACTCCATTTAAACCTAACCCTAGCCTCACATCATCTTAGGTTAAAGGAGCACTTCACCTATTCTTGACGTATCTCCTTATCTTATTTATTTAATTTTTTTGGGTGCGTTTTGAAAAAAAATTCAGGCAAAGGAGAGAGAGAGAGGAGAGAGAGAGAGAGAGAGAGAGAGAGAGAGAGAGCAAGGGACCCAGTGGCGACAGTTGCAAAAATCGGAGAAAATCAACCCTGGTCAAAAAAACAAAAAACAAAACGGGCGGCAGTGTGCAAACATGATTGACATAAAGTGAGGTTGATTTTTCTATTTATGTGCTCCTATTTTCGGCCGAAAAAACGCTGTGTGCAAAGACCTTAAACTGGTCCTCAATAATACTCATTGTAAGATGGCAGCATTTTGGTGGTGGAGGAGGGCGGTGGACAGTTCAGAAACCTGCCTTCCTGTGACATCATCGGTAGGCAGATGAGAAGATTTCAGAATTAGTTTTTCTTTCTAATAATGCAAGATCAATAGGTTCTATTTCAGTATGCTAACTTTCCAGGTAGAGAAACAACCATCGTTGCAAGAAATTCTGAATCAGTGGCTGCTGAAGGAGCGCTAAAACGTAGGAATCGGTCGGTGAACTGAAGCGAAAATGTTCTGCGCTGATTAACCACGTAACCCTATAATACTTTTGTTCTCATGTTTTACAATGGTAGTGTACAAAAATAGCAAAAAATAGCAGATCTGTAAGTTCAATACACATACGTATGTGTAAATAATCATAATTGAGTTTGAAATAATCCTGCTATTGATTTGAAGTCATATCGCCCTGCCCTACATTTTAAGCACATTGAAGTTAATCTAGTATTGTAAACCCCTAAAGGAAGTCTGCCTGCTGTAACAGGAAGTAGCTTAGTGGCTCTTTGAGGGTTCGAACCGGTGTTGTTTGTTCTGAATCCTGAAACACTCTATTAATAACATAATATTAATGGACATTGATGTGAGATACAAACACACATGCGCGTGCGTGCGTGCAGTGTAGTTGTGTGTGACTGTGTACACTATTCACTGCAACATGGAATTTGACAAATCCCGCACACACCACACACTCTCAGAGTAACGAAGACAGGATGTGATGTCGTACCGTGAGTCATCCACTTCCTGTTAAAATAGACCCAGGTCCTTGGCAACGTCCCATGTGACCTTAGCGACAACCTTGTGCATTATGTTGGGTTTCCTCAGGAAGGCATCCTCGGGGGGTCTGTGCATGTGTGCGCTCACGCATGCGTGCGAGTGTGGGGCGAAGAAAGAATAACATCTAAAGCAGGGATCACCATACCAGCCTTTTTCAGGGCCAAGGACACCTTAGCTCAGTGGTTCTCAACCTGTGGGTCGGGATCCCCAGATGGGTCCCCAAAATATATATATTTTTGGGGGGGGGGGGGGGGGGTCCCCAGATGGTTAGCTATGTTTAGCTAAACAGACTTTAAAGGCTATTTTTAGTACCTCTGGTCAAACTTTGGTCAATTGTCAAATATTAGAGGCAGAAATAGTGAAAATAGCAGATCTACATGCTCACAACGCCTCGCAGCGCGAGGCGTTGTGAGCATGTAGATCTGCTATTTTCACAATGGATTAGATCGAGTCAAACTAAATGTAATTCTAAGTACTTGTGCAGGATGGGGGTGACCAGTTCAAATATGATTCTTTTGGGGGTTGCACGCTGAAAAGATTGAGAACCACTGCCTTAGCTGACAGAGAGAGATGAAGCAGAGACCCAACACTTATGGTATAACATTATGTGACAGATTATAATTCATAGATTTCATGGACTTGTTTGTTTGCACACCAGGGCAGGAATTTCACAGCGGCCACGTCAGCCGTTGCCCCTCTTCTGGCTGTGTGCCAAAATGACATGCCCTACGGCAGGCGTGGGCAACTTTGATGATGGAGAGGGCCACTATATTTTCACATTCACTCCAGGGGGCCACAATGCATATACAGTCAAACATAGCAACAATAGCAGATCTACACGCTCAAAACACATCGCAGTGCGACATGTTTTGAGCTTGTAGATCTGCTATTTTTTTGCTATTTTTGAAATCCCGAATTTTGTTTTGCTATTTTTGAATTGGAATCCTGAAAAGTAACCATTTGATTCAATTTCAAATGCATTTATATGTTCTTATGTTAACTTTGTGAACTTAAATACAAATACATTGGACATAAAAAAAGACTAGTCATTAACTCATTGCATGCCAGGCCCGATAGTCCCGAGATTATTTCAATGTCTTTCCCCGCCAGGCCCAATAATCCTGAGAAAAAAATAAATAAAAAAAATTTTGGACCCCAAAAACTTTAGTAGGCATGATAGCAATCGCGAAATTGCATGTTTAACCCCCATAGCAACCCCATCTTTCAAACATGGCAGCCATCTTTGTTTACATTTTAGGAAAACATAATGGCTGCTATCTCATGAATGCCTGAACGGATTTCCATTCGGATTTTTTTGTTTGAAAGCTGTGAGCAATGTGCAGACACGTGGTGCATTATCTAGGCATGGGTGTGCATGATCCGTGCACTATGAATTACATGGAAGTCTATGGAGACAGAGGCAGGGGAGAGTACGAAGGTATTGTTAAATGGCGGGGAATGTGTTAAGCTACTAATATACCGGTAGACTGAAGTAATTACCGCGGGTCATGTTTGCTTGGTTGGAAATGGATTTCTAACTGAAATCAATAATATATCAGTATTCCAATATTAACCAGCGGGGCGCATTAAGTGAAGGTGAGGGCCGCATGTGGCCCCCGGGCTGCCAGTTGCCCTTGTATGCTCTACGGCCATATTGGCCTTGATGCACTGTCCAAGTTATCGGTAAGCAATAGTTAATGGTGACCGAAAAAAAGGAAAAAAGAAAAGAAAATCAACCCGCGCGTCACACCAAAAGCCAAAGCCCCGGACGCCGATGTCTGTGTAACAGCCATGCAACTATAGGCGATGCGGTCACATATTTCTGAAGGCTCTACCCGACACCAATTTCTGTGTAACATCCATGCATGCATGCATCTGTCCGCGAGACGCTGACAGAGAGACAAGCGTGTTTATCATCAGGAAACAACAGCGATTGGATTTTCCAAAACAGACCCCCGTTAAATTCTAAATTTGGCGATCCCTATCACAGCATAATGAGCGCATTGTCGGTGCGACGCCGACGCGTCCCTGTTCTCCAGACAAGCCCGGACTTGTATCAATCAATACCATACAGCTCCGAAGGTTACGAATGTTCCGAATGCTCCGAATCCCCGGGGGGTTTTAAAGGGAATATTCGAATGTCATTTTTGGCCAATTTTGATAGCTCTAAGTAACTGAGAGAGAGAGAGAGAGTGAGAGAGAGAGAGGAAATTATGAAAAATGTATATAAACCTGCCTAATATTATTAGGCTAACCAAATTAATGCTCATATAATCAATAATAATATTAATCAAGAAATACTATTTTAAAAAGTGCAAAATCAACTAGAGTCATTATTAGTTTAAAGGGGAAGACCACCCATTTTCAATATTGAACTATGTCATTAATATACCTTAGAGGAGTTGGGTGGAAATAAAAAAAAAGTTCCCCCTCTTCTGTGTTGCCTAGAACTGGATGATTGATTTTGGGGTTTGAATTGTAAAGTACAACGGTGTGATGTCATCACATTGTGATTTACAATACAAACCCCGAAATCCTTCTTCAAGATTTTTTGAAAAACCTATGTTTCTATGTCAGCAATCTGGCCGGCCATCGTTAAAGAAAAGGTCCTTTTCACTTAAATAGAGCTCAGTTAGTCTGTTCTTGAGAGACTACTATGTCAGTGGTTCTCAAACGTTTTCATGTGAAGGACCCCCAAAATGATATTTATTCGGCCACGGACCCCTATCTCAAAATATTTAGTTCCAGGGACCCCCCAGAAGCAAAAATAGCAGATCTACAAGCTCGCAGCACGGCACTCGGTGCCGCGCTGTGAGCTTGTATATCTGCTATTTTTCACTGGTTAAAGCATTCAATAATTCTTCTAGGCCTAAATGGGTTAAGAAAACACACACACACACACACACACACAAAAAACTATGGTAAGGAATGACACTGTTTAATACAATTAAAACAGTACACAACAGCATTATGAAATGTTAAAACAATGTCCCAGAGTCAACTCAGTCTCTGGAACGGCCGGTCCCTCAGTCCAATTGTCCGTCCAGTCTTCCTTCCTCTGAGGTCTAATTCGCGGTTCCACAGGGAACAAAGCACAGTCAGTAGCCTAATGCTGCCCCCCTGACCCTATTTCCTATACTCCTACCACAGGGCCTGACATACATGTTTCTAAATGGGGGGAATCCCCTCCCCCCCTTCTCATATAGGCTCTGTCGATCATGTAGTTCCCTTTTCCAGAAGGTGCCATTCCTGTTTCCTTTTCCGGGTCAGTTTGTTTCTCATAGCTTCATTTGATTGGCTCAGCAGCAGATTTGAACTGGAAACGACATATGACACCTTCATATTGTCACTGTCGTCGGGTGGAAACCTTGTATGTCCAAAAGCGTTACTTTTCAGGAAATGGAAGTTTTTTTGTTTTTTTTTTAATGAAAAAAAGACAATACATCTGCGGATACAAGATTTCTGCCCGACAGCGACGATACGTGTTTCCTGTTCAACATACTGTACCATGCAGCAGGTGTATGCTCTCCTTTTCTGTAGACATTAATAATTGTTCAAATATGTGTGTGTGTGTGTTCGTGCATGTGTGTGTGTGCGTGTGTAGGTGTCCCAGGCAGCTTGGTGAAGTGTGTGTGCGCGAGCAGCGTTGTGTTCCTGTCGTTACAGCTGGTGTTTCAGGTGTGTGTGAGCTCGCTGCTGGCCACAGGAACCCTGGAACCTGAATATAACTGTAAGTACCACGGCAAGATATGCTACCATACTCATGTAGACGACCCACACATCTAAATCTACTTAACCGTATCACGACTATGTTCCAGTACATACAGTAGATGCGTTGAACAAATCAACAATGTGCCAAACTTTTCTTCAATTAAACAAAGACAAAAATGAAGTAGGCCTACTTTAATTTTTTAGATCAAAAGTCATTGCCCGGCTTCAATCGGTAATGTAAAAAAAAACCAAAAAAAAACTTTGTGTAGTCATGGACTCAGACCTGAATTTGAACAAACACATAGACACAATCACAAAGTCAGCCAACTATGTATCACAGATTAATAATAAGAAAGTGGAGCAAGTCACTCCTGTTCTTAAATCTTACATGCACTGGCTCCCTGTATGTCAAAGAATAGATTTACAATTTACAAAATACTACTGTCTATAAAGCTTTGAATAGTTTAGCCCCAAAAGCATTTGTGATCTTGTGCGATATCATGAACCATCCAGATGTCTCAGGTCATCTGGGAAAGGTCTGCTTTCTGTCCCTAAAACTATATAAATGTCTAGAAGCGGCGTTCAGTTTTTATACCACACATCTGCTACCAAACTCCCAGAAATCTGCAGGTCTGCTACCGAAGATCTTTGAAAACACAGCCAGAAGCGTTTCTGATTGCCGCTGCCTTTCATTGAGATTTTTTAAATTATTCTTCTGCACTGTAATTTTTCTCTCCTACCGTATTTCTCTGTTTTATTTTTTACTTCTCTTGATTTTATGATTTTATCTTTTGTTTTTCCTATTGATTACTCACACCATGGAGACTAGGACAATAATTTAATTACAACAAATGTACCCCCATTAATTCCGGATTGGGTCCCCATCTGGAATCAATGGGGTAAATTGACTATAATCAAATGTTTGTCTTAGGAATGTGACAAATACAAAACAATGTTTTTATTGAACTCAAGAAAAAAGGTCATTTTGGGGGTGAACTAGGCTACTCCTTTAGGTGCCGGCCACACGGAGCTGGATATTTCTGAAGCTAGACATTTCTTTGTGCGAATGGGGCTTGCAGCCACACAAAGCTGGATATTTTTCGGCCGCAAAAGTGGATATTTTTGAAACTGGATAAAGACTTTACTGTGTGTGTGCTTGTCCCCCTAGTGGAGGTCTGGGGATTATTTTAGACGTAGATATCTTTGGCGTGTGGACCTAGATCTTTTTCTATGTGGATATCTGAAAATCGGGGATATATAGATTCGTCTGGCCTAGGCCATAATGTTTTATGATAAGCACGTTGAATTGCCTTGTTGTGCTATACAAATAAACTTGCCTTGCCTTACTCTAAGTAAATAAATGTACAGTAGGAACCCTCCCCCACTGATGGAGACCCCATGCTCTGGCACCGTTTCCACGCAGTAGCAGAGTGAACAGACCTGTCCTGTATGGCTAGATCTAACCCTAACCCTGATGAAAAAACAGACATTACCAAAAACAATAAAACTAACTGAAGCTGATTTGTGCAAACAAAATGAAGTAATTGAAATCACTGAGCAATTTTCCTTAGCTTTTGACATTGTATATATTTAATCGAGACTCGTTGTGAGCTTGTAAGTAAGCCTGTAGTGTGAGGCGGCTTGAGGTACGTGTACATCAGGGGTTCCCAAACTTTTTTGTCTCAGGGCACCCAATGAATATTTTTTTAATCCGAGGCACCCCTACATTATAATTTTCACTCCTAGCCCCTTATATTTATAGCATATCTTCGTTGTCCAAAACCGTTCGTTTTGTATTTATCATCTATAAAATGTACTAAACTAGTGAAAACAGCAGATCTACAAGCACACGCCGAGGCGTTGTGTGCTTGTAGATCGGCTGTTTTCACTAGTTTTGTGCGACTGTCTTGTATGATAAGGCAGGGCTTTGCTTTACCAAAAGACGTACACATTTGAAACTTGGAGATACAAGGTTTCTGCCCGACAGTGACGATATTTTAGTGATTTTGCGATGAAAACGTTGAGATAACAGCCATTTTGGTTAGAACTGACTGAAAATAACTTTGCACTTCATGTTTAAAATGATACTAAATATTTAAGTGTCCAAATAAATTCCAAATATTATCAAATTATCTCGCGGCAGCCCTGGACTGCCGTCGCGGCACCCCAGGGTGCCCCGTCACCCACTTTGAAAACCCCTGGTGTACATCCCCCAGTCATGAAGAACAAGTACACCCCCTGGACACTAGTAGTATGACACAGGGTCTTACCGCCAACCCAACCATTGATGCAGGCTGCAGGGAGCAGGGAGGCATTAGGTACCATTTTGTCACTGTCGGGCAGAAACCTTGTATCTCCAAGTTTCAAATTTGTATGTTTTTTCATAAAGTAAAACCATGCTTCATCATACAAGACTAGTGAAAATAGCAGATCTACATGCACATGCTTGCAGATCGTCTATTTTCACTATTTTAAATATATCTTTTTAAATGAAAGATACAAGTCGAACGGTTTTCGACATTCGAGGTTTCCACCCGCAACAACGAGCGGACAGCGCCGGACATTCTAACCACAAGGCCACTGAGATGGTTGTGAGCTTGTAGATCATCTATCGTCATTATTAGATTTACAGCATTAGATATCGTCACTGTTAAATCTATAAGCTCACAATGCAATGTGCACATTTCTGAGGGGAAGAAAAGGAAGCTCCGTCTATAATTACATACCGAAAATAGGGTCAGTGGGTTGAAAGTGGTTAAGCGGATTTTATAAATAACTCCCATTGGATCAACTGAATGTATTTTTTGCATTTTTTGAACAGTAACGTTTTTGGACATACTGTACATGGGTTCCACCCGACTGCGATGGTATTGCTGTTGCTCGTTGGACAGTTGATATGCTGGTCGTATTATATCTGGGCGGGGCTTTATTAATAGGCCTAGAATTATTCAATGCGTTAACCAGTGAAAAATAGCAGATATACAAGCTCACAGCGCGGCACCGAGTGCCGCGCTGCGAGCTTGTAGATCTGCTATTTTTGAAAAACGTGTGAAAATGTGTGCAAATCTTTGAATATAATATTTTCAAAGCGAACGTTTGTAACTCAAATTTTGCTTCTGGGGGGTCCCTGGAACTAAATATTTTGAGATGCGGGTCTGTGGCCAAATACATATTAGTTTGGGGGTCCTTCACATGAAAAGGTTTGAGAACCACTGACATAGTTGTCTCTCAAGAACAGACTATTGTAACTGAGCTCCATTTAAGTGAAAAGGACCTTTTCTTTGACGATGGCTGGCCAGGTTGCTGACTTAGAAACATAGGTTTTTACAAAAAACCTTAGAAGTATTCAAAAGACACTTATAGAATCGGGTCCAAATTCTAATTTTCACGATTTTTCAAAAATAGCAGATCTACAAGCTCGCAGCGCGGCACTCGGTGCCACGCTGTGAGCTTGTATATCTGCTATTTTTCAATAGTTAAAGCATAAAATAATGATACACAATAATGTGTACCCGTTCTGAATGGGTTAAGGTTGATGATAATCCAACACTCCTCGTAGAACACTGGTTCCCAAACAGTGGGTCGGGACCCATTTATAGTCACGTAAAAATCCCATTTTCTTTTGTAGATTGTCTATTTTCACTAGTTTGGATCAAACGTCTAATATCTTCTTTCGGTATACCTTGACCTGCAATTTAGTTTAATATTTAAAAACATGCTTCTTGTTCATTCAACTAATTCTGTCATCGACAGAATAATCGCTAAGAAAATAATCGCTAGTTCTGGCCCCAATATCCTGCGCTGAACAGCCTGCAGAGGTCACCCATGATAAACAACGCGTCACGTGTTTGTCGGAGCCTCTGGCCAATGAAGAAACATGTTCATATTTATGAAAGAATGTTTTATTCGCACACCCAGCCTGTGTGCGCGCATGTGTGTGTGAGAGACTTTTGTCCTCTCATGAACCAGTGAATTTCTCACATACCAAACTCCTGCACACTGTGTGTGTGTGTGTGTGTGTGTGTGTGTGTGTGTGTGTGTGTGTGTGTGTGTGTGTGTGTGTGTGTGTGTGTGTGTGTGTGTGTGTGTGTGTGTGTGTGTGTGTGTGTGTGGGCACTTGCACACATACTGTTGACATCAAAGGGGGCTTGAACCCCTGCCCTTTTATCTGTCTTTAAAATTGCCCTCTCCAGACCATCCATGCAGTTTTTACTACAGTATGTTGAAAGAAATGCAAATGCCCTCTTTCCATGCCATACCTGAAGGCAGCATTCAAGAGAATGGCCTTGTCCAATTTCTCCTGAACTTGAATGCAGCATGTTGAAAGAATTGCCCTCTCTATGTAGAAATCCATGCTGTTACGCCACATCTCCATTATTGACTTGTGTGCGTGTGTGTGTGTTTTCAGGCTCCGCCTGGGAGAGGACTCTTCGTCATCTGGGATTAGAGAGGTAAGACCTACTGTATGAAGACCACCACTGAGTCCCAAACCCCCACTCCTATGTGCGACATCATCGTGCGACGGAGTATACATTAGGCTCTACCAGTGGTGATAAAAGTACACATATTTCTTACTTAAGTAAAAGTGTCAGGAGGCCTACTGCAATATAGAAACGCTCTGTTGCAAGTAAAAGTCCGGAATTCAAAATGTACTTGAGTAAAGGTACAAAAGTATTGGTATCAAAATGCACTTAAATGACCAAACGTAGAAAGTACTCATTATGCAGAATGTCCCATTTCACAAGTTCAAATGTAAAAATATATATACAGTATATATACAAATAGCCGATCTACAAGCTCACAATGCGTGGTATCGCAACAAATTGTGAGCTTGTTGATCAGCTATTTTCAAATGGCCTAAATGTACTGTATATACGGCTGAAGTGGTTAGTGTGTTTAATTGTAAGTAACTAACTTCAAATAATTGTAGTGGAGTAAAAAGTACAACATTTGCCTCTAGATGTAGTAGAGTAGAAGTTAAAGTATTGAAAGTATTGGAAATACTCAAGTAAAAAAGTACAGAACTTGAAAGGTACATTTGCTTACTGAATACAAGCCCCTGAAGGGTCCCCGGACCCCACTTTGCGAACCACCAGCCCATTACCGACCCTCGGTTCCCATGGTAACCGCTGACTTGCGTTGAACTTTTCAAACAATGGGAGTATTGTTACAACCCAAGAACAGCTGTTCCCTCAACGCACGTTAACAGTCACACAGGAAGTGATGTCATAGATGTCTGTCTGTCTGTCTGTCTGTCTGTCTGTCTGTCTGTATGTATATATGTATATATGTATATATGTATATACTGTATGTATATATATATATATATATATATATATATATATATATATATATATATATATATATATATATATATATATATATATATATATGTCTGTCTGTCTGTGTGTCTGTCTGTATATATGTATATATGTATTTATGTATGTATGTATGTATGTATGTATGTATGTATTTATGTATGTCTGTCTGTCTCTCTTGTCTTTTTGTCTTCTATCTTTGTCTGTTTGTCTTCCATCTATCCGCCTGTCTGTGTTTTTGTTTTCGCACATTTTTCTGCTCTGACAAGTCAAGACACAGTGTGTGTGTGTGTGTGTGTGTGTGTGTGTGTGTGTGTGTGTGTGTGTGTGTGTGTGTGTGTGTGTGTGTGTGTGTGTGTGTGTGTGTGTGTGTGTGTGTGTGTGTCTGTTACTCAAGCTTTCAACATCTGCATCTTGTTAGTCTGTCGCCTGTCTGACACACCTGCAATTTATATACTGTGTGTGTGTGTGTGTGTGTGTGTGTGTGTGTGTGTGTGTGTGTGTGTGTGTGTGTGTGTGTGTGTGTGGCTGTGCGCGCGCGCGCGCGTGTGTGTTTATTGCTACAGGCTACAAAGCATGACATTTACATAACATGTCAAGTCTGTCATTAACACAAGCGTAAGGGTAGCAGACAGTGACGGGGTAAATGATCAGACAAGTGGAATACAAAGAAACTAGGATACCAGGCACACGTCAAACCTAGCATCAGGTAAACTGGACACCTAGCATCAGGTAAACTGGAAACCTAGCATCAGGTAAACTGGACACCTAGCATCAGGAAAACATCTTAGCATCAGCTGGACATCATCAACCTAGCTAGCATCAGGTAAATGTCAAACCTAGCATCTGTCTTATTAAATCTGAAAAGATAATATATTATCTACTTATCCTGTAAACATCATGTATAAGTCAAATACCTATACACTCGAAATATATTATGTAAATAAAATACATGCATCTGCCTGCAAGTGATCAACATAACACACTCGCACGCACGCACGCACGCACGCACACACACTTGGGAGGAAGTGATTATAAACAGACTAGCTTTAACAACTTCAAGTAGCTCTCTCTCTTGTGTGTGTGTGTGTGTATGTGTGTGTGTGTGTGTGTGTGTGTGTGTGTGTGTGTGTGTCTGTGTGTGTGTCACCAGTAGGAGTTTCAGACACTAGTCTCTCTGTCTAGTCTGCTTGGCTCTTTATACGCCTACAAAAACACACACGCACGCATACACGCACGCAGGTGCTCGCACGCGCGCGCGCACACACACACACACACACACACACACACACACACACACACACACACACACACACACACACACACACACACACACACACACACACACACACACACACACGTTTTGGTTATCTAATCATGTAATCTGATTTTGACATGGCAGTATTTGTTATGACATTTGTTGATATTAAATAGGTTGACTCACCTCACCGCTACTCACCAGTTAAGTGTGGGGTGGCTCAGAGTAGATGACAGGGTACAGCAACTTGCAATGGGCCTGGTTTACAAGATACACTACACCACTAAGATACCCATGTACCTGTCAAAATACTTTATAAACGTTAAGGATGTCCACAATTACAACACCAGAGGCAGCGCCACAGATCACTTTCAACCCAGAGTCACCTCAAAGAAAGGGTCAAACTCGTTCTTCTGCTATACCACAACAATGTGGAATGCCTTACCGAAGGTCTTACAGGAGTTTGGATCACTAGCATCCTTTCAAAACGCCCTGAAAAACCACTTACAGGCAGCAGCCGTTCGCAACTGGTAAAAACAAACATAGCCCAGCCCAGCCCTACCCCCCCCCCTGCCCCCCCCCCCTGCCCCTTCTTTGTATTTGCCTGCTGTATGTTTTCATCCTTCTTTTTTTTCTTTTTTTTTTCTGACTATATCTACTGCATAGTACTGTGTTCTATCCGTCTGTCTTTCAATGTTATATGAGATACTTCAATGGTTTCCTATGGAAATAAGCGTAGTCTTTTCTAGGATCTCCTTTTAGTAGACCTTCTACCAGTGAACTGTACCATGAAACTGCACCTTTTCCGATGCAAACTTCTAATAAAGTGTTCAATCAATCAATCAATGAAATAAACAAATCAAACAAGAACAATTTAAATAGCTCAACACATACAGTATCTATCTATAAATGCAACAAATCTCTGTCTGTGTGTCTGTGTGTCTGTATGTAATCCGCGTATCTCGAGAACCGTTCGTCCCACCGGCTTCAGATTCGGCACGCGCGTTCCCCGCCGCGGTGCGGAGTGCAGTGCCGGGCCTCGACCCGACCCGACGCGCGGTTTTCCCGAAGCGGCGCGAAACGTTCGGAATCTCCTTATGCGGGGCTGATTGTTGATATCAGGCTGTTCCGGAGGAAATCGGCGCAAGCGCTGACTCATTGTGACATCACTTCATAAAAGGCTCTGACATCACGTACGCCACATGAGTCAACAAAAAATCTCTGTGAATGTGTATGTATGTATGTAATCCGCGTATCTCGAGAACCGTTCTTCCCACCGGCACGCGCATTCTCCATATATGGGCATAAAATGAATGCCCGTATGCGGAGCTGATGTCTGACATCAGAGTTTTCCGCAACCGGTACTGTGTGTGCAGAGATCTCCATATATGGGCATAAGGGGACAAAGGCAAACAGATGGTCAAAACGGGTCCTATGACAACAGGTATATTGGGGTTTGCATTAAAGGGTGGGGCATTCATGGGGTCCGCTCCAAAAAAGAAAAAGAAAATAAAAGAGACAAAGACAAACATAAGACAAGCAACAAAGCGTGGGACTGGGAGGATGACTTGAATGATACAGATTTAAGCAGGCTGCATATTCTGCTTAAAGAAGAAACAAACAAAAAGCTACAGAGATCTCATATATGGGCATAAAATGGACGCAGATAAACAGATATCTCCATATATGGCATATATGGGCATAAAATGGACGCAGAATCACAAAGATCTCCATATACGGGCATAAAGGGACACAGACAGACAGATACAGAGATCTCCATATATGGGCATAAAATGGATGCAAATAGACAGATATCTCCATATATGGGCATATATGGGCATAAAATGGACCCAGGACTATATCTGCAGTTGTCTCCATATATGGACATAAAATGGACGCCGACAGACAGACAGATACAGATATCTCCATATATGGGCATAAATGGACACAGGCAAACAGATGGTCAAAACACCTCCTATGACAACAGGTATAATGGGGTTTGCATTAAAGGGCGGGGCATTCATTCCCTAATTACATCGTTCCCGAGTTGGCCAGGTTGCCGAGCTTCTAGTATCATAAATTTACAAATGGTTTGTCCACATTTAAAGGCCATTTGTAAATGACTACTCTAGGGGTTGCACAACATTTGTCATGTTCGGCTGCACACTATATCGAAAATGTATCGCCGTCCTAATATCAACATGCGCAATATACACATTTCAAAAGCAATATTCACATCACATTTCAACCATCCACGTATAAAGGATGTCTTAGTTTGGATTAGCCTATAAGAACATGTTTTCAGGGGAGCAGTAAGAAACTCATAATTTGCTAAGTTGGTGGCTTATACGGTATATTCATTGTCAATAGCAGCCGTAGCCAGGTGAAATGTTTTCAATAAAACCATGTTGTTGGAATGGAAATATACAGTAATCCATTTCTCTCAAATTTGTTTCAGTGTGCATACAGTTACAGTGGGCTTTTTATTGTTCGATGCAATGTTCCCTCAACATTGCCAACTGTCTGAGCAAACACTCAAACCCCTTACTTGAGGGAGCGGCCACTACAATACACAGAAATATAGACAAAGCAGCGAACCAACGGAAGAAAGACATTCAAGCTGTACAGCTGTATTTGTTTACTTACTGTATATATCGTGTCCATATCGTCACGGCAATATTCAATGATGTTCTAACATAGTATCTCATATTTATGTATAGAGGGAGGGACAGAGAGGATGGTGGAAGAGTGGTCTGCCTTGAGAGATTACTCATTTAATGAAAATGATCCAGTTATCCTGACACTCAGCCTGAATGTCTGTTTCCTCTCACTTCATTAGCCAGTCTCAATGTGTTTCCATTGCAAAGAGCCATTCCTTCTTCCTTCTTCTATCTCACTGTTTCCCCAACACTGGGTTCGGAGTAAATATTATTTACAATTCACAATTTTTCATCAGTTAAAAACAAATTCAAACTTTTATCTTCCAAAATAATAATAATAATAATAAAAAAAGAAATCCCATGAATTAGACAATCTAACTTTTATTATAAGAAGTTGTGAAAATAGCAGATCTACAGCATAAGCTCTCAACATGTCATGGTCTGATGTGTTGTAAGCTCTTTTGGGTCTCAAACCAAAAGGTTTGGGAACCACTGAAACTGTGGTTGGTTAGTTAGGTCAAATAGTCAGGGTATATCTTAAAAAGTCTTGGGAATAAATTCCTTACAACATGTCTTCACCAATGTGTTTATAAAGGTGTCTAGTAACACATCTCACAAAGATTGAAATTCAGTTTCCTATAGGAGAATCCGTAAAGATGCTGAAAGTTGGGGTCCCATTAACTTTACTATACAAGAGAAAACACACACAATAAATATGCTTTAAGTAGCATGTGAGGGGTCAAACTAGGGTTTTTTCATGATTCTTAATCCATTGCACGCATTTGTTTTGCACGAAAAACCCATTCCTTGGGCTAAAACGGCTAACACAAACGTGTGAAAAGTGATGACTCTTGACTAAAGTTTGACTAAACCAACCAATGAAAATAGAGAAAATAGCAGATCCACAAGCTACACCTAAGCTTGTTTAGCTGGGTTCGTCCACACAAGGTCCACTGCAGTAGCATCCTCTTGAGCTAGCTAAAGGGAAACACACACCGGACGCGGAGGCGGCGCGGAAGCGGCGTGTCAAAACATACGGCTCCATTATTTTCAATGAACTAACCCACACCAGCGGCGTCAGACGCGCGCATCCGCGGGTCTGCCGCCTCGTCTGCCGCGCCGATACGCTGCTGTTCTATTTTTGGTGAACATGTTCTCCCATGGTTCTCCCCACCGGGGGAAATGGATGTGCTGTGTGGCAGCGCGCCGCATCCGGTTGGTACCGCGTTGATACCGCGACGCGACGCTGCGCAGCCGTCCGCGTTCAGTGTGTGCTCCCCTTAAGATGTCATTCCCAAATGGCTCTGTGGTGAAACTTCTACTAAATCAGGGACAAGCTTATATTCAGTTAATCATATCTTTATGGAGGAGTTTCCACAACATCTATGCCCTAAAGCCCACAATAAGAAATAATGGTCAGAAAATTCAAATTCTTTGAAATTATGTGTAAGATGTAAATTGGTAACATTTTTGATACATCAGGTATTAGCAATTTATTTATCACAACAAGTATATTATTACAACCATGGCAACTGTGGCCAATCCGATCTAGTGACATGAAATCCTTTCTAACAGAGTGTTGTGTGTGTGTGTGTGTGTGTGTGTGTGTGTGTGTGTGTGTGTGTGTGTGTGTGTGTGTGTGTGTGTGTGTGTGTGTGTGTGTGTGTGTGTGTGTGTGTGTGTGTGCATGCGTGCGGGCGCGTGTGTGTGCATGCGTGCGTGTGACAGTGTTTCAGACACAGCCTCAGTTTTTCGAGTGTTCCTTCCTGATGTCATCCTATTGGCTGTCAGCCTAGTGACCTGGACACTGTGTCTCCGCTCACAAAACAACATCCAGGTAGCACGCAGGCACACACACATGCATGCACACACACACGCACGCATGCACGCACGCACGTGCACAGTGACATTGGAGCCCTCTTCTCATGCCAGACAAACTTCCTAATGAACACCACTTGAATTGACAAATCTCCTCTGCGCTGGTCTGCAGACATCAGGTCATTGTGATGTCGTGGTGATGTCGTAGTGATGCCGTTATAAGTGTATTAAGGTGTCTCATGTTGTGGGTTAATAACGTTAGGAGTCTGTTACACTGTAACTCGGTAAGCTATCATTTAACTCTAACTGCATTACTGTCTGTCATTGTTAACGCTGTTTAACGCAGGGGACATTTAACATACGCACACACACACACACACACACACACACACACACACACACACACACACACACACACACACACACACACACACACACACACAGACACACACACAGACACACACCTGCCTAACAAAAAGCCTGAGGGAAACAGAAGGTCTCATGCGTGGTGGAGGTACATTATCTTTGGTCAAATGGCATGGTGCGCTAGTTAGAGGTCTGCTTTGCTGCCTGGATAGATAGATAGTAGGGGTGTGTATCCATCCCCTACAAGGCGATTCGATACGTATCCGATACATGGGCTAACGATTCGATTCGGAAACGATACGGCTTACATACAGAACGATTCGATTCGATTTGGTGCAATTTCGATACGATTTCGATTTTGTGGAATTTGATTCGATCCGATTCGATTCGATTCGATACGATTCGATGCGATACGGTGTGATCTGATACTTAAGTTTAATGAAACATACATTTTCCATTTTTAATTAAGAAACTTGATCTATAAAGTAGCATGGCTGACCTTCAAATAATGGATATCTCATAAAAGACCAAGGAATAACAGAAAATTGTAAAGAAAGATGGATGACAAATCATTTTAGTATCATGTCATTGTTGTGTTCATTCTAAATAGACACAGACATGTAGATACAAAAAATAATTAACGTAAACTACAAAGCCTACTGACATGGTTTGAAAATCTGTCTCACACACCCATTTCTAAGAGCTTCACTTTAGCAGTTACAGTTGGTCAGGTGGAGAAATATAAAACAAACACACAAAAGGCCTGGCCCTTCAGGCTTCAGTACAGTACAATAATTGTACTTTGCAAAGCTGCTATAATAACACTGAAAAACTAAAATACATCCTCACCAATGCCACAGATCAGATCAATCCTCAGCAATGCCACAGATCAGATCACCAAATAAAACTAGTAAAAGAGCCTGCTGTTATTCAGTCAATAAGATCATTTCGAAGAGATCCACTTTACAACAGTAACAACAGCAGTATAAAGTAAGTGCAACATTTGAAGTCTGGCACACATCATGTCTACTTGTTATCGTATGGCTCTACTGCAGTAGTTCTAAAAAAAATCAAAAATCAATGTCAAGGACCCCCAGTTTGACATATGGATCAGGCTCTTGTCTTAAGTTTAAATGGAGCCAAATGGACCCATTAGGGTCCATTTGGTTCCATTTGTACACTCCATTGAGTTACACATACCCAAGGGTTCATTAGGGTCCATTTGGTTCCATTTGTACACTCCCCTGCTGAGTTACACATACCCAAGGGTCAATTTGGTTCCTATCATTTTGCCGAGGACCCCCTAGAACTCCCTCAAGGACCCTTGGGGGTCCCCGGACCCCACTTTGAAAACCAATACTCTATAGTCGCCCTTTGCAATAAAAGCTGATGCTGTGATTATTACCTTTGCTGTCGACAAGCGCGGGGACTTCTGATGGTTCTACTGGGAAAAGTGTTATCCAATCCATTACTGTCGCATTCTTATAAAATCCAAACTTGCGTTTCTCCACTGGAATAACCCATAGTGAATAGTGATGGAACTAGTCTACCACGTTGTTGGTTTGTTTACAAGTCGCTGTGTGTCGCACATGCGAGCGTCATACACGCACCAGTGTGCTATGTCGGAAGTAGCAGATCTATAAGTTTACAACCCATCCACATACAACAAACACCCTGTGGGCTTGTAGATCTGCGGCTTCCCGCAGGACAGTGACTGCAGTACGCGGAAACCCAGCTCTAGCGGAGGACAGAGCAGCAGGCAGCTTTTTCTTTTTTTCTTTCCATTGCACTGCAGCACTGACTGCTAGCAGCGCTCACTTTTGAAGTAATGATTTGTAACAGTAAACGATGAGTAAGTAAGTTCAGAATTTCACAGCAGGTTAATTATTTAATGCTAAAATCCGATTAATCCGATTAATAACTTTAGGACCGATACATCGACCGATACGGCCGCGATTTGGACCGATCCAGGTAAACGCGCATCGATGCGGCCGTATCGCTAGTGTTGAAACCGATAATCGATTCATATCGATTTTTTCCCCCACCCTTAATAGATAGATAGATAGATAGATAGATAGATAGATAGACTAACCTGAACTATGTAGGACAAAATGCACGCAGTCAAAGTGTCATTACAGCATCACGCACTGTGCTTAGGCAAGTACGTACGCGAATACCCAGACCCTATCACTGCACTGCACTTGAGCTTGGCTGCGTTTCATTTCGGCTGTTGAGGTTAAGTGTGGTTCGAACACTATGGGAGAACAGACAAAAATGGATTTTAGAATGTAACTAGAAATACTGTTCCTTCGAAACAGTGTGGGCTCGGTTCCAACCCAACAAATAGGATACTTTAAGGTACTGTAAGGTACAGTACCTTACAGTATTGTACTGTACCTTACTATACTGTACTGCACCTTACTGTACTGTACTGTACTGTACTGTACTGTAACTTACTGTACTTTACTGTACTCTACTGTACTGTACTTTACTGTATTCTACTGTAACTTACTGTACTTTACTGTACTCTACTGTACCTTACTGTACTGTACTCTACTGTACCTTACTGTACTGTACTGTACCTTACTGTACTATACTATACTGTACTCTACTGTACCGTACTGTACCTTACTGTACTGTACTCTACTGTACCTTACTATACTGTACTTTACTGTACTCTACTGTACTTTACTGTACTCCACTGTACCTTACTGTACTTTATTCTACTTTACTGTACTTTATTGTACTTTACTGTACTCTACTGTACCTTACTGTACTGTATTGTACTTTACTGTACCTTACTGTACTGTACTCTACTGTACCTTTCTGTACTGTACCTTTCTGTACCTTACTGTACTTTACTGTACTCTACTGAACCTTACTGTACTTTTACTGTACTCTACTGAACCTTACTGTACTGTACATATTATATGTGTTCTAGATCTACATTTTTGATTCTGTGTTTGGGAACCAGCAACTGTCAAATGGACTCCAACTGTAGTGGAGTATATTGAGTGCATATACTGTAGGCTAACAATCCCAGATCACATATGTCCTCCACTATGTCTATAACCAAGGCGTTCTTCTATGTGGCCACTCCAGACTGAGGAGTGGAGCATGGCTTTTATTGTGTTTGTGGATCTGACTTGGAAATGCATTGGTTTTGATATCTCCCTGACAACCAACAACAACCACTAATATGGCTGACTGTCCCTGCGGGCTCTAGGATATATGGCTATGGGATTTACATCCCATCGCCCGGACTTGATTCTTGATCACAGCTGTGTAATCAGTAGAGTGGAGAGGGACATTTATTTATAGTTTTAACTATAACTATAGTTTTATACATCACACAGCTTAGACATTTGGATCAAATCAGAGAGCAGACCTGTGTGAACGCAATGATATAGATAGCATATCTGAAGTGTGAACACTGCAGCCACAGCGCCTTAACATAAACATGGGTCTATTATCCTTCTCTCCACTCTGGGGACCCATTGGAAATGCATTGGGTGCTTAAAGTTAAACATTTTTATTTTTTTATAATTAAACTACAAAACATTTCAAAAAGAAAAATACACGCACACTTGTCCTCAGTAAGCTGAACACATAAAAATTTGAATGGTGTTGAAAGGTGTAAGCGTTTAGGAGATGAAGCGCGCCAAAGTTTTAGGATACTGACTAGTATAGAAATAAATAAATAATGAAGATAACATACGTGTGCTCGCCTTTAGGCGAGCCCACAATTACAATGCATATATGTCTGATCTTTTTAACTCAAGGTTAAAGAGTTTATGGAACTAAAGCTGATCGGGTCCTCACGGGTCCACACAGGTAAATCCATTTCATGTTCACGTACTCTAGACGCGTTGCAGTTGCACTGTAATAGTTTCGACCCGTACCCAAGACCAAGAGACAAGTCAAGGTGGACATTTGGTGCTGACCGGTCCAGTGGTTTAAGAGATTGGCTGCAGACGAACACACACACACAGACAGACAGACAGACAATAAATAGACCAGTTTGTAGAAAGCTACTTGTCATGAAACCTGAAGAAATGAACATAAACTAGAACTGGTGCCAACTTGCGTCTTGTGCACAACAAGAACAAGTAGGCCATGTATGGCCTACTTGTTCGCCAGCAGAGCGTGCCATGAGGTGCGCTCACCACTGGCATCACCACTGGTGATGTCACTGGCATTCCTGGTGATGCCAGTGATGTCACTGGCATCACCAGGAATGCGGGTCCCTCATTGGCTGTTAATGATGACGTTGCCAGAAATGCTGGTCCCTGATTGGGCTACGGGCTTAAACAAAGAAGGACGTCCGGCATACATACCCAGCCGATCGCAGTAGTTTGCGCGCTCTGCTGGCACAAGTAACTAGTCTATTTTTATTCATGTGAAGTTGACGTTGAGCTAGGGGTGGGCGATATGGCGATAAATATCTTTGAGTCGATACAATGTCTCCACGATACTCTTTTTCAGAGATATCCTATATATCGTGATACAATGAGGGAGCCTTTTAAAATATTACTGTTGAATTGTTAATACAGAGATTCATTGCAGAATTAATTTAAACCTGCATTTTGGTCTAAATCAGTAGTTCTCAAACTTTAAAATGTCAAGCCAAGGTCTCCCCTTAACTCTGACAGTGTACAAATGAAACCAAATGGACCCGTTACATACTTGTAAGGGTCAATTTACACATCCCAAAAGGAACCCACAGAGTCCCTGGACCCCACTTGAGGACCATTTTCCCTAAATGGTCTGTTACTTCTTTTTCCTTTAGTTTCTGTTACCTTGTAGGTGGTTGTACTGTTAAGTAACTTGAAAAATAACCATAAAAACCAACATGAAAAAGAATCGCTATAAGATTGTGTATCGTCATACAGCTTGGAAGAATATCATGATATCGTATCTTTCCATATCGCCCACCCCTACGTTGAGCTCCAGCTCTTGCGATCGTCGCTTGTTTGTTAACCCATTTAGAACGGGTACACATTATAGTGTATTATTATTTTATGCTTTAACTATTGAAAAATAGTGCCGCGCTGCGAGCTTGTAGATCTGCTATTTTTGAAAAATCTTGAAAATTAGAATTTTTGAAGTGACCGATTCTTTAAGTGTCTTTTGAATCCTTCTAAGACTTTCTGAAAAACCTATGTTTCTATGTCAGCAATCTGGCCAGCCATCGTCAAAGAAAAGGTCCTTTTCACTTAAATGGAGCTCAGTTAGTCTGTTCTTGAGAGACTACTATGTCAGTGGTTCTCAAACGTTTTCATGTGAAGTACCCCCAAAATGATATGTATTTGGCCACGGACCCCCATCTCAAAATATTTAGTTCCAGGGACCGCCCAGAAGCAAAATTTGAGTTACAAACGTTCGCTTTGAAAATACATAATAGTTGCACACATTTTCACGACTTTTTCAAAAATAGCAGATCTACAAGCTCGCAGCGCGGCACTCGGTGCCGCGCTGTGAGCTTGTATATCTGCTATTTTTCACTGGTTAAAGCATTCAATAATTCTAGGCCTAAATGGGTTTAAATTCTGTTCAGTTTTATCAACGGAACATAAAACGGTCATTTCTATCTGCCTTTTTAACAGCAGGAGGAGGAGGGGGAGGAGAGGAGAGAGCAGGAGGAGAACGGAGAGGAGGAGATCAGGGAGGAGAGGAGGGAGCACAAGGAGAGGAGAGAGGAGGAGAGGAGAGAGGAGGAGGAGGTGATCTTCGAGGAGGACTCTGTTCTGGGCGAGGGGGCGGAGGAAGGGGAGGAGGAGGAGGAGGACACCAGGTGCAACCTGATTGGCCCGCTGGTGCTGTTGGCGTCCAGAAGCCGACAGCTGATTGGTGACGTCATGACGACAGTGGGAGGGAAGGTTCTCCTGACCGTCCTGCTGGGACTGACAGGTAGCACGTCTGATCAGTCGATAAGTGTACGAACAAATTGTGCTGCAATAAATATTTCAGACAAATATATCAGTCATACAGATGTGCCGTTTCAAGGTTGCAGTATTTACTGCTCTTTTCCTGAACATTTCCTGAAATGCATTTTTTTAACAGGTTTCTTTCCCTGGTTTGCCTTTCCAAAATTTATGGAGAACTACAGTAAAATCAATGACCATACATGAAGCTAGTTAGCATTTTTTTTTTAGTTTTTTTTATAGGTTTTTTAGAAACTTTGATTATATTGTGTTTTTCTCTAGATAGATATCCATTGACATTGTTATATTGCTATTAATGTACTGACATATTATCTTGTTTATTATTGTGATGTTTTTTATCCGCTTATTGTAAGTCGCTTTGGATTAAAAGCGTCTGCTAAATGCCTAAACTGTAAACTGTAAACTGTAGAATGGAGTGTGTTTTTGCAGAAACTCACAAATGGCAAGAAACCACTCCATTCCCATTGAAAAGCAGAATCCACCTTCATAGGTAGATTGAAACTTCAAAGTCAGAGAAGGCCATAAAAATAGCAAAAAAAACTGATCTACAAGCTCAATGTTCTGCAAATACCCTGAAAATCTACTGTCTTGCCAATGGCAGTGAAGTTTTGAAATGGCACATCTGTATATTATCAATAAACGTATCAAGAAATGACAGTAGTATTACTGAATAATAATTTCAAATCTCTCTCTCTCTTTCTGTGTATATCTTGCTGTCTCTCTCTATCTCTTTTTGTCTGTCTGTCTGTCTGTCTGTCTGTCTGTCTGTCTGTCTGTCTGTCTGTCTGTCTGTCTGTCTGACTGTCTGTTTGTCTCCATGTCTGTTCTTTTTTTCTCTCTCTCTCTCTCTCTCTCTCTCTCTCTGTGTGTCTCCCTCCCTCCCTCTCTCTCTCTCTCTCTCTCTCTCTCTCTCTCTCTCTCTCCGTGTCTCCCTCCCTCCCTCCCTCTCTCCCTCTCTCTCTCTCTCTCTCTCTCTCCCCCAGCCATCATCTACCCGTCTCTCTCGTCCTTGTTGTACTTGTGTGTGTTTCAGGGAGTGTGCACGTGTTGGTGTGTGTATGGGGAGGTCAGTGCGCTGCTGTTCAGTTGTGTGTGTGTGTGTTCACTGGTTTACTCCGCCGGTCACCTGCTTCTCCTCTACGTCTATCAACTTCCCGTTGTCCATCACTTCATCCCAGCCAATGACAGCTACGCTAGGTACACACACGCGTGAGCGCACGCACGCACCTGCATGTCAATCACAACGTATTTATTTTAAATCGCCTACAAAAGGCCTGTCTGTTTGCCACAGCCTTTGATTGAGTTACTTTTTCTTTTTTCCTTCTTTCTCATCTGCAGTGCAATTGTCTTTTGTTTTATGAATCTCAATGTCATTTTATAGTTGGGTTTCCTTGTGTAAAGCAGCGGTTCTCAACCTTTCAGGCCGCGACCCCCAAAATAATCATATTTCAACTGGGGACCCCCCCACCCTGACGAGCACCTGGAGTTGAGGCATTACATTTTGTATAACAGGGTTCTATTGTGAAAATAGCAGATCTACATGCTCATGAATACAGAGATTCATTTAACCCATTTAGGCCTAGAATTAGAAGGATTCAAAAGACACTTATAGAATCGGGTCAAAATTCTAATGTCCACGACTTTTCAAAAATAGCAGATCTACAAGCTCGCAGCGCGGCACTCGGTGCCACGCTGTGAGCTTGTATATCTGCTATTTTTCAATAGTTAAAGCATGAAATAATGATACACAAAATGTGTACCCGTTCTAAATGGGTTAAACCTGCATTTTGGTCTAAATCAGTAGTTCTCAAACTTTAAAATGTCAAGGTCTCCCCTCCCGTAGATCGGTTATTTTCACAATTTCTGCCTCTTTGACAATTTGGCCAATGTTTAATTTGTAATTTTAGAGGTATTAAAAAGTCTTAAATTGTAACTTTAGAAATGTGCAGATACCCTCTATACACTTAAACGTTATATTGGTTTGTTTACTGTTGTGTGAGAAAACAATGTTGCACATTAAGTTAATCATTTGGGGACCCCCCAAAATAATTTTGGGACCCCCTGGGGTCCCCAAATGGTTGAGAACCATTGGTTTAAAGCTCAGCTCTATTTACATACAGTAGGCAAACGCACACACACACACACACACACACACACACACACACACACACACACACACACACACACACACACACACACACACACACCATTATTTTATGCAGTGGTGTAAAGTAACTAAGTACTTTTACTTGAGTACTGTACTTACAATGTTGAGGTATTTGTACTTTACTTGAGTATTTCCAATTTTCAATTATTTTACTTCTACTCCACTACATTTCAAACCAGAATATTGTACTTTTACTCCACTGCATTTATTTGGAAACTTTAGTTACTAGTTACTTTAGAGATATAAATTACAACATTACAAATACATACATTAACCACTTTAGCCCTATTTTATACCTATAGGCTATTTGAAAATAGCCGATCTACAAGCTCACAGCAACGCGTTGTGAACTTGTAGATCGGCAGAGTATTTCTATTTTGCAGTATTGATACTTTTACTTAAGTAAAATATGTCAGTACTTTGCACATCATTATTTTATGTGTATGTGGTGTATGTCAGTGTGTTTGGAATGGTCTCTGTAGTAGATGAGGACTGTGGAGCCCCCTGGCGGCTGAACTTCAACACTACACTCAGTTGGTTTCACTTCTGTCAACCGCTGCTGCTGCTGCTGCTGTACTATACCACTGCTACACTGTGTAGGATACAGGTACACACACACACACACACACACACACACACACACACACACACACACACACACACACACACACACACACACATGCACGCACGTTTGTATTACTATACTTTCATTTTAAAAGGTAAGAAAATCATAAAATAGCTTGGCAGGATTGTGAATTGTCGAGTTTGTGTGCGGCCGGCCAGTGGACCAATGGGGGTGAAGGAGGAGGAGGAGAAGGAGAGGAAGGGGAGCCACCTGGACCTAGTGACATCATCGATAATGAAATCACTGATGACATCAGCACTGACATCACAGCAGAAAGGAGAAGAGAGCTGTGGAGACGACATGTAAGAACACACACACACACACACACACACACACACACACACACACACACACACACACACACACACACACATATATACACACACACACACACACACACACACACACACACACACACACACACACACACACACACTAGAGCCCTGCATGGTCCTGAAATGTGGGGCCCGGCCCCTGGCCCATTTGGTGCTGCTATTTACAGTCCGAGCCCGGCCCGAAGCCCGGCACCTTATTATTCATTTAATTTTTTTCGTGCGTGGTTTTCACAGCTACACTCTCAAGGGCAGGCCATACTGTCACCGACCACCGAAATTTGCGACGGAAATGTCTGGTTCAACTACAAAATGACATATCTCGCAACTTCTTAATAGGATGACTCCTAATTTGAGTTCGTAAAGACGGAAATTCGGTGGTCGGAGACAGGCAAAACTCAGGCTGAGGCTCAGCCTCCTATTACGCTTGTTTAGATCAACGATGCTGCAGCGGTTACTTTGAACATTGTGTCTCGTGTCCGTGGCTGTGGTTTTTCTTGTGTCATTTTTATGACCAGATGTGTGCAATTAGATGTTTTGCACATATGTTTTGTTGACAATACACAAATCAAATCAATTAATCAAGAACATTGTTTGTGCATGCTTGCGTGTGTGTGCGTGTGCGTGTGTGTGTACATTTATCATTAGGCGATGCAGTCCACTCAAGAGGCATGCAGCTCGACGGAGGTATCCTTCTATATATTTACATATCTGTCTGCCTGTCTGTCTGCTGGCTTCAAGTACGTAAGCTGCACTATGCAGTATGCCACTGTTGCTGTGTCTAAGACTCGCTGAGTGATATTCGCTGCAATATTAATTTGTATAACGATCATGTCATTCTAAGTTTAACCACATTTAACCACAGAGCACTCAATGCATACTGTACATGTTTACAAAAAAAGCTCATTCTCATTCCTAAAATGTCCGCAGATGCTGGTGACGTCAGCCCATGACACTCCTCCACACTACTCAGTTGCTCCGCCCACCCAGAACACAGCACTGGGATTGGACCATTACTGCATGCATCACTACTCCCTCAACCAATCAGGTTGGTCTGTGCTTCCAAGTTGATCCCCAAATATTTGAAATAATTCAAATCCCAAATAGTGAACCTCTCCTCTCCTCTCCTCTCCTCTCCTCTCCTCTCCTCTCCTCTCCTCTCCTCTCCTCTCCTCTCCTCTCCTCTACTCTACTCCAGACACAGTGTTTGAAGCAGACCATTGGGAGGAGAGCAGAGGTTCCATGTCGACTGCCTTCCGTTTCCTCATGAAACAGAGTTACATCTGTGCCTTGATCGCAATGATGGTGAACACACACAAGCACAAGCACACATACACACACTGTGATCACCCTAAAAGGTCCCCCAGCCATTATTGTTGCTGCGTTGTCTTTAAGGTCTTTTTCATGTCCAGTTAGTGGAAAGTAACTAATTGCATGTCTTCTCCCAACACATCATAAACCTCCTCTTTGGCCTTCCTCTTCTCCTCTTACCTGGCAGTTCCATCTTCATTATCCTAATGAATCCCAATATAACACTCACGCCTCCTCTGACATACTTCACTTAAACCCTTTTGCTCTTTGGGTAGCATACAGTAGGTCATTTATGAACAGGCACGTGCACACATAGACATCAAACATTGAGCCCTTGCACTTTTACTTGTTTGTAAAAGTGCCCTCTCCAGACCATCCATGCAGTTTTCACTATGGTGAAAGAATTGCAAATGCCCTCCTTTCCATGCCATACCATACCTAAAGGCAGCATTCAAGAGAATTGCCTTGTCCAAACTCTCCTCTAGTTGAATGCAGCATCTTATGTCTGCACGTCCCTGTTCATGAACTTCTTCCAGCTGGTTTGGTTTTGGTTCTGCTTCCTTCCAAGATGTGGATTTTTCCCTGAGTTCCGCCTCGACACACCTTTTCCTGGTTTTCTTTTCCCCTGAGGGTTCTAGGTTAAGGCCTGCCTGGTTGTGTTTGAGGGATGGTTTCCTCAAGGTGCGCCCGATTCAGCCCCATTTCCTGCATCTAATCTGGGTTTCAATTTGTTCATGTTGTGTGGTTTGCCAGAGCTCTTCATTTATGATGTGTTAGAACATTAAATTCCCAGCATGTGCCGTAAACATCTGTTCATTATTTTTTTGCAGTTTGTTTGATGTTGCTTTTGTTGTTCTCCATGTTTCTGCCCTGTACAGTAAACTCGTTGGAGTTGAAGATGCAGAGTAACATTTTTGTGGAGAAGTTCCATACTTCCCTTAGTATTAAAAAAAGCTTTTTTATCCTTCCCTATTCTTGCTTGTTTGTCAAGCCTCCTCTGTACGTGACCAAACCATCTCAACCTTGTAGATCGGCTATTTTGGGCTAAAGTTCTCAGGATACGGACGCTAGGATTCAAGTGGACCCCCTGTAGTAACTCTGAGGACCTCCTAGGGGTCCCGGACCCCCTGTTGAAGACCCTTGCAATATACAGTAGTATACTGTGTACTTTGGGTGATGTTTGACCTTATCATCGCAAACAGTCCATTGTTTTGTTGTAGGCGTGTTCCATCACATTATGTGTCATGGCTGACATGCATGTTGTTCTTGTGTTGTAGGCGTGGTCCATCACATACGTGTCATGGCTGACATGCGTGTTGTTGCTGTGGTCGTGTGCGCTCTGGATGCTCCGCGACAAGCGGAAGTACACCATGATGTCATCGCCGTGGCTGGTTGCCTACGGCAACCTGCTGCTCTTACTACAATACATCTACAGCTTCCCTACGGTCGATCCCATCCCTGGAATGTTCATCCGGAAGGACGTCCCTTTTAAAGAGCTGGCCTCCAAGGTACACAAATATTACTACAGGTTTCCCACGGTCATGAAATTCCTGGAAATATTTTGAAATTAGAAAAATATTTTTCCAGTACTGGAAAAGTTTTGGAATTGATCAAGGGTCCTGGAAGGCCCTAGAAAAAATAGCTATGCATTGTCTTTGGTTATTGATTTTGTTAATACCTCTGAAATGACAAATTCAACATTGGCCAAATTGTCAAATATTAGAGGCAGAAATTGTGAAAATAGCCGATCTACATGCTCACAACGCCTCGCAAAAAACGTGTTATACAAAATTCCTCAAGTCTTCGTGCTTGTCAGGGTGCCGAGGTCCCCAGTTCAAATATGATTATTTCGGGGGTCACGGCCTGAAAAGGTTGAGAACCACTGGCATACACTACCTGTTTTGGGCATAGCACATAGGAGTAATCGACTCGTTATTGAGCTGAATTATTATAGTCCTGGAAATCGGGTTAAATATTCTGGAAAGGTTTTGGAAATTAATTGGTAAAGATGTGTGGGAACCCTGTTACTAGACATCTACTATACAATGTCCCCTTTAAAGAGCTGGCCTCAAAGGTATACAACTATTACTACACGACCACTACACTACACAAGTCCTCAAATGCTACACTACTACACTATACCTGTTGTAGTTAATTTAATGTGTTAATCTGAATGCAGTATTCTGTAGCCTACGTTATTTGACACCGTATCCTGTACGACTTGACAGTAATACTGCACTTCATACACAACTTACTAGTATATATATATATATATATATATTAAACCTGGGCCGTTATCGGCGTTATCGTGCTGCGTTAACGCGAGACTCTTGTCGGCGGTAAAAAAAAAATATCGTCGTTAATCGCGGATCAAAGTTGGGTCTGGGAGCTGCATGCGCAATGACATCACACACAGGACATGCTGCATTGTTTTGTTAGATGCAGCCTACATGTTGTCTAGGCAGAGGCGTTCTAAATTATGGCTGTATATTTCACAACAATGTGCATGTTAATGTCACACTGTCATTGGCTGCACCTAGTGTGCTGTGCTAGTTTTGATAATGAGACGTCAGCTTTACCTATATTCAGTTGTTATTACTCAAACTCACTGCATGGACAGACATGTCTCCCCGTTCTGTCTCCTAGCTAGAGTGCCCTAAAAAGGGTTTTCAAGCCGCCTCCTACCACGTTCTGACTGTCGTGATCATTACCGCCACAAAACTGTTTAAAGTGCTCCATGTTGTTAAATGCTCCCCTTTTAGTCGACTATATCACTTGTGCAACCACTTGTGCAAGAAAGAAACGTAAATCTGTTGGCGTTGATAGAAGTGCAGCAGCAGCTCCGACCACAAGGAAGCACAAAGTAGCCTTCACTGTAAAAAACTTTGTGCCTTCTCGTTCTGACCACCGCAAAAACGAGACAGAGTACACTGTCAAAAATATTTTGGTCACCAACGTTTTTTTTTAGTTTTTTTTTAAATAAATAAATAAATAGGCTACAAATAAAATAAACGTGCAGCTGTTAATATTATGGGCTCATTGGGCTGTTTGCAGACAAATACATTTACTGCACCCAGCATTTAGCTTGTCAGAGTGGTCTTGTTGGAGCGCCTCAGTGCGGCTGCAGAGTTCATGTGCAACTTCTTCCAGAGAGATTGATTGATTGATTGATTGATTGATTGTAGTTTCATGACAGTACAGTTCACTGGTACAAGATCAACTAAAAGGAGATCCTAGTAAGCTTTTTGCCTTATTTACACAGGAAACCTTTATGTATCTCATATAACATTGAATGACAGACGGATAGAACTCCATCATCATTTGCAAAAGGGCTCCTGCCCCCATCCTTGCAGGGGGGCCCTCGATTTTCAGGGACGCCACTAATTTTGAATGCCTTCGGCAGACTTAAAATGAGCCATTTTAATCGCGATTAATCGTGATTAACTCCAGGATTGAGTGCGATTAATCGCGATTAAAAAAAAAAATCGTTGCCCACCTCTAATATATATATATATATATATATATATATATATACTGTATATATCGATGCAACATCGCGCCATGTCGTGTATTTGCATTGACTTTGTATGTAATCGTACCGCTCGAACAAATAGAACATGTTTACGTCTGAACACACCTTTAATGATTACGTACATCTGTTTACTGTATTCCTGTTTCAGATCGTGTGTCTGATGACGTTCTGGGCTCTGCTGCGTCAGAAGTTGACGGAGAAGAAAGAGAGACAGACGGAGAGACAGACAGATGGACACCTGGCCACCATCACTGTCCACAGTGAAGGTAAGACACCTGTCGTCTTCTCACACTGACTGTCTGTCTACAGCAGTGGTTCTCAACCTTTTCAGGCCGCGACCCCCAAAATAATCATATTTAACTGGGGACCCCCCACTCTGACGAGCACTAAGAGTTGAGGCATTACATTTTGTATAATACCATTGAGAAAATAGCGTTGCGAGGCGTTGTGAGCATGTAGATCGGCTATTTTCACAATTTCTGCCTCTAATATTTGATAATTTGGCCAATGTTTAATTTGTCAATTTAGAAGTACTAGAAGCTGGGCCGCCCTTCCAGCGTCTAGTCGGCGACCTGGCCAACTCGGAACAATGTAAATAGGGAATGAATGCCCCGCCCTTTAATGCAAACCCCATTATACCTGTTTTCATAGGACCCGTTTTGACCATCTGTCTGCCTGTGTCCATTTATGCCCATATATGGAGATATCTGTATCTGTCTGTCTGTCTGTCGGCGTCCATTTTATGTCCATATATGGAGATCACTGCAGTTATAGTTCTGGGTCCATTTTATGCCCATATATGGAGATATCTGTCTATCTGCGTCCATTTTATGCCCATATATGGAGTATCTGTCTGTGCCTCCAACTGTGTTGCAGACACAGTGCCGGTTCCCCCTTTAATGCAAACCTCATTATACCTGTTGTCATAGGACCCGTTTTGAACATCTGTTTGCCTGTGTCCATTTATGCCCATATATGGAGATATCTGTATCTGTCTGTCTGCGTCCATTTTATGCCCATATATGGAGATCTTTGACCATCTGTTTGCCTCTGTCCATTTATGTCCATATATGGAGATATATGTATCTGTCTGTCTGCAATCCATTTTATGCCCATATATGGGGGCATTCATTTTATGCCCATATATGGAGAACGCGCGTGCCCGTGGGACGAACGGTTCTCGAGATACGCGGATTACTTACATACATATATGGAGATATATGTATCTGTCTGTCTGCAATCCATTTTATGCCCATATATGGGGGCATTCATTTTATGCCCATATATGGAGAACGCGCGTGCCCGTGGGACGAACGGTTCTCGAGATACGCGGATTACTTACATACATACATACACACTCACAGAGATTTTTTGTTGACTCGTGGCGTACGTGATGTCAGAGCCTTTTATGAAGTGATGTCACAATGAGTCAGAGCTTTCGCCGATTTCCTCCGGAACAACCTGATGTCAACAATCAACCCCGCATATGGAGATTCCGAACGTTTCGCGCCGGTTCGGGAAAACCGCGCGTCGGGTCGGGTCGAGACCCGGCACTGCACTCCGTGCCGCGGCGGGGAACGCGCGTGCCGAATCTGAAGCCGGTGGGACGAACGGTTCTCGAGATACGCGGATTACAGACACACAGACAGACAGACAGACACACACGCAGAGACTTCTCGCATTTATAGATAGATTAAAAAGTCCTTAAATTGTCACTTTAGAAATGTACAGATAGATACCCTCTATATACACTGACACTTTATGTTGGTTTGTTTACTGTTGAGAGAGAAAACAATGTTGCACATTAAGTTAATCATCTGGGGACCCCCCAGAATAATTTGGGGATCCCCCTGGGGGTCCGACCCACAGGTTGAGAACCTGGTCTACAGCACAGGTGTCTCTATGTGGGGTACGGGGACCACCAGGGGTCCTTAAGGGGGTTCCAGGAGGTCCCCAGTTAAATGACTCATAGTTAGGAACCAAATGGATCCTTATTATGTCCTTAAAGGAGTAGTTCACCCCCAAAATGACTTTTTTCTATTGATTACTCATGCCATAGAGACTTGAGTTCAATAATATTATTTTGTATTTGTCGCATTCCTAAGCCAAAATGTGATTATAGTAAATTTACCCCCATTGATTCCGGATGGGGACCCAAATGCATGGCACTGGATGGGGAAACCGTCAGGGTAGGTTTACTATAATCAATTTTTTGTCTTAGGAATGTGACAAAAAAATAAAAATAGTCTCCATGGCATGAGTAATCAATAGAAAAAAAGTCATTTTGGGGGTGAACGTAAGCAATTTACCCCGAGTGAGAGGACATTATGCTCTGATAATGTCCTGTGTGAGGGGGTGATCGGACGAGGCGAAGCCGAGTCCGATAACACCCTCACACAGGACATTATCAGAGCATAATGTCCGACCCCGAGTGGTAAATAGCTTTTCTACCACTTTTTTCCGTATACATGAAAGAAAACACATAGTTGTAACTTGCAAGGATATTAAGTTACAATCATTATTGCCTATAAAACTTCCGCGACGACAGCAAATAGTTCCACAAACAACATCTTCTACTCACCACCAGATGACGCCAACTCCATGCAGAGAAAGATGTCTAGCATACAGCTAAGCTAACGTCAGTTAGAAGGACCGTTCCGGCCGTAAATAGAGGCTGTTCGCTTCCAGAAAGGCATAGGTTCAGAGAAAAGGGGCTTTAAAGTTGGCGGATTGCATTGGATCCAAATAAATCGGCGACGTCGTACGCACGTTAGTAAACATAGGACCGCTACGACCGTCATATGTTGGTTGGGGGAAAGGTGTTCCGACTACCTCCTGAAGTCCCCGGATGTACACTGAGGCGCATTGATCTCGTCCTCACACAACTGCGGCGGTTGTTCTGCCATAACCTCCGGAATTTAGCCAATCAGAATCCAGTATTTGAACATGTGACTAGAAAAAGTGGTAGAATACTCCTTTAACTCTGAGAGTGTACAACTGGAACCAAATGGATCTTTACGGGGGCCATTTGTTTCCCTTTGTACACTGTCAGAGTTATGGGGTTCTGTGGTCTAATGTATACCAAACTGGGGATCCTTGGAATGATTACCCTTTTAGGCCTAGGATTATTGAATGCTTTAACGATTGAAAAATAGCAGATATACAAGCTTGTAGATCTGCTATTGAAAAATCTTGAAAATTAGAATTTGCCCTGATTTTGACCCGATTCTTTTGAATCCTCCTAAGGTTTTTTGAAAAACCTATGTTTCTATGTCAGCAATCTGGCTAGCCATCGTCAAAGCAAAGCTCCTTTTCACTTAACTGGAGCTCAGTTAGTCTGTTCTTGAGAGACTACTAGTGGTTCTCAAACTTTTTTAAGGGGAAGGACCCCCAAATGTATTTGGCCACGGAACAATATATTTAGTTTCAGGGACCACCCAGAAACAAAATTTGAGTTACAAACGTTTGCTTTGAAAATACATGTATTCAAAGATTGGCACACATTTTCACGACTTTTTCAAAAATAGCAGATCTACTATTGCCCACCATAGTCCCTGGTGGGCAATAGAAAGTTGAAATGACCAAATCTGCCTATCGATGATGTAAAAGAAATCTCCTTGTACTGTATGCGCTGTTCTGTCTGTGACGTTAGTTATCTCCATACATGGAGTTCCGTGTTCATACGACCATACTGTACATAGGGACCAGACGTAGGAACGGTTAGCACCGCTCCATAAAAAGGCTGTATTTATTGTGTTTTCTTCTTCAGGTCACCTCCTCCATAAAGAGGAGGTGAGCTCCCAGGAGGAGGTGCTACCAGGAGCTGCAGCGCTAGGAGTGCACGGGATGGAGGAGCTGGTTGCCGTGGTGACCAGGATGTTTGTGAAGTACTGGATCTACGTGTGTGGAACCATGTTCTTCTTTGTCAGCTTTGAAGGACGAATCGTCATGTACAAGATCATCTACATGGTCATGTTCCTGGGATGCACTGCACTATACCAGGTATTAGGCTATTTAAGCTTTGCGCTGCAACGGCAGATGACAACGGCAACCGGAAATGATCAGCGCTCGCTAGATCAACCTGGCGCCGTTGGCCGTCTCCACTACGGCAGAGTCTACCTTTCCACGTAGCGTCTACAACGCCTGCTGCGTGTTCTCGTCGCCATGGGAACCAAAGCGTTCAGCGAAAGGGGTGGGACCCCGTCGCCGACGGCTGGTTGCTTAGCGCTTTAGTAAAAACGCGCCCTTAAATTTCCTAGTATTAATACTATGCTACTGTTACTACTATTTCTACTATTTGACCTGTGAAGGATTCCATAGAGCAGTGGTTCCCAAACCTTTTAGCCCGTGACCCAAAAGAGAAATCAGGCTTTTGCCCGGGAGTTCAGGACAAAATAACTAGTGAAAATAGAACTTGTAGATCGGCTATTTTCACTACCTATTTGTTTTCTAATTTATGTTTTTTTTTTTAGATTTGTCTTTTATTTCTTCATGAAAGTACTTAAAAAAAATAACATTGAATTTTGTTTCTAATTCATGAAATGAGTTTTCTTTGTGTTTCTCTGCAGTTAAACTATCAGCGCTGGCGCAATATGTTGAGGTACTTCTGGGTTGCCGTGGTAACATACTCCATGTTTGTCCTGATCCTGGTTTACACCTTCCAGTTCCCCAACTCCCCTTCTACCTGGAGCTACTACACTGCACTGTCCACACACAGGTCAGTCTGTCTGTCTGTCTGTCTGTCTGTCTGTCTGTCTACCTGGAGCTACTACACTGCACTGTCCACACACAGGTCAGTCTGTCTGTCTGTCTACCTGGAGCTACTACACTGCACTGTCCACACACAGGTCAGTCTGTCAGTCTGTAAATACCTTCTACCTGGAGCCAGGCGCGCGGGAACTAATATATCTTAGGGTGGGCTGGGCTGAGCTTGGAGACATGCGGCGTGCGCGTGCGTGTCTGTGCGCGCGCGCACAAACATTTTACGTTTTTTTGCGGGTTTGGGTGATTTTTATTGCGGTTTTGGGGGACTTTTATTACGGTTTCGGTTGGTGATTTCCCCCCACGCAATGGTATAGCAAGGAGCCACAGACAGACAGGCAACACACACACACACACACACACACACACACACACACACACACACACACACACACACACACACACACACACACACTACAATGCCCTGTTCTGTTTCACCAACAGTGTGTTTCAAAAATATAAAACCCCCAGCCATGCAGAATAATAAACTACAGCGCAAAGCCCACATCAGAAAAGGGTTAGGGTCTGCACGGTGGCAGACAGTTTTGCAAATAAGGGAGAGATAAAGAGAGAGAGAGAGAGAGAGAGAGAGAGAGAGAGAGCACATTATAAAGTCAATCTTCTTACCTTGTTAAAACCTCACTTTATCTTTGATAGCGAATGAACTGTCCATGATGTCATGCAATAATCCCTTGGTAAGTGATGTGTTGCAAATTAATGAAGCAAAACACACAGTCCACCATAAAGTAATCATGTTTCTGTGTTTACATGCCTGCACCGCGCGTTGTGATTGAAACCTAGACTGCTTCCGGGTAGACCTACCTTTTCCCTAGCAACCTAAGCACAACGGTGGGGGCCAGGGTTGGGCAAGGAGGTAGGAGCGCTTGGTTGTATCTTCTTGGACCGCGCGGAAGTGCTGAAAGTCGGGGGGACGAAGATTTACTATTCTATAACTCGGTAACGGCGCTGAGTCTGCTCATGCGACTGGAGGGGGCTCAGGGTAGCCCCCCCCTTCCCGCGCTACTGCCTGGAGCTATTACACTGCACTGTCTACACACAGGTCAGTCTGTCAGTCTGTAAATACCTTCTACCTGGAGCTATTACACTGCACTGTCTACACACAGGTCAGTCTCAGGGGCATCAATTTCGTATGGCAGGGGTATGCAGCTGCCATACCCTGGGTCCAGGGGGGAAAATAAAAGCTACTTTTAAATATAAATCCATGAATGTCTCTTTGTCTATCTGCGCTGGTTATTATGTTGTTAAATTACAGTAAAATAACTACAAATGCAAAATTTAACATAATGTTCACTTTAACAAGGTATTATAGGCCTAATTATATTCTCCACACTTGTATTCTCCCCAGCTTGACAAAATGGTATATTCCCAGGTTCCGCAGGTCAGCTGCACGGGTGCAATGCATTATTGTTAATTGTGGCATGTTTACTAATATGCCAAGTTTAGCTGCACTTGAACAAAACACTTAACCCCTAACTACTCCGCCGCATGTGCTCATAATACCATCTGAACTGCCAAAGCTGAAACTAAATTCCCCCCGCGGGATAAATAAAGGCCTACAAAAAAAGGGATTTGAGTAGAGAGGGGTTCCCAGAACGCAGCCCTGGGGGGCTCCTGTGTTGAGGGTCAGTTGGGTCTTTGGGCTGATGGTTATCCCAACACCTCTGACCCCTGGCCGGGCTGCCTGGATTCTCTGATCAAGTGAGCTGATCGTTGTATTGAGGCATTGTATGAATGTAACCATGTAACTATAAGCTGTCTGTCTGTCTCTTCAGGTTAGAAGATCTTGGTTTGGAGAAGTTTTCAGTTCCTGTGCTGTTCACCAGGATATTTATCCCCGCTGCGTTCCTATTGGTCAGTGCTCACGCACGCATGCACGCAGTACAGCATACAGTACGCACACAACCTATTTCTTTATTTTTTGTCTCCTTATCGTTTTCTTTAATTGTGTGTGTGTGTGTGTGTGTGTGTGTGTGTGTGTGTGTGTGTGTGTGTGTACAGGTGTGTATTCTACATCTTCATTACTTCCACCAGCCGTTTCTTGACCTGACAGACCTGAAGACTGTGGTGGACACACACAACAGTACCGTTACCAGGTAAAACACACACGCGGGCGCGCGTGCACGCGCACACAAACTAAGACACACACACAGTGACTATGGCAGATCTATCGCTATTGTCACAAATAAAACAAACATTTCAGCTCTTTAACAGCTATGGTTAAATGTAATGATCGTTGAAGGTTCTGAAAGCGATATCGATGAAAACGTGAGTTTACGCCTAATGGAGCACCTCACCCATGTTGGGATAGTTCAGCAGTGGTTTCCTATGGAGACACAAAGGACTCTTTGTGTCTCCATAGGGAACAGCTGTCGGGCATAACATTATTGGATTAGGATTTTTTATTTTTTTTTGCCTGAATTTCTCCTCACTAATACTCATTATAAGATGGTACCATTCATGTCTACTCACTCTGCATCTCATTGGTGGGCTGTGGACAGTTCAGAAACCTGCCTACAAGTGACATCATCGATGGGGATTCCAAGCTAATAGAAATTACAGCCTTTAAACTTCCTCTCAACTCATTGACTGCTAACATAGTTTTTCGACATAATTATGTCGTTCCCGTGCCACGCTTTTCTCCTTACACTAACCTTTGAAAAATCATAGAATATTCCACGATGCTCAGATTTTCCTCCGGGAGGGCTCAAAAGACGGGCACGGGTGTCCTAGATAAATAATCCTTGTCCGCTTGTGACGATCCACTCAAAATATATCCGTTTTCACCACTCGTTCTATAGAGTAACACTATAAGGCTTTTTATTGTCTCCACCAGCCGAAAGGCATGGGGAGAGTATGTTTTCCACTCCGTCCGTCCGTCCGTCCGTCCGTCCGTCCGTCCGTCCGTCCGTCCGTCCGTCCGTCCGTCCATCCGTTACCAGCTAATCTCCGGCGCCGTTGGCCCAGTGGCTGCCAAACTGTGCACACACACTCCCTGGATACCAATTCAGAACCTCTGCCCCAATTTTTTCACATGTGCCTGTTCTAGCGCCACCAGGAGGCCGACTTTTTGACTTCAAACTCATTTTTGGAACAAAATGCCTCAAATCATGCATGTAGCGTCACATTGCCGTTAAAGGCCAAATAAGACATGGCACCCTTTTGAATTTAGTGCCACCAGGATCTACCTGACCTGGTGGAGACCTGTGCTCGGAAGAGCACTGCTTCTAGTTGTTTATCATTTATTTTAATATTTTTCAAAAATATTTCTAATTATAATCTGTTTTTCCTTCCACTTGCCTTCTTTTAAATGATCTGTTATTATCCTTTGGGTTTTTTCATCTTTATTTTTAAACCTATTCTGTCAAGCACTTTGAACTGCATTCATCGATGGATTGATTGATTGATTGATTGATTGATTGATTGATTGTCTCTCTCTAGGCTGGTTCATTCGGAGGGGAGTCTAGCTGATCTGTCATTGGTCAAGCCTCCCCCTCCGCAGGAGAAGGAGGAGGAGAAAGAGGAGGAGTTAAAGAGCGGAGGAGGAGATGAGAGGAGGGCAGAAGGAGAGATGGAGAGAGAGGACAAACAGAGAGAGGAGGAGAAGTGGAGAGATGAAGATGAGGAAGAGGATGATGACTCCTGCGAAACCCTGTCTGGGATAGGTCAGTTCATAGGTCATTCATTCATTCATACATACATACATATATTAGGGCATTCACAAATAGTGATTTTTAGTATTCTAATTATTCGACCTCAAAGTATATAATAGTCGAATATTCGACAGGACTGGCCAAACTGTAAAATATTAAGTAAGCAAGAGGCAAACATTGTTGCGAGGCGTTGTGAGCATGTAGATCGGCTATTTTCACAATATTTATCTGTGGAACCGAGTCACATTAATACCTACAATTCCAAGTGCTTGTCAGGGTGGGGGACTGGGGGGTCCCCTGTTCAAATATGTTTATTTTGGGGGTCACAGCCTAAAAAGGTTTGAGAAGCCCTGGTATAGAGCATTAACAAATTCATCCACCAGGGGAATTGACAACTCATTCGTCTGACTTCCTATCTAGCCAAGCTTTATAAACTATATATTTTTTAAAGAGAAAACAATTAAAAAAATAAGCGAATATTCGACTTCGGTGAACAACGTCGAATAGTGACTTTGATATTCGAATATTCGAATATTTGGTGAATGCCCTAACAAACATACATACATACATACATACATACATACATACATACATACATACATACATACATACTGCTGCGCTTCACTGGTTACTCATAAAATCCAGAATTAACTTCAAAATCCTCCTAATAACATACAAAGCATTACATGGACTGGCCCCACTGTACATCACTGAACTGCTACACGCAAAACCTGATGTTGGATCCCTCAGGTCCTCTAGCAAAGGCCTTCTGGACATCCCTTGGTCCAATCTAAAAACCAAGGGAGACCGAGCCTTTGCAGTTGTTGCTCCTACTTTATGGAACGACCTTCCATTAGTGGTTAAAAATGCTGAGTCAATTGATGTTTTTAAGAACTTGCTGAAAACTCACTTGTTTCGCATGCACTTTTTGTTATGAAGTCTTTATGTTTTATCTTGCTTTAACCAATTGTATTATTTTATTGTTTGTTTTATTGTTTGTATTGCTTGTTTTTATTGCTGTCCATTGTACAGCACCTTGTAACATTGTTTTGAAAGGTGCTTTATAAATAAAATGTACTTACATACAATCATACATACATACATACATACATACATACATACATACATACATGCTGTACATTCATTCATTCATTGCATTTATCAAGGCCAATATATTTTGAAGAAAAGGAAGGCCGGTATCAACCTGTTTCTCTTTCTAAAAGACACATTTTTGTCATCTCAAATGTTTTTGTTTTAGTCTTGTTTTAATCAACAAAGATTTATTCGACTAAAATGTATTTGGCGGACCTGATTTATACTTAGCAGCTGCATACCTACACGTAAAACAGAGCGGATATTAAAGGTAGTCTTAAATACTCGTATCCATTATGAAGTACTTATGTATATTTCTTTACCCTCTTCGTCAGACCTGCGTTCCTCGTGGAGGCTGGTGTTGGATCGTTTGTCAGACTTATTCCTGCGTCTCGTCATGTCTGTCCAGAAGCTGCAGCGCCTCGTGTGGTGGCTCCTGGAACTGAACATCATAAAGCTCATCTCCATTTACATCATGTGGCTGTCTGTCAGAGAGGTACGGACAGATAGACTTGCACGCGCAGTCGCGCACACACACACGCACGCACGCACGCACGCACGCACGCACGCACGCACGCACGCACGCACGCACGCACGCACACACACACACACACACACACACACACACACACACACACACACACGTGTACGTGAAACTGTTTGCGTGTATTTACAAGTGTGTGCTAAACTGTGTGTGTTACAGGTGTGTGTGTTAAACTGTGTGTTCGTGGTGTGCTGGGCCGTAGCGCTGCCATGCAGGAAGTGGCGCCCCCTGGCGTCCAGCGTGTGTACTGTGTGGACGTGTGTGTTGGCGGTGTGTAAAATGATCTACCAGCTCAAATCCTTCCAACCGGGAAACTACGCCACCAACTGTTCACTGGTGAGACTCACACCAATATGCAATTGACCTGTATCTGTATATTAATTACATGTTAATGATGTTTTCATCAGTGTTGTTTTTGACAGCAAATTTTGATTTGGTTTTAGTCATAGTCTTTTGAATAAAATGTCATTTAGTTTTAGTCATAATTTAGTCACCTGAAAGGTTTTAGTTTCAGTCTAATTTTAGTCGACTAAATATCATACGATTTTATGGCGACTAAATCTACAGTTGATTTAGTCAACAAAAATGTATTTTGGCAGGCCTTGATGGCATTGTAATGACTGATTTTACACTTGGTTGTGTGCTGAAAATAGCCGATCTACAAGCTCACAACGTGACGCGTTGTGAGCTTGTAGATCTGCTATTTTCAGCACGCAACACCTGAGAGCAACCAAACACTAGTCGCTCCCCAACATTTTAGTCTAGTTTTTATTTTGTTGACGAAATTGTGAATATATTTAGTCTTAGTTTTAGTCATCACAGCTTAGTTTTTATTTAGTTTTCGTCAGTGAAAAAAACGCAGTCGACAAACATTTTTCATCATAATTTTAGTCGACAAAATCAACACTGGTTTTCATTTCATATGTTAATAGCCACGTTTTTATACATTTAAAGAAGAATACATCATTGGATCAACCTGTCTGTCTGTCTGTCTGTCTGTCTGTCTGTCTGTCTGTCTGTAGCCAGTCAACTCCAGTTCAGAAATGGGCAGGTCTGTTTTATACTCTGGGCCGGTTGACCCCGTCCAGTGGGTGGGGCTTCGCAAGACTGATGGAAAACTGCTGGACTACCTTAGGGTAACACACACGCATGCACGTCACACGCACACACACACACACACACACACACACACACACACACACACACACACACACACACACACACACACACTAGGGTTGTTCGATATGGCCAAAAAATAAAATCTCGATTATTTTCTCTGAAATCTCGATTTTCGATTTCGATTTCGATTTTTTTGTTAAAAGAATAATACATTGTTTCAACTATTTTGTTTTCATTTAAAAAATGCAAGGAAATGATATTTTTTTTCATTATTGTTTAATTTTTTATATTTTTTTTATATAGCCAAATAGCAAAATGCAATAAAACAATAAGGGTATTAATAATAATAACTTTAGTTGCGCAACAATCACATGAACTTAGCGTCCTTAGCGTCCTTAGTGTTTCATTATCAATAGTGAGTGACAAAACAGCCAAAACAAGCCAGCTCTTGGAGGCTGGTGAAACGGGTGAAAAAATTGCTAAGGCCGCCCCTGCACTGCTCATGCACGGAGGCGAAGCGCTTCGCTTCCCGACACAAAATTAACACAGTGACAGGGACAGTAGGAGTAGACTACAGACAGACAGTGGATGGGTAACACAGAATTAATAAGCTTCTTTCAAACTACAACAACAAGTAGACCTAAGTGTGCCAGCTCAGCAGCTTTTTGTTCTGTTTGCTGCCTGCATGTAGGCTACTGTACCAGCGCGAGTGAGCGCATGCAGTGCTGTGGTGAGCTCTGCCCCGTTTGACTTGCGCTGCACGCGCATCAAAGAAATGACACATCAGAGAGAAAGTAGGTATTAATTTGGTGTCAGACCTTGTCGTCCTGCTTTAGGAGGACCGGGCTGTGAACTTTTTGCCCCGTGCAAGGCTCCAATGAGTAAGAATTACCCTAATTAAAGTGAAAATCGATTTTACGATTTCTTCTTTTTTTAAATCGTCCAAAGGAAAAAACCCGGGTTTCGATTAAAAATCGATTAATCGAACAACCCTAACACACACACACACACACACACACACAACAGATAACAGACAGTAATGTCCAGGGATGTACTAATTCTTTAGCTAGTGGAGCGCCATCTTGCACGCACATTAGCCGATTGACATATCCTCTTTGATATGTATCGTTGTAGGCCTATTTTATTATACCACCATATACTGTATATCAAATTGTATTCTATTTACTTGCTTACTGGGGACACTTAAGTGTTGTCATATGCATTTTACCTTGCAGATGTCAGCTATGTAATTGAAATAGTTCATGAATCAGCCACTGTTATCCAAGTCTTTTGACTGCTCCAGACAGGACATGTGACGGCAGCTTATAGCCACCAGTAGTGAATTGTCGCACTTGATAAGTGAGGTAGAACAGGGGTTTTCAAAGTGGCACCCCAGGGTGCACACAACGCGATGCGAGGCGTTGTGTGCTTGTAGATCTGCTGTTTTCACTAGTTTAGTACATTTTATAGATGATAAATACAAAACGAACGGTTTTGGACATACAAGGTTTCCACCCGACAACAACAACATGCTATAAATATAAGGTGCTGGGAGTGAAAATTATAATGTACGGGTGCCTCGGATTTAAAAAAAAATTATGGGGTACCCTGAGACAAAAAAAGTTTGGGAACCCCTGAGTTAGAAGCATCTGGGTACGTGCACCTTCTGACTAATGGTTGGCTCCACCGGCAGTACACCCCTGGTCTTAAAGCAGGGGTCTTCAAAGTTTTTTCAGGCGAAGGACCCCTTATCTGACAGAGAGATGAAACAGGGACACCCACTACATTATTGTATAACATTTTGTTGCGGATTAAACATTTTCATAGATTTCATAGATAGATTCATAGATATATTTTATATTAATATGTTGGATTCACGTTCATGTGTATTTTCAGATTTCTAACCAATGAAACCCTCAATACTTGAACCTGACCTTTGGCTCTGTACTTGGTTCCGGTCTTTTTTCCCTCTACAGCAATTCTCTTCGCCAAAAATAGCCTACAAGCTGACACTGTGGCACGCTAGATCTGCTATTTTCACCGAATGTTCACCTGCGAATAGGAATGCTAGGGTTCAAGGGGTTAATGTAAAAAAAAAAAAGAATTAAGGGAGCAATCGTTTTTTATGAACAGCAGCACCCCCTGGAGAAAATAGGGGAGGGTCATGCCATTTTAATTTCAGTCCCAGGGAGGGTCTGCTGATTTCACTTTGAATTCAAGGGAGGGTCATGCAATTTTTAATTAAAAATAGTCTGGTAACACTACCAGGCAACTATTCATGTAACGTTAGGTTAACGATCGCTCGTTGAAAATGCGCATTTAATTAAAGGGTGTGTTCGTTTATATTAGGAAATGTGTTTTTGAGATGAAGTGCAGCTGGGATCTCAATGCATTATATTAGCCTATTCATTATTGTTCATTGCTGCTGCTGCCCGCACCCGTTTTTAACCCTAAAAAACCCTAATAATTTACATAAAAAAAAAAAAAAAAAAAACGAAATTTAGCAGTGCCCACCCAGAACTTGCTTCTCTGCTCTGACCTCGCCACTGGTTAGGAATAACTATACGTTTAGGTTTTAGGCATAATTTTACTGTGGTAAATGTAGGGGTGGGCGATACTGGATAAAAGCATTATCACGATATGCTTCATGCAGTATCACGATACACGATATTATCACGATACTGTTTTATGCGAGTTTTTAGGTTTATTATGATTATTAGACCCACACATATATTCTATAGATAATCTATTCATTTGTATGCTGCAGATAGAAAGATATATAGCCTAATCTATGATTTTTTTAATGATAACATTCAGATTTTTGATTAAACAATTATCATTTTTTACCTCAAAATATTTACTAGTTGGTGTGATGATGGTTCAGGTCATTCAAATGGGTCCCAGAAATGTTTTATGGGTTCCCTTAAAATGTTTTTTGAGTGTTGTGAGCTTGTAGATCAGCTATATTCAAAACAATTTGGCGGGACCTCTCTGGGGGTCTCGACCCACAGGTTGACAACAACCCATGCCTTACCATTGAAACTTAAGGGAAAAAAAATTACCTTATGGTTGGTTTATTAGACCCACACAGATATTCTATAGATAATCTATTCATTTTTATGCTGCAGATAGAAAGATAGATAGCCTAATCTATGTTTTTTTTTAATGATAACATTCAGATTTTTGATTAAACAATTATCATTTTTTACCTCAAAATATTTACTAGTTGGTGTGATGATGGTTCAGGTCATTCAAATGGGTCCCAGAAATGTTTTATGGGTTCCCTTGAAATGTTTTTTGAGTGTTGTGAGCTTGTAGATCGGCTATATTCAAAACAATTTGGCGGGACCTCTCTGGGGGTCTCGACCCACAGGTTGACAACAACCCATGCCTTACCATTGAAACTTGAGGGAAAACAAATTACCTTATGACCAACCAAAGTCAGGAGGTTTGTTATGATACAAGCTTTATTTTTAGAGAATTACTCACTCATTATCATCCTAGCTTTTCGCTTTTCTACTAACAATAATGGCATGGTTTTTATAACTAAGCCAATTATGTAATAGACGCAAAATAGACGCGACGATTTCACCGCGATTCGCGACGACACACGCATGCATCAATGGTGAAAACATAAGCACTTTACAAATAGCAGCAAATAGCTACTTGTTTATAGTTAATAAAAACAGAAGCATGGATTTACAAGGTGATCTAAATCATCTCATCAATACTGCCAGAACACACAGCTATGGATGAGACTCCAGCACAGTTCAGCTTTGCAAGCAGTGAGATGGCTGATAGCGATAGCAGGACGGATAAGTAGTTTAATGCATCCATTATGAAAAATATGCTTCAAAGAATGCAGGCCAAGCTGCATCACTGCTTTAAGTCCCGTGAAAGTGAAACTAAATCGTGGACCACTGTGCCGTGCTCCTGCACACAATCACAACTCAGTCAGTGCTGTAGACACTCTGTAGCCTGTCTGCGTGCTGCACGGGGGAGGGGCCGTGAAAGCAGGGGACAGATCCTCAAACTATATGACACGTTGAGCCGCGACACGTTATAGCTTGTAGATCTGTTCTTTTTGGCGAATTACACCACCGTACTATAGAAGTATAAATTCAGCAATAGAGCTGCGACTCATGGAACGTGCACTCGCTGTATATCCAGAGCCTTTTCTAAATGACTGTTTGTATCACGAGAGAAACGATATTCTGAAATGGCCTATCGTGGCAAAGCTGTATCGCCGAGACGATAATTATCGCCATATCGCCCACCCCTAGGTAAATGTCATGTTGTGGGGGAGGGTCAATCTTTTTTTGTTTAATGCTTAGGGAGGGTCATTGATTTTTCCCCCAATTGGGGAGGGTCATGGCATTTTATATCAGGGCTTATACATTTTCTCCAGTTGTACCCCTCAATAAAAAATGACCCCTCCCTAAGTTCCTATCACACAAAAATGTGCGTGATAGGGGATCCTCACAGTTACTACAGTACAGTACTACAGTAATGAATGGTGGTGTTCGCATTGTGCTAATGTGTTTGTACAGTACAACCTGATGATGTTAGCGCTGCTAGCCTTCGAGGTGACGATCTACAGACACCAGGAACTGTACCGTCTCCGTGGCAACATACCTCCCCCCGTCACCAGGACGCTGTTCTGTGACATCACCCGACAACACCTTGACGACGGATTTTTAAGCTGTGCCAAATATTTTGCCAACTACTTTTTTTACAAGTTTGGTCTTGAGGTGAGCAAGCACGCACCCACCCACCCACCCACCCACACAAACGCACCCACTCACACACTCACACACACACACACACACACACACACACACACACACACACACACACACACACACACACACACACATGCACACGCACACACTTTGGTATTTCTATGCTGGACAGCATTTTTTCCCCCCAATTTTTAACCCTACAAATAATTTTGTATTACAAATGTATTGTTCACTGAATGTGTGTTTCTGTTCTAGACTTGTTTCCTCCTAGCGGTGAATGTGATTGGTCAGCGGATGGATCTGTTTGCCGTCGGCCACGCCTTCGGTCTCATCGCCGTCCTATCGCGGCGCTACAGGAAGCGTGTCGCCCTCATATGGCCCAAATACTGCTACTTCCTGTCAGGGGTGTTGTGTTTCCAGTACGTGCTCTGTGTAGGGCTGCCTCCCGCCAGCTGTGCAGGTACACGCACACACGCACACACGCACACACACACACACACGCACGCACGCACGCACGCGCGCACGCACGCACGCACGCACGCACGCACGCACGCACGCACGCACACACACACACACACACACACACATACACGCATGTACACGCATCAGCGTGGTTTCTCTGATCTTCATCTGCAGCGTTTTTTTTTTTTTATAGGATCATTCAACTTTACTGAAAACTATGTTTAACAGTGTGTGTGTGTGTGTTTGTGTGTCAGGGGTGTCAATTGGGTATGGCAGGGGTATGCAGCTGCCATACCCTGGGTCCAGGGGGGGGGGGGAAGATAAAAGTTAGTTCTAAATATGAATCCATGAATGTCTCTTTGTCTATCTATGTGGGTTAATATGTTGGTAAATTACAGTAACATAACTACAAATGCAAAATTTAACAAAACTAGAGGTTCGCGGGCCTTCGGCCCGCTCACATCTAGAGTCCACGCCCGCTAAAAAAAAAAAAAAAAAAAAAAGGGGGGGGGGGGGGGGGGGGGGGGGAACTATTGTGGCGGAACTATTGTGCCGCAGCGCACGTTTCCGGTTGGACATATTTGACCGCCGGACGCACTGGAGAGAAGTGACTGTTAAGCCTCTGCTATTTCTCTGCAGCAGGCACATGCAAACACAGTGGTGTCAAATGTCACTCTCTCTCTCTCTCGCTTGCCCGCACCCCCTCCCCTGTTGCCTCCTCTCTCTCGTGCTTAGCGAATGAGCGGACGGCATAGGGTTAGGGGCGGTACTCCTTACGTCCTAGACGACTACCTATGAGTTGAAGTCGATGTAAAGGGGGCGTGAAGTGGGATGCGGCTCTTAGAGGAATGTATATATAAGATGGTCACTTTAACAAGGTATTATAATTATATTATAGGTACATATAATTATATATTATATGTATTTCTTCTTAAAATAAATATATCATGCCTGTTGCTAAGGTAAGGCAACATGACTGGTGTCTTGCACGCGCGCAAGACACCAGTCATGTTGCCATACCTTAGCTTTTTCTGAACTGACGCCACTGGTGTGTGTGTGTGTGTGTGTGTGTGTGTGTGTGTGTGTGTGTGTGTGTGTGTGTGTGTGTGTGTGTGTGTGTGTGTGTGTGTGTGTGTGTGTGTGTGTGTGTGTGTGTTTACAGAGTATCCATGGAGACGTTCAGGGTGGGATTCTAATGTGATCAAATGGTTGTTCCTCCCGGATCACCTGACGCCGCCCAATGCTCTGTTCCTGCTCTGTAAGAACTGTAATAATGACAACAATAACATTAATTTAGGCCTAGAATTATTGAATGCTTTAACTATAGAAAAATAGCAGATATACAAGCTCGCATCACAGCACCAAGTGCCGCGCTGCAAGTTGTAGATCTGCTATTTTTTTTTTAAGTCGTGAAAATGTGTGCAAATCTTTGAATATATGTATTTTCAAAGTGAACGTTTGCAACTCAAATTTTGCTTCTGGGGGGTCCCTGCTGGAACTAGATATTTTGAGATGGGTGTCCGTGGCCAAATAAATATCATTTTGGGGGGTCCACATGAAAAGGTTTGAGAACCACTGACATAGTAGTCTCTCAAGAACAGACTAACTGAGCTCCATTTAAGTGAAAAGGACCTTTTCTTTGACGATGGCTAATCAGATTGCTGACATAGAAACGTAGGGTTTTCAAAAAATCTTAGAAGGATTCAAAAGACACTTATAGAATCGGGTCAAAATTCTAAATTTCACGATTTTTTTCAAAAATAGCAGATCTACAAGCTCGGAGCGCGGCACTCGGTGCCGCGCTGTGAGCTTGTATATCTGCTATTTTTCAATAGTTAAAGCATAAAATAATGATACACAATAATGTGTACCCGTTCTGAATGGGTTAATAATAATAACAATAACAATAACAACAATAAGGATATATATTTCATTGTATTCCAGATGACTTTGTGCTGCTGCTAGCGGCCTCCTTACAGCTCCAGGTGTTCGAGGAGGAGCAGCAGTTGTCGGTTCGACTCCTGGCGGGAGACAACAATGAGTTGCATCAAGATGATGGACAGGCCTCTGAGCCAATCAGCCAGCTCCATTTGGACCACGCTCCTGACTTCATACGCTGCAGGTCTGTCTGTCTGTCTATCTGTCTGTCTGTCTGTCTGTCTGTCTGTCTGTCTGTCTGCCTTTGGTTAATGTCTTTCCATGTTGATTCAAGAAATAATGACCACAGTAAGAAGTGAGAACCTTTGATTGGTAGGTGGTAATTGGATATTTGTCCAGGATTTGCTGACTGTACATTATTTACAGCACCTTTTAATATTTGTGTCCTTGTACTGTATCTCTTATGTGGACATAAATTAATGATTGAAGTGTGTGTGTGTGTGTGTGTGTGTGTGTGTGTGTGTGTGTGTGTGTGTGTGTGTGTGTGTGTGTGTGTGTGTGTGTGTGTACGTGCTTTACAGGTCCTATCTGGACATGATGAAGGTGTTTGTGTTCAGTTACCTCTTCTGGTTCGTTCTCACCATCATCTTCATCACTGGAACCACCAGGTAAACACACACAAACACACACACACACACACACACACACACACGTGTTCCCATCTAGATACAATATATCAATGTGTCCAATATAGGGCAGTGTGATTCCACTGAGAAACAACATTTTCTCTGCAGTAGCTAATGATAAAGTATGAAGATAATTACTAGTGATTATCTTTTAGGAACAGTTGACTTGGCAACATTTTTAAAACTACATACAGTACTTTATGTGTCGTTATTGTTTTTCTCGTGGACTGCTGCTTAATTTAGGCCTAGAATTATTGAATGCTTTAACTATTGAAAAATAGCAGATATACAAGCTCACAGCACGGCACCGAGTGCCGCGCTGTGAGCTTGTAGATGATGTGTTGTAAAGTAACGAAGTACAAGTACTTCGTTACTGTACTTAAGTACAAATTTTGAGAATTTGTACTTTTATTTATATTTTTTCAACCCTGAACTTTTACTTTTACTCCGTTACATTTAAAAGGAAAAAATCGTACTTTTACTCCACTACATTAAAATTGACACCTCGTTACTCGCTACTTTTTTGTAGGCACTAAATTAAAAAATCTTAATATCATAGCAGTCTGTCTCTGTTGATTAGTACGGAGAAATACAGCTGCAGCACTGCCTCAGCCTGTACATGCGCAGTTGCGCACACTGGGCTCCAAAACAAAGGAGGGGAAGCGGGGTCGCTCACTCACTGCTTGCAAAATGGACATATATAAAAGGAGGGGAAGACTAGGGTTCAGGGCTGGTGAGGGTTTCAATACTGCCATGGGGCTTCGGCTAGAAAGCCATTGAAGAGAGTGGTGTCCATTTAGTTATGGTTTTTATTTCTACACAGAAAAGATAAATACAATAATTACATTAACAACATACTTTCAATAATATAATTCATCATCATTAATAAACATCATAATCCATCATCATCAGAAAACTAAGGTATTCAACAACATACAACATTTCAGCAGTGAATACATTTAACAAAGATAAGAATGGGTACTTCTCTAGGTCATTGTGCAAATTACTGAATTCCCATTCTCTACAGTTCAACTCCAAGGCACAGGTGAAGATCACATTTACAAGTAACCATAAAACATACAATCAGAAGCAAACTCACTCAATTACGCATAACATTGTATGGTGCAGGTCCAGGCCAGGGCTCAAGGAAGGTGTTTGTCTCTATACTGCTGCTGAACTAAATGAGGAACTCAGGCATTTTATAGCCAGCAGGTAATTACTGAAATGAGTTCAGGTGTGAGTGAGTGGGAGCAGGTGAGGTGGGTGGAGCCGAGTCAGTGATGTGGCCAGAGGGAGGGACTGTCCAGTGTGAACCTTTTATACAGCCGCCCCAAATCTGCAAGATTTAAAACTAAAAAGGTCACACTGGTCATATGGCCGCCCCATGAGGAACAGATGGGTACTGGGGGGGGCTCAGGTGGCGGTTTGGCTGGAGGTGGGGGTCTGGAGGCTGGAGGCGACGGAGGAGGGGAAAGCTTAGCGGCTGGAGGTGACCTGGCTGCAGGATGGGGAGGAGACCTTACTGCAGGAAGAGGAGCCCTGGGTGCTAGCGGCGAGGAAGCAGCAGGAGGAGCCCGGGGCGCCGGGGACGAGGAAGCAGCAGGCTTGGGAGGAGGCGGAGGCTTGGGCGCAGGAGCCTGAGGCGGAGGCGGAGTCTTGGGAGCAGGAGCCTGAGGCGGAGGCGGAGTCTTGGGCGCAGGAGCCTGAGGAGGAGGCGGAGTCTTGGGCGCAGGAGCCTGAGGAGGAGGCGGAGTCTTGGGCGCAGGAGCCTGAGGCGGAGTCTTGGGAGCAGGAGCCTGAGGCGGAGGCGGAGTCTTGGGCGCAGGAGCCTGAGGAGGAGGCGGAGTCTTGGGCGCAGGAGCCTGAGGAGGAGGCGGAGTCTTGGGCGCAGGAGCCTGAGGAGGAGGCGGAGTCTTGGGCGCAGGAGCCTGAGGAGGAGGCGGAGTCTTGGGCGCAGGAGCCTGAGGAGGAGGCGGAGTCTTGGGCACAGGAGCCTGAGGAGGAGGCGGAGTCTTGGACACAGGAGCCTGAGGAGGAGGCGGAGTCTTGGGCACAGGAGCCTGAGGAGGAGGCGGAGTCTTGGGCACAGGAGCCTGACGAGGAGGCGGAGTCTTGGGCACAGGAGCCTGACGAGGAGGCGGAGTCTTGGGCAGAGGAGCCTGACGAGGAGGCGGAGTCTTGGGCACAGGAGCCTGAGGAGGAGGGGGAGTCTTGGGCACAGGAGCCTGACGAGGAGGCGGAGTCTTGGGCACAGGAGCCTGACGAGGAGGCGGAGTCTTGGGCACAGGAGCCTGTCGAGGAGGCGGAGTCTTGGGCACAGGAGCCTGACGAGGAGGCGGAGTCTTGGGCACAGGAGCCTGTCGAGGAGGCGGAGTGGCACTGGGCGCTGGATGCAAGGAGGCTGGAGGGGCAGGACGCTTGGCTGCAGGAGGCGGAGGAGACTTTACAGAAGAGGCCTTTGGAGGCCTGGACTGCTGGGAGGAGAATAGGTGCTGCATGTCGCTGTAGCTCTGCAGCATTCTGTCGTAGTTCTCCAGCACCCTTTTGTTGTTCTCCTGCATCCTTTTGTTGTTCTCTAGGAGAGCCCACCAGATGTCTTGCTCTTCCGCCATGACAATGTTAGACTTCTCGGCGTCGAAGGACCATATATAAAAGGAGGGGAAGACTAGGGTTCAGGGCTGGTGAGGGTTTCAATACTGCCATGGGGCTTCGGCTAGAAAGCCATTGAAGAGAGTGGTGTCCATTTAGTTATGGTTTTTATTTCTACACAGAAAAGATAAATACAATAATTACATTAACAACATACTTTCAATAATATAATTCATCATCATTAATAAACATCATAATCCATCATCATCAGAAAACTAAGGTATTCAACAACATACAACATTTCAGCAGTGAATACATTTAACAAAGATAAGAATGGGTACTTCTCTAGGTCATTGTGCAAATTACTGAATTCCCATTCTCTACAGTTCAACTCCAAGGCACAGGTGAAGATCACATTTACAAGTAACCATAAAACATACAATCAGAAGCAAACTCACTCAATTACGCATAACATTGTATGGTGCAGGTCCAGGCCAGGGCTCAAGGAAGGTGTTTGTCTCTATACTGCTGCTGAACTAAATGAGGAACTCAGGCATTTTATAGCCAGCAGGTAATTACTGAAATGAGTTCAGGTGTGAGTGAGTGGGAGCAGGTGAGGTGGGTGGAGCCGAGTCAGTGATGTGGCCAGAGGGAGGGACTGTCCAGTGTGAACCTTTTATACAGACATGTACGGACAACACGCCGTCACAGAAAGACAACAAAGTGTACAGTTTGCCTGCGTTCGACTGCTTCAACAGTAAAGTCATCGCTTGACCGTTCAATCATGTTCAGAGGACACAGAACAGAGGCAAAACAATGATGCGCTGTGAACACATGGCTCCTGTGTGTGTGTGTGTGTGTGTGTGTGTGTGTGTGTGCGTGCGTGCGTGCGCGCGCGCGTGTGGTGTGTGTGTGTGTGTGTGTGTGTGTGTGTGTGTGTGTGTGTGTGTGTGTGTGTGTGTGTGTGTGTGTGTCGTGTGTGCAATCTGTGCATGCACTCGTTGCATCGCGAGGATCTGCACTCACTGTGCAAACATACAGAGAGAGGCAGGCATAAGATACTCTTCCTCTGTCCTCCCTTGCTCAACACTGTAGCCTAAATTAACCTGCTGCGCCATCCCATCAAACGTCAAGAAACGACAAATTAAGTTTATCCTACTTGTTTGGACGCCTCGGTCGTCTCCATGGCACTCCGTTTGAAACGTTGCCGTTCAAAGCAAACGAGCAACTCCGAAAAAAGTAGCAGTAGGTATTCCATGGAAGCAGAGAGGAACAGCACTTGAACGCATAACATTTTAATCCCTTTAGAGAGAGCAAAACCACATAAATAAACCGCAGTTTTGCTTTAGCAGTGACCTAAATCCTTAGCAATGACCAGGTCATAGGGTAATTATTTTTGCCTTGAAGTAGCCTATTAAGGTTAAAATTAAATAGCAGATATTTGACAAAGTTTTGCTTTTTTGCCTTGAAAATAATGAAAGGTAGTCAAAAGTCTGTTTTGCATTTCTCAATTCACTCTAGGACCCTCTTTGAAAATAGCAGATATATACACACTCTTTAGTGATATGTTGTGAGCTTGTAGATCGTCTATTTTAGCCTGTGTACTGTATATTAAAGTGGTTCAATAGTTATCAATTTTATATATATATATATATATATATATATATATATATATATATATATATATATATATATATATATATAGTATATATATTTTTTTAACTGTAATCAATATTCAAGGATTTTTGCCCACGTTTTTCTGGAGGGTCTAATTTTTGTACTTTTACTTGTACTTGTACTTTTTACTTTTACTTTTATACTTAAGTACATTTTAACACTATGTACTTTTGATACTTAAGTACATTTAATGAGAGCTACTTTCATACTTTTACTCAAGTAATAATATTATCGGTGACTTTTACTTTTACTTGATTAACTTTCAAGTGGAATATCGGTACTTTTACTTAAGTATGGGTTTCCAGTACTTTATACAACACTGTGTAGATCTGCTATTTTTGAAAAAGTAGTGAAAATGTGTGAAATATGTATTTTTAAAGCGAACGTTTGTAACTCAAATTTTGCTTCTGGGGGGTCCCTGGAACTAAATATTTTGAGATGCGGGTCCGTGGCCAAATAAATATCATTTTGGGGGTCCTTCACATGAAAAGGGTTTGAGAACCACTGACATAGTAGTCTCTCAAGAACAGACTAATTCTGAGCTCCATTTAAGTGAAAAGGACCTTTTCTTTGACGATGGCTAAGCCAGGTTGCAGACATTGAAACATAGGTTTTTCAAAAAACCTTAGAAGGATTCAAAAGACAGAATCGGGTCAAAATTCTAATTTTCACAATTTTTCAAGAATAGCAGATCTACAAGCTCGCAGTGCGGCACACGGTGCCGCGCTGTGAGCTTGTATATCTGCTATTTTTCAATAGTTAAAGCATAAAATAATGATACACAATAATGTGTACCCGTTCTGAATGGGTTAAGCCCAATTTCAAGCTTTATCAATCAAGCTTTATAGTCTAGTAAATCTAGGGAAAAAATACACTCAGGTTGGACAAAATTGTATTATTTAGTTTTTCAACTGATTCTGACAGGAAATTAGGTCTACTAGCCAGGATAAAAAAATCTACCATGATCTGCTCACTGCAAATACCCACAGTGGCCAAATCAAGTTGGGCTCCCCTCGACTTTCTACACAGGAGGAAAATACCCAGAAAAAAAAATCTGCTTTAAGTAGGATGTGAGGGGTCTAACTAGGGGTTTGACATGATGCTGAATCCATTGCAAGCATTTGTTTTGCACAAAAAAACATTCCTTGGGCTAACAATGGCCCCAGAAAATGATGGTTTAGTGATGAAAAGTGATGAGTCATCACTTTTCCACAGTTTTGTGGGCGTTTTATGGGGCCAATGAATGTTTTTAATTAAGAAGAAAGAAAGACATTAAAAACACAAACCCAAGTAAAAGCAATGAAATCATCTCCATTGTCATCTTTTAGGATCAGCGTGTTCTGTTTGGGTTATCTGGTCGCCTGTTTCTACTTCCTGCTGGTGGGCGGAGACTTGCTGCTCAAGCCAATCAAATCCATCCTGTTGTACTGGGACTGTCTGATTGGCTACAATGTCTTTGTCATCACCATGAAGAACATACTGTCGGTGAGACACTCACATATACTGTAGTTAATCATTGTAATCAATGTTGATTTTAGTCAGTCTTTGAATTAAATTTAGTTTTAGTAGTCTGAAATGTTTTGGTCAACTAAATGTCACAAGATTATTGTTGACAAAATCTACAGTTTATTTTTACGACAAAAATATATTTTGGTGAGCCCTGATGATGATTTTACACTTGGTTGCAGGCTGAAAATAGCTGATCTACAAGCTCACAACACATTGCAGCGCAATTTGGAGCTTGTAGATCTACTATTTTCAGAGCACAACCAAACATAAAACTACTTGTCTTTTCGTTCTACTGGATCTCTTCTCCACTAGCCCCTCCCTAACATCTTAGTCTAGTTTTTATTTGTTGACAAAATTGTCAATATATTTAGTCTGAGTTTTAGTCATCGTAGCTTAGTTTTTGTTTAGTTTTCATCAGTAAAAAACCTTTTTTTTCTTCATAGTTTTAGTCATTTTTAGAAATCAACACTAATTGTTTGTAAGTAGTTAATTTTGAATAGATTCCTCTAAATACTGTCTGTCTGTCTGTCTGTCTGTCTGTCTGTCTGTCTGTCTGTCTGTCTGTCTGTAGATCCTAGCTTGTGGCTTCATAAAGTCACTAGTTGCGAATCACTGTTGGTTGATTCAACTCTTCAGCCTCGCGTGTACAATCAGAGGATATGATAAACGTATGTACCTACCATCTGTCTACCTAAGTATCTACTGACTACCTACCTGCCTACCTACTTACCTTTCTAATTACCTACTGTACTTGTCTGTCTGCCTGCCTGCCTGCCTGCCTACCTACCTAGCTACCTACCTAACTAGCTACCTACCTATCTACCTACCTTTAATACAGTATCTGGCTTAAAGTCCTGTTCGCAATTTGGTGTTAGGGGAGTTTCTCACCTGAACTGAGTCAGTGGGTCCCTAGACATTAAAAATCACAGAGGTGCTCGTCCGCCATAGTGCCAGGAATGGCGCAATGGCCAAATCAAATATGGCTGCCATCGGCTATGATGAAAATCCAACTTTTCTGTTTCTGGGTGTATTTGCACATGTAATACCTCTATTTGGACTAATTGTGGTGTGGGGAATTCATTTCTGATATTGTTTTGACCATTTTGGGCGATTTGGACCTCAAAAGGTCATGGTCAAGGTCATTTTGCTATTCCGAAGACGTGGGCCATAACTTGGCCATTGTTAGGAGTAAAAACAGGTGCAGTAGGTCTAAATCAACTAATGCTGACATGTATAATTCATTTCTGACATTGTTTTGACCATTAAGGATCATCTTGTCTTTGAAATATCAATGTCAATGCCATTTTTCAAAAACGATTTTGTTCATTACTTGCACTTTTATAGTATTTTGTGTAAGTTTGTTACTATTTTATAGTAAGTTTGTTTTGTTTATAACAAAAGACATACTAGTGAGAAATACAACAAGTAAGCATCCACATTTAACTTTAAATTGGGGTTTAAAATGGGTGTTTAAATGAGCAAATAAGACTATTTACGAATAAAAGTGACAAATAAAATTACACAACAAAATCACACACACAATTAAATAACAATTTCCCTCAAAGTGCACCATATTGGGATTGTGTGCATGCAAGTTAGTATGAGGTGTTTTTACAGGATTGATTTGGCATTGTTCCATGGCAAAATATGATGCACAGAACTCCATCAGTGTCGAGTGTCTTGCTTCAGACATTAGGAGTGTACTAAAGTCAAAGTGCTCCTTCCATCCATCAGAGCTTGACATTGACTTTTTGAGGCAGTTGTCCTTTGGACAAGTATATTTCCCATTCACTTGTCCGGAGACAAAAGTCACTTGTCCGGATAAAAATGTCATACATTGAAATAATAACAAAAGGACGGCTAATGACCCCCCTTGCTCCCTCCACTCCATAGTATGGGCACTTGTCCCGGACAACAGGACAAGCCTTTATGTCATGCCCTGTTCCATGTTCCATTGGTTCTAGTCTTTCCTCAGGTTCCTTGGCTGTTCAAGCAGGTGGCAAGAAATGCGCTAGAAAGGTGCCTTGTTGGTCTCAGCAGTTGTACTTCTCTGCTACCAATACTGTGTCTTGTTCTGTCAAGGTCTTTGCCTCTCCAAAGTTTGTTAGACATTGTACTCGGTCAGAAGCCATAACTACATGTTTAATCCTCACCTGACCCATGCAGTCATCTCCTGTCTCCAAGGCATATGTGCCTTGATCACTGTCTTGGCTAGTGGTGCTCCAAGATGAGACTGCTTGATGCAGTGCAAGTGAGTCTCACTGTCCAGAATATTGTTCAATAACACTGTTATCAACACAATTCACCCTCTGACAGGGACCGTTGGTATGGACGAAACAGTTGCAATCACTCAACCTTGCACAACAACAACATAAAATAAACCAGACCACAACGTAAATTGTCTTTGTTGTTTATAAGTCACACTCACACACGTACAAACATACCACTGACTAAACTTTCTATAATGGTCAACCAGCCTGCTCGGCGTATGCTAACAATCTTTCTTTGTTGCAATTGCAGCAGTAGGTGGTAGCGGTAGGTAATTTTTACTGTTGAAGTAAGAAAACACACACAATATAATGTCAAACGCAGGATAAGCAATCAACTGACAATATTTACATAAATAGAGTATAAAGAACATATTTACTATTAATAATAATTTCACGTGCACTTTACATACCGACTGACATGTCCAAGAACCAACGGAGAACTGAGCGCATATCAACTCCACGCATGCGTACAACTTACCCCGCGCATCTTAGAAATAGTAAATACACTTGTAATAGCCCCTGTACATCCCCGCATCCAACACTAGGGCACACCCTTGCCCTAAACACAGGTCACACGCCGTCTGCTCATATAACAACACTGAGCATGAGACCCATATTTCCCTGGGATTTCACTTGGACAGCCGAACACCTCCCACTTGAACTACGAGTGAATTAAACGACGTAGGTCACAGACCCATTTACCCAAAATACCACACATAAAAATAAACAAAGTCCTAACTGTCCTCCAAAAAAAATAACAAAAATTGTGGACATCAAAAGCACAATAAAATAGAATCAGAAACTTGGTTTACTCCAAAAAGTGAAAAATAGTAAACGGTCAGCTACCTAAAGGAGGTCAGTTCAACGACCTAACTCCTCGATTGAGAGCAAGTATACCCTGACTCTCAACCACCTCATAGGGAAACACCCACTTACTAAAAACAAAAATAGAAAAATAGTCTGTCTGGGTACTTCTCAATGAGGATTTTAATGCTGGTCCTGTACTGGAATCACGACCACCGGTCTCCTAGATGGCCCGAGGTCCCGGCTCTCCGCACCTGCGACCAGCTGATGGGTTGACATGGACACCTCTTTCACGACGCCCTGGCTGTCTGGCAGCGTCTCCGGAACTCGCCGACCTCTGGTAGCCGCCAGGTGGCTGATGTAGCCTTAGGGTGAGGGGCTCCCTCTTCTTCAGACTCCTCCTCAGATTCACCTTCTTTGTCCAAACGACTGGTGCCACCGCAGGCTCTCCAATCACAACCGCCGCCGACCTCACGTCGTCGACCAGCGAGGCGCCTCCATCACCGCTCAATGCAGAGCTACTTCTCTTGACCCGAGCCCCAGCAGTGACAGCCGAGAACGCCTTCTTCCGCAGTTGGTTAGGTAACAAGACAGACTCACGTTTGCTTACGCCGACCTCCTGGTTGCACACACCGACCCCCAGCCTCCCACTTTGGTCAGCCCGCAAATCCACAGTGGCCAGAATGGCCTCCACCTCCACTAGAATGTCACCCAGTCTCTTGAGGTAATTTTGAGAGGCTTGAAGGTCGTCTGAGCCACACATCCCGGAACCATCTCTGACGGCGGCACACTCCATGACCTTACAGCTCTGACCCGGGTTACTGCTAGGGATCTCCACCCTCACGGCTTCTGCCCTCATAGTCAGAGCGCAACGTGTTGAAGCCACCTGCGCTGCTACCTCCATGCCCTCAGCCAGATCAGCATGCACCCCTGTGACGGTTTTCCCCAATAGCCCACCCCACAATATTAGATCACCACACCTCTTCAAATGCTGTGGGACAAGTCGACTCTCTTTAGCACTGATAAGCAACTCCACTTTCTTCGGGCGTCTGAGATCTCCAGCTCGTGGAAAGAGCTTCTCTAAGCGCCTCACATCCACTGCATAGTCGACCCGGGCAATCTCCTCAAGCCCATAGCAGTCCATCTTGTGAACTGGTCTCTTCGCTGCAACTTTCAACTCCACAGTGTACTTCCTCGTCTCCACTGTAGTCTCCATCCCAGCCACACCACGCACTACCAGCGTGGCAGCCTTCCCGCACAAACCCAGCCTCTTGGCAGCTTGGTGGGTTATATAGTTCGTGTCGGAGGCCAAATCAATCAAAGCACCAACCTTGCCTCCGTGCCTGACCTCAACATTGACTAACATCATGAGGACTGGCTGTACTTTTGGCACCCTTTTGCACACACAAACAGTTGTGGAGATGGAGTTTGTGTTAGCTATCTGCAGTTCAGCTAGCTGCTCTTTCAGGAGGCTTATCTCAGCAGAGACACTGTCCGGAAGCGCAGCGGCCCCCAGAGGCTCTCTCTCTTGACCCCCCCCCCCACCCTTGGCACCACCCCCATTCACATTGTCTTTGGGAACGGTGTCTTTGGTGGACTGAACTTTCAGGCACAACAAGAAGTGGTGGTCTGGAGGATTATCCGCCTTCTTGCACATGTCGTTCCTGCACAAAAAGTTCCTTCGACAAGCCCCCTCATGGGGATCCAGACATTTAAAGCAAGCACCTGCCTCCTTCGCCAGGGCCCTCCTCCCAGAAACCGCCATCTTCCTGAATGTCTCGCAACGATACAACAGGCCAGCATGCCCGTTATCTCCACAGACTAAACAGGAGCCCTGAGACAGCCCGCTCCTCTCCTCACTCGCCGTTGCTCTAGTTGAGGCCCGCTTATCTGGCAACCTATCCCCCATCCTTTCAAATGGTTTGTAGCGAGGCTGCGACGGCTCACCCGACTTGGCGGGGAACGGCCGCGAAGACAGTAACTGTTCCTGTTGTATTAGAATCTCCCGTTGCCCCCGAAGGAAGAGCAACAGCGCGTCAAATCGGTTAAAGTCATTAACTCTGTTCGCCGGATCACACCGGAAGGCCAACCACCGCCCCATTAGGTCATAGGGCAGTTTGCTCTCGAGTGCGTAGACCACTAGCTGGTTTCGAAGGGCATCTTCTGACTGCAGGTCGGTAAGGTCATAAACAGCCCTCTCCACGGCTTGTATTAACAGCAATGCGTCCCTTGGATGGCTGCTCCGCACAGCAGGTAGCTCCTGTAATTCTGTGATAATTTCGTTCACAATCTGGGGCACATTCCCGTAGCGGCTTTGCAACGCATAAAAAACGTCATCCGCATTATGACAGTACTCCAATCTGAGCTCTCGCTTTACCGTGTCAGATATGCTATCCAGCAGATGAAACAATAACAGTTCGGGAGACCGTGTTGGCTCGGCCATTTCTTGCAGCCTCTCCCAATTGTATCTCCAACGGTAATAACACCTCTGATCCCCGGTGAACGGCGGCAATTTCAGTGGTGCAAGAGCAATTTTAGGCACCATAGCGGCCATGACCCCGCCCCCTGGAGCCCCGCCCGACTTGACCCTTGACGACGCTCTCGGCGGCCTCCCACTGTTGCCACCCCACGCTCCTCGTGATTGGCCCTCTTGTTTGACGGCTCCGCCCTGTGTGGCAGGCATGTTTGGTGGCAATTGTTGGGGAAACGCCACCGATGCGCCACTACTGTATGGCGTTGAGATGGGCGGATTTTGTGACGTCCCCTGCATTTGCGTGCGTGGTGTAAAAGACATACTACTGGCTGTCAGTGGCAGCCTGCTGGGCTCCAGTGTTAGCGTACTGGGCATCGTCATTTTAGCGCTGGTCACACTTGTACCGAACTTGGGCGGCGGCGGCGCCCGCCCAGGCGACGGCGCCCATTTTGGCAACAAGCTCCCCATTATACTTGGGACGCTATGTGCATACATCAATGAGCCCTCACCTGGTCCACCGTGGGACGGGGCCCCGTCCTCAGGTTTCTCCTCCTTTTCATCCAGCTCGGCGGCCCTCTCTTCATTGTCCATCTCACTAGTCATACTAGACTCATAATTGTTCATTTGGCTCTTTAACACAGCAAGAGTTTTTTGGCTTCTTTCCGTGATGCTCATAAGATACTGTTTTAGTAAGTCTTCCTCACTTTCAGGGATCAAAGGAACCCACTTTGCCACAAATTCGCCCAAAAGCTTGACAGCGGTCTCCACTCCTGCACGCACCCTGGCATATGTTAGTTGCGACATCTCTCGCCCTTCTTCATACTCCGCCGTGTCTAAATGATGATTGCAGTCTGTTTTTAGCCCCTCAAACCTGCGCTGCACAAACTTTTCCCATAAAGCGGTTTGGGAGAGTTGGTTCAATTGCCCGTACCTTTTGCGACGTTCATCTACTTTGGTCTTCTCAGCGCTTACAGCGCTATCATAATCATCATCACCCTCCCTCAAGGTCTCCAGGTACACAGCACTTGCGTCCTCATACGTATCAAAACAGATCTCTAGTTCCTTCAGCTCACCCACTAACTTGTCCTCACGATAAGTGGCTATATTGTTCTGAATTTTGTTAGCCCTCCTGGTGAACAGAGACTGTGCAGTGATACACTGCTGTTTCAGGTCATCACTGTCCCCCATAATGTCCCAATGTCAATGATAATGTGCAGCTAGGTAAAAAGTTGAATCTGGAGCCACTTGGTGGCTGCACTGTGGTAATGCACCCTTAAATTGAATTGTTCATGCCACTGGACCAACTTTAAGTCAATGGCACCACCTGGTGGCTGTTTCTGCTAATGCTCTTGGAGAAAGTGAAAGTTTTTCAGCCCCTCTTGACTCACGTCGTTTGCCTTTCTTTTACTTCCGGTTCACTCCTCGACGACGTCCCTTCCGGCTCGCGCTAGCATGGAATCATCACAAATGCACTTTAGCATAGCAGGATTAGCTGGCAATGTACCTCGTGTGTTCCTCGTGCTGTTGTTAGCATAGCAATGTTATTTTAGCACACTAGCAAAGTCACGATAGCCGATAGCATCCTCATCATCATCATTATTCCTGACGGCTCTTTGAGCGTCTGATCCCTTTCAGTACACACACACAGGCGTGGAACACTTTTCACATGATGTAGATGGGTGTAGTGCAAGTTGAGATCGCCGATCCTTTGTCTTTGTCGCTGCGTTGTTCGGCCGCCGCTCCGTCGTACGGCCGTCCTCACTTCCCGTGGATAGACTCGGCGGTCTTCCTCGCCTCGCGGCGTCCTTCCTCGCCTCGCGGCGTCCTCAAACACACAACGGCGCAACGGTAGCCCCTTGCTTCAGGTTAGCAGAGCCTGGAAACCCCTTCAACAGCCCGATCCACACGGCACTTAGGCGATGTCCAGTTCTACTCTCCTCTTCCTCAAACGGCTAACTAGCACACTGTAGGCCTACACAAACGCTGCTAGGCTGGTTGATGCTAAACTATTTTACTTTCGCTGTGATCGCCGATCACAGGGTACTTTCGTAAAAATTACTGTCCAGAATATTGTTCAATAACACTGTTATCAACACAATTCACCCTCTGACAGGGACCGTTGGTATGGACGAAACAGTTGCAATCACTCAACCTTGCACAACAACAACATAAAATAAACCAGACCACAACGTAAATTGTCTTTGTTGTTTATAAGTCACACTCACACACGTACAAACATACCACTGACTAAACTTTCTATAATGGTCAACCAGCCTGCTCGGCGTATGCTAACAATCTTTCTTTGTTGCAATTGCAGCAGTAGGTGGTAGCGGTAGGTAATTTTTACTGTTGAAGTAAGAAAACACACACAATATAATGTCAAACGCAGGATAAGCAATCAACTGACAATATTTACATAAATAGAGTATAAAGAACATATTTACTATTAATAATAATTTCACGTGCACTTTACATACCGACTGACATGTCCAAGAACCAACGGAGAACTGAGCGCATATCAACTCCACGCATGCGTACAACTTACCCCGCGCATCTTAGAAATAGTAAATACACTTGTAATAGCCCCTGTACATCCCCGCATCCAACACTAGGGCACACCCTTGCCCTAAACACAGGTCACACGCCGTCTGCTCATATAACAACACTGAGCATGAGACCCATATTTCCCTGGGATTTCACTTGGACAGCCGAACACTCACCAGTGCCATACTGCTGCCAGATCTCCTTCATCCCCAGTGCTTGGAAATATGGGGTGTAGTATAGCAGTAATGTGAAGGAGACAACAACTCTCTGGGGTCCGCTCATAGTTCCGACATCCCATTATTCTGACCATTAGGTTAGTGAAGGTTAGGGATAGGCTTAGTTATAATGGAGGCTGTACATGCACCAGGTGTCAGCCTCCTTAATCCTATTCAAGATGTCTGGGATCTCTTCTCCACTAGCGACATCATCAACAGAGACAACAGAGCTGATAATGGTAAATGGACTGCATTTACAGTATATAGCGCTCTTCTCCAAAGCGCTGTACAATGTATTTCACATTCACCCATTAACACACACATTCACACATACATTCACACCAAGAAACCATGCAAGGTGCTCATCGGGAGCAGTTAGGGGTTCAGTGTCTTGCTTAAGCACACTTCGACAAATAAGCAGGAGGAGACATAAATCGACCCTGGAACCTTCAGATTCCAAGGCAGCCGTTCTACCTACATCGCCACAAGCTTGAATGGCCACCATATTCCGAACACACAGCTGGAGAGCTGTTTGTTCACCTCAGACACCCAGAATGTGTCAAGTTGATGAGGGATGGGTGCGTCTATCGACTCTGTTATCTCTGATGATGATGAGTGGCTCCCTGCAAAAGGGGCTGGAGATGAAGAGATCCCAAAGATTGAACTAGATTGAGGAGGCTGTCACCAAGCTGCTGGTACATGTGGAGTCAACTGGCCCTATTATAACTAAACCTACCCATAACCCTAACCTAATGGAGGGAATAATGGGTCGCCAGGATTATGAGTGGACCCCAGAGAGTTGTCGTAGTGATACTTCCAAGCACTGGGGATTAAGTAGATCTGGTAGCAGTATGGCACTAGGTGTGCAGCGGCACATGCTTCTACAGCATCAAGCAGTCTCTCATCTTGGAGCACCACTAGCCAAGACAGTGATCAGGGGACATATGCCTTGGAAACTGGAGATGACTGCATGGGCCAGGTGGGGACTAAGCATGCAGCTATGGCTTCTGACCGAATACAATATCTAACAAACTTTGGAGAGGCAAAGACCTTGACAGAACAAGACAGCATTGGTAGCAGAGAAGTACAACTGCTGCCTGAGACCAACAAGGCACCTTTCTAGTGCATGTCTTGCCACCTGCTTGCAACAGCCAAGGAACCTGAGGAAAGACTAAAACCAATGGAACATGGACGGATGCAAGGAACACTTCGACTCTCGAGGATATGGCTGCCTTGCTGAATACATCCTGTAAAAACACATCATACTAACTTGGATGCACACAATCCCAATATGGTGCACTTTGGAAATTGTTATTTAATTTTGTGTGTGCTTTTGTTGTGTGATTTTATTTGTCACTTTTATTCGTAAATAGTCTTATTTGCTCATTTAAACACCCATTTAAAACCCCCCTTTAAAGTTAAATGTGGATGTTTACTTGTTGTATTTCCCACTAGTATGTCTTTTGTTATAAACAAAACAAACTTACTATAAAATAGTAACAAACTTACAAAAAATACTATAAAAGTGCAAGTAATGAACAAAATCGTTTTTAGAAAATGGCATTGACATTGATATTTCAAAGACAAGATGATCCTTAATGGTCAAAACAATGTCAGAAATGAATTATACATGTCAGCATTAGTTGATTTAGACCTACTGCACCTGTTTTTACTCCTAACAATGGCCAAGTTATGGCCCACGGTCTTCGGAATAGCAAAATGACCTTGACCATGACCTTTTGAGGTCCAAATTGCCCAAAATGGTCAAAACAATATCAGAAATGAATTCCCCACACCACAATTAGTCCAAATAGAGGTATTACATGTGCATATACACCCAGAAACAGAAAAGTTGGATTTTCATCATAGCCGATGGCAGCCATATTTGATTTGGCCATTGCGCCATTCCTGGCACTATGGCGGACGAGCACCTCTGTGATTTTTCATGTCTAGGGACCCACTGACTCAGTTCAGGTGAGAAACTCCCCTAACACCAAATTGCGAACAGGACTTTAAGCCAGATACTGGATTACTTCTACCTACCTATTACCCACCTACAGTGACGTCAATACGTGCGCGTCACGCGTCTCTGACGCATTCACGTTGCCTAGAGACGCATTCACGTCGTTGCCCTGGGGTCCCACGGACGCATCGCCTCCATTGGAGTCCACGTTAAAATAATTTACCACGTCGCGAAAAAAATAATATTTTAAAAAGTCCACAGACGCCACCATTGTTCATGGGTGAAGGCATGCTACTGTACCCTACGTTAACACAAATGAAATCCGCGTAGAAAGTCTTAAAACAGACGATAGAACTAACAACAGTGTGTTTAGACTCCACCGACGCCATTTTGTGCGACCTTGCATGGTCACAGAATTCAATGGGTGCCTGAGTTTTAGCGTAGCACCGGGCCGCTCTCTGACCATAGTGGCACAGCGTGTTAAGGTGATACACAAAAAAGGGTTCCCCCACAGAACAAGGCACGGTCGCAGAAACTTGACGTCTCTACACTGCAGCGACATGCGCATTGGCAACGAGCGGTCTCCGAAAAGAATTGCTTTAGTAAACTTGCGTAGTTGCGTTACTGTGAAAATGTCCCACAACTGAAAACATCCGACAATAGCCAATGATGTTATTATGATGATCCAACGGCTATGATCTCCGGTTGGAACTTGTGACAGCGTGAGGATTGATCGTCGTCACCTCTCCTCTCCCCAGTCCCCACGCTACGCTGTGGACCAGAGCTACTCTCCCCATTGCCGCGTCTCCCCCGCTCCGCTTGCTGCTCTGTCTACTCTGCAGGCAGCAAAGGACTGTCACCCTATCCGCGAAAGCCTTTTTCAGTGTCGTATTAAAAAAAGAATACAGTCCCGGGAGAGATGTGTAGTATGGTACATGTGTCTTTAGTTCCGACCGCTTAGAAAAGGTAATTGATCGGTTGACAGAAACTTATAAGCGTGTTTGAGTTTGTTTCGCCAGCACAGCCACCCTGCCTCTGTGTCTATTTGTAACTCCATGCTGCGCGTTCATGTATGCAGCAGACGCGAACGCGCATTCACGTTCACTGTAGTTGCATTCAACAGCGCAAATTGTTGATGTGAGGTTTAAGAATAAAGAGAAGCAAGGTCTTATTGTCACTACTCTACAGGGACAAGAAGCAAAATGCAATGTTGTGATCGAGGTGATAATAATAATAAGAAAAACTAAGATAAGGCATAAGGGGGATGATGATGATGATGATGATAATAATAATAATAAAATAGAAACGTCAACAGTATAGCCATAGAATAGCTGTATAAAGAATGTGTTCTATTGCAGACATATGTATATATGTATATAAAATAGCAGCCATAGTAACAGTAATAGTAGTTCCATCAACTACAGTAAGCCTACTACTTGACATGACAATAGCTGAACCACTGTCTTTAGACAGCCTTAATAACCTATTGTGGTGTGTAAAATAGCCTATAGAAAAAAGATAATAATAATAAAAATAATGGTAATAATAAGGGTAGTAATAATAATAATACATAAAAAAGTATCGAAAACCGTATCGAAAAAGGTATCGTATCGATTCCCAGGTATCGAAAAAGGTATCGTATCGATTCAGAGGTGAACAATACCCATCTCTACGCGGCGTTGAATTTTTGTGGGACCCATAAAATATCCCTGGGACTCATCCGAAAGACCCTTCTTGGGTCCCCGGGACTCATTACATTAAAAACCTATTAACATCACTGCACCTATAATTTAAATTTCACTGAGCCATTAGTCAATGTCTCAATTTGTTTTTTGTGGAGCTGTGTTCTGTACTGTCTCTATGTACGCATGCTAGTGAAAGATACTTTTTTACAGATTAAATAAAGGTTATACTACCTACCTACCTAGTACCTACCTACCTACCTACCTACCTACCTACCTACCTACCTACCTACCTACCTACCTACCAGCCCGCTTAAAAGTGATACACCATGCATTTAAAAAGTATTTATGTCATATTGTTTATGTCCCAAAAACTTTTTTCAAAAGGTTTGAGGCTAAATTACCACTCCTGAATAGAGAGCCTCTCTCATTTTTGAATGGCTCTCAGAGCATTTCAGCTGCAGTACCACCTTTGGCCTGAACTGCGCCATCCCCCCAATTTCTTTTTTGAAAAAAAATGTTTTTTTATTTTTTTTATTTATTTTTTGTGATGATGACGTCACAATCGGCAGATGACGTCACAATCGGCAGCAAATCTGGATAGCCTGTTTTGAGAACCCGTGGAATACTTTTAACCTTCGCCTTCTCAAAACCAGAGAAAGACACAACGGTCAGAAATGGACTTTGTGAGGATAGAAGGTGCTAGTGGGACCCCAAAAAAAGGTTTTAAAATAGGAAAAGTGAAATGTCATGGTGTATCACCTTTAAGCTCACCCAATGCTCAATGTCCAGACTGTACTTGTAATTAGCAATGTAACTAGGCATTATTAACTACGCTCAACCATAGTTAAGCCTTTTCTTTCATGTTTGGCTGCTGACTGACTTGTTGCTCTCGGTTTTACCATGACACTACCTGTTCACCTGCCTGTCTGCCTACCTTCATACCTGGTTGTGTGTGTGTTTCCTAGCCAGCCCGGCGAGCAGTAAACAGTGTGAGTTGCCTAGCGACCAGGCGGGGGTGATATGGGACAGTATTTGTTTCGCCTGTTTGCTGCTGCAGCGCCGTGTCTTCAAGAGTCACTACTTCATTCACGTTGTCATGGACAACAAGAACTCACAGATACTGGCTTCGAGGTACCATGCACACACACACACACACACACACACACACACACACACACACACACACACACACACACACACACACACACACACACACACTCCGAGACACTGTACATACATATTCTGAATGTCATAACATTGAGCTAGACGGAATGGAGAATTTGGAGATGACATTTCAAGTTGCATCGTGGAAATTGTAGTCCTTGCATCACTCACAGGTGCGATAGAGCGATAAAACAAGCTGTTTGGCGACTTAAGTCGTCCATGGCGGTGAATGTGTGGGGACACACCATGCTTTTAAAAATATATATTTTATATAAATATTGGTCCATAATACGGTTTTATACAGGTTTTAGCCTAAACAACCACTCAGATATTGAAATGTCATGTTCTGTCTGTCTCTAATTCCATGCCATTTCAGATGCAATACCAAAATGCCCTTTGTTGGCTAACAGGGCGCTGTCTTTGGGCTAAAATTGGAACGATACAGAAAAGATGGCACCCTGCTAATCTTCTCTGTATCGTTCCAATTTTAGCAACACTTTACCTCATGGTTCCACCTCATATATATAGTCTCAATAGAATATAGCCTTCCAAAAAGTACCGCCCCCTTCTTGAGGGCGGCATAGCTCAGGGGTAGAGAAACCGTTATTAGAGCACGAAGGGTTCCCAGTTCGAATCCGGGCTCCCCCTGAGTTAATGTCGAAGAGTCCTTGGGCAAGACTCTGAACCCCTAGTTGCTCCCGGTGAGTAGGTTGGTGCCTTGCATGGTTTCCTCCGCCACCGGTGTATGAATGTGTGCGTGAATGGGTGAATGTAATGCACAATCTATATAAAGCGCTTTGGATAAAAGCGCTGTATAAATGCACCATTTACCATTTACCATTTTGAGGGGGCCCAATAGGAAATGAGCCCCCTGTGACATAGAATGGGGCCGATTTCAAAAGAGTACCGTTCAGACACGCCCATTCAGAAAATGGTTTTTCATGGTTTTTGGAAACCGCCCAATAAATATAGACATCAATTTGATGATAGATAATGTTATTATTGAACGCGTATATGAATACAAATTTCTAGGGGTAATTGTGGACCACAGACTGTGCTGGAAGCCCCAAGTAGAATGTGTGAGGGCCAAGATGGCAAAGAGCATCTCAGTGATAGGTCGAGCGAGAGACATCCTAAATCCAAAGTCATTGCACACTCTATACTGTGCAATGATTTTGCCATATATGTACTACTGCTCTGAAGTGTGGGGTAATGCATATAATACAACTCTAAATTCACTGGTTATACTCCAAAAAAGAGCTATAAGATTGATAAACCATGTAGGCTATCGAGACCATACACACAGACTGTTTTTTGAATCACAGGTTTTGAAGTTCAAGGACATAGTTAACTACAAAATACTGCAGGTAATGTACAAAGCAAGACATAACCAACTGCCCGTAAATGTAAAAAATAAATTCCTGGATAAGGAGGGAGGGTACGACCTCAGAAGACCACTTGACTTCAAGAAACCTGTGATGCGAACCAATCTGAAAACAATGTGCATCTCCTCCTGTGGGGTAACATTATGGAATGGCCTAGAGGAGGAGATGCAGCACAGTAAGAACATCAAACAATTTAAATATAAATTAAAGAAATCGATTTTTGAAAGGTACAGATTGGAGGAGGAGTCTTTAGATAATCTATGATTACTGTTGTTATTATTATTATTATGTTATTATATGGTGGTGATAATGGTGATAATAATCTAGGTCATATATCATTTTTATAATATAACAAAACTAAATATATAGCATATACTGTATGGATGGATTATTGCCACTATTATCACTACTGTTATCATAATTACTATTGTTGTCTACTTTTTATTTCATTGTGACAAAAAAGAAGAAAAAAAAGAAAAAAAGAAAAAGAAGTGTCATAAAAAAAAATAAACAAATGTAAAAACATTACCAGGGGTAGGGCCCGACAAGCCTTGTGGCTTCTCTCTACCCCTTTTTCAGAGACTTGGACAAATACTGTGAAATGTATGTACAGACATTTTCGTATGCATATTTATACTGTTGATTATATTTTTCTATTTTTTTCAATAATAACTTGTATAATGCCCAAAGAACTGAAAATAAACTGAACTGAACTGAACTGAAAATCACTGAAATGAAAGGCAAGGCTTAGAGTTAATGAATTGGGTTTTTTGGGGGGCTGGAAGACCAAAAAACAAGAAAAAAATGTAAAAAAATGATCAGGGATCTGCATGACTGCCCAAAAAGTTGAATATTCTACTGCTATTAATAACTTTTATTTGATCACTATTAATGTACCACAATGTTTTGTTTCAATAAAAATAAAACTGTTGTTAAAATAATCGATTCTTATGACTCATCCCTACTTTTATTGTCTGTGTGTGTTTAGGGGTGCAGAACTGTTTGAAGCATCAACCGTGAAATCGGTCAGAGCCCGATTGGAAGTAGAGAAAAACTCTATGGACCTCCTCAAGAGACAGTAAGACACACAGACGCGCGCGCGCGCACGCGCACACACACACACACACACACACACACACACACACACACACACCACACACACACACACACACACACACACACTCACACACTCACACACTCACACACACACACACACACACCGATGGTGGAGTAAACCATGCAATGCACCATCAACCAATCAGGAGCAGTCAGGGGTTCAGTGTCTTGCTCAAGGACACATCGACACTGACCCTGCTAGTCTTTCTGGACCCCAGAATCAAATAAAATGAAAAGAATGTTTTAAAAATAAAATAAAAAATATTTTTTTCCAGGATGGAGAGAATTAAATCTCGTCAACAAAAGTTCAGAAGAGGAAAAGAAAGATTGATGACATCACATACGGAGGGTAAGATATAATACACACAATACACTATACAGATCCATCTAAGCATTGCAGATGCCAACTCATAACTGACTGCGGAAACTTCCCACTGGACTTCAAGCAACTCTGACTTCAGAAGGTTGACATTTCTCTAATATAAATCCTTGTTTTGAGTGGTCTCGTGTAATATTGTAATATTTTGAAATGATATCAAACATATCATTTTCCGAATGTCTGTCTGAGTGAGTGTCTGTCTGTCTGTCTGTCTGTCTGTCTGTCTGTCTGTCTGAGTGTCTGTCACAGCGTTTCTCCTCAGTGGCTGGAGCAATTGATCTGAAATCGCATCACCATTAGCATATGAACACACCTGACATAACTGTGAAGCCCGTTTGTCACTTTCACAAATCATATGCTGTATATTAGCATTTCTATGGTGTATCTATATCTATTCTGCATCTAGCTTGAGGCATGTCTATTCTGCATCTAGCATGAGGCAACATGTTTAACCAGCTGTGTGTGTGTGTGTGTGTGTGTGTGTGTGTGTGTGTGTGTGTGTGTGTGTGTGTGTGTGTGTGTGTGTGTGTGTGTGTGTGTGTGTGTGTGTGTGTGTGTGTGTGTGTGTGCGTGCAGGCGGGTGGCGGGCTGGGGGTCGGTTGTCTGGCCCTGTTACAGATTTTGTCCAAAAATCATGCAGATCGGTACACAGTATCTCTGTAGCCATTAAACGAAACGGGTATTTCTTACATTGTTGCTCCTACATATTATCATGCAAGCACCAGTTAAAGTTACTTTCCATCCCTCATATACTGTGTGCACAGTGCACAGTGCACATCCCATAACCCACACACTGCACATCATTTCGGAGCTCATATCTTTGAACGGGTAAGGGCTAGTATTACTTATTTTGTGAATTTGCGATGTTAATATCTTGCATGTTCAGATGCAGATTATACCTTATGATAATGACCTCGCTCTCCTGTGAGAGGGTGGAGCGCGTTGTTATCACGCACATGATGTAAAACACAACTCCATCGTATCGTTGTGGTATGTTAACTTCATTAATGTTTAGTGTTGGAGTTGATTGAATTGTTCAACATTGGTCTATATATTTACCTGCATGTGTGTGTGTGTGTGTGTGTGTGTGTGTGTGTGTGTGTATGTGTGTGTGTGTGTGTGTGTGTGTGTGTGTGTGTGTGTGTGTGTGTGTGTGTGTGTGTGTGTGTGCGTGCGCGTGCGTGCATGCGTGTGTGTGTGAAGATCACGAGCACAAGAAGGGGCGAGGCCAGAAGGAGTGGTGGAAACCCTGGGTTGACCATGCTTCCAGTAGGTCACATGACTTGTCTGTCTGTCTGTCTCCCTGTTTGCCTGCCTTTCTGATATACTAGTAAGAAACCTGAGGGTGACATGCGACCTCGCCCTAAAGGGCGAGGTCGCGCCAATTCTTGACCATCTGGCCAACCACAGCGTTTCTCTGATGATTCTAGTTGTTGTCATTCTGGGGGGAGTTTGTTCATATTTTTGTGAGGGTATCAACCCTAGGAGACACGGGGAGAACATGCAAACTCCACACATAAAGGCCCTATCGCCCACACCCTAGTTGGGGTTGGCGATAGGGCCTTTCTGTGTGGAGTTTGCCTAAACATGGAGATGTGGTACAGAATGACTCATATATGGGCATAAAAAGTATGTCATGTGACATCACTTCCTGTACAGACAGTCAGACAGACAGCCATTGACTCCGGCCTAACAATGGCTACTGTTTATGACGGTAGTCCCATATGACATGATGGACTGGACTATCTCCATATATAGTGTTCTCCACATCTCCATGTATAGGCCAAACAGGTTTTCTCCATTTCTCCATGTATAGGTCCAAATGCCCAACGTTGAGCTTGACAACGAAACGTTCTTAACACAGCCGCCGCCGCCCCCATATTTACTTTAGAAAATATGTTAAATTCTAAGAACGTTTCGAGTACCGGTTTGATACAAGAGCGAATAAGCGCTACACTTCAGGAATCCTGTGCGTCGACTTAAAGTCGGATCCAGGCCTAATAACTTTATCTGGCCGCCCCGTTGCCACTTCGTTACATTTTCTTTTCTGAGACTGCCGACTACACATTGTATCTCATCCACCCTTTCTTCTCTCTCCTTTTGGTATCTTTATCCTCCTCCTATTCTTCTCTTTTTTTGTCTTTCTTAGTCTTGTGTATCCTTCACTTTTTTTTTTGTCTTTCTTAGTCTTGTGTAGCCGCCCCGTACAGGAAGTGATGTCACAACTCGCTGACATCACACTGACATCACTTCCTGTACAGAAAGATTACAGAAGGTCACTCAAGCGACAAGGTTTTCCAGGGTAAATGCGACCTTCGGTCGCAATTACAACATATTATGTGTGTGTCCTCAGTGGTACGCAGTGGGAACTACTTCATGTTTGAGACGAACAGCGATGATGAAGAGAATGAGGAAGAGGAGGACATAAAGAGGACGGAGCCTCCAGAAAAGTCTGCCTTCCAGGTGAGGTCACCGACCGTCATGATACTGTTTCCTGTTTCCACGTCAACTGGATGGAAACAACAATAAAATAATAAATAATAATGACCATTTCATATACAGTATACTAGATTATTTTGCCACTTTATCCCAATGATGGTGGCAGAGTGACTTTTAACTCTTTTATGAGTACATTTCATTAACTCATAAAAAAGATTTCTCAGTCCATTTTTGTCAGCCACCTTTTTTTCTATAATTTAAAATGAATGTTCTCAGAGTAAGAGAGTCAGAATAAATACTAAAGTATGATGTACTTGTGGTGTCATAGTGATGAAATTGCAATCCTTGATCATGATTAGCGTACATACAGTACATGCCAGAACGTCCCGTGGGACATACATACATACGTATAGGCTACGTACATACATACAGTACAGACAAAGGCAGATGTAGGAGCGGTTAGCTCCGTTCAAAAACACGTGATTGGCAGTGATATGCAGGTCATCTTTAACGTGGGTGACAGGATCTCCCGCCATGCAATAGCACATGAACGTCATTGGTGGTGGGCCTTTCCCCTGGGGTTCAACCTTCTTCACAGCAGACCGACTCTGTTGCCCAATGGACCCTATTCACGCCCGCCCACTCAGCACATTTCTCAGCAACTTCCTGGTGCTGAAGTCAGCTTTGAAGGGGAAACTAACACAGAAATCGCTGGACTTAAAGCCAAAAAATCATTATTTTGAACGGTAAAGTAAATTATAATGCTTTGTGCCTTTTACTATCTTGTGTTCTTGATCATGCTAGCCGTATGTTATACTTTACTATTCGGAAATGTGCGATTTCTGTGTTAACTCTCTTAGCAGGGTTTACCCTTCAAAGCGTCACTTCAGCACCAGGAAGTTGCTGAGTGGGCGGCGTGTGAATAGGTCTAATCATTAATAGTAAATGGTGCACAATATTACATTTGCACAAGTGATGCATTTACATGGCCACAAGTTGTATTTACGCAGTCTGTCCATCTGTGTGCTTGTCTGTGTGTCTGTCTTTCAGTTTGTGTATCATGCTTGGATAACAGACTCCAAGACAGCTCTGAGAGCTAGGAACCTGAGACGCAAGCCAAGGCGAGCAGAGGCGAGGAGAGAGGACACAAGCAGCAAAGATGACAGGAGAGGAGGTAAGGAGACAATAGAGGACATAAGGAGACAGCAGAATAGGTAAGGAGACATAAGAGGAGGAGGTGAGAAGATGACAGGTAGTGCTAACAATGTACAAGTAAAGATATTGTATTTTATATATATATTTTTTTTACATAGCTCTTTATTCTGATAGTAATACTTAACATCATAATTATTGTTTTTGTACAGTAACTGATGCCCGTCTCCAGTGTTGCATCAGGAGAGAGAACTCATAGAGGATAAACATCATCTGAATCTAGAGCTTCAACATATCAACATAAGCATGTGTTTTACACTGTTTATAATGGATCTATTTATCTGTTTTACACTGATGGATCTGTTTGTCTCCCAGCAACTGGAGTCATTGAAGAGGAGCAGGAGGAGAGAGAGGAGGAAGAGGAGAGACAGGAGGAAGATGAGAGAGACGATGCTCCAGGTGATTGTGTTCACAATGTACAATGTAGTTGCATTTAGCAGTAGCTCTTAAAGGACAACTCCAGACTAAATTACATCTAGGCTAATAATTTCCTACTTTATATTGATCTCAAATTACTGTCCATGGGGTCTATTAGACAGAAATGCGCCTGTCGTCCAGTTTCCAAAGCAGAACCCAGCAGCTCTCATGGCATAGAGTGGAGCCCATAAGCCTATCGCTTTTGCGCTATTTGTTGCGGTCGAAAGATTTTAAAAATGTTGATCAATCTGTTATTCTTTGTGTGTGTGTGTGTGTGTGTGTGTGTGTGTGTGTGTGTGTGTGTGTGTGTGTGTGTGTGTGTGTGTGTGTGTGTGTGTGTGTGTGTGTGTGTGTGTGTGTGTGTGTGTGTGTGTGTGCGTGCGTGCGTGCGTGCGTGCGTGCGTGCGTGCGTGCGTGCGTGCGTGCGTGCGTGCGTGTGTGTGCGTGTGTGAATGCGTGTGTGTAGACACAGTGTTGGGTCGTGTCTCCAGTGTGTTCAGGTTCTGGGTGGTGTTGTCGTCAGCGGTTCTGGAGTCGGTGACGGCCTGGCTGAACTCTCTGTGTCTGGAGCACACACACATCTCTACTGTGCTGAGGATCGAACGCACTATGTTGACCCAACAGTACAGACAGGTACACAACAGATGCATCTTAATACAACAACGCAGGTACTAAACAGGTACTAAAGCACTAGGCCTTTGTACAAGAGGCCATGGTTTACTGTGTATTTTACAATGGCTAAAAGGCTTAGGAAGCCCATTTTAGGATCATGGTAAACCACAGCCTGCTTTTTTAAACTGGTTGCTAAATATAAGTATAAGTAAGCCTTGCCGAGCCATGAGGCCCATAGGGGCAGGAGCCTATCTCCTGTTTCTATAGCGTGAGGCAGCTTGATGTACAAGTACTGTACACCCCCTGGACATGACGCTAGTATGTCGCAGGGACCTCAATCCAATCCAACCCTGGACGATGAGTGCCAAGCAGGGAGGCACTGGGGCCCATTTTTCAGAGTCTTTGGTATGACCTGGCCAGGGATTGCACCCCGACCTCCCAGTCTCAGGGCGGACACTCTAACCACAAGGTCACTGAGCTGCTAAATGGGACTATAATTGTGGGCTTGCTGAAAGGCGAGACCAGTATGTTATACCAAATCTTTATAGGTCAAGTTTATTCTCCTAAAAAAAATATATATATATATATATATATATATATTATATATATATATATATATATATATATATATATATATATATATATACAATTACAAAGGCTCTTAAGGGTAGATCTTTTTGCCCATACATGGTGTTCCATGCGAGCCCATACTGTTTCGTAGGAACAGTATTTCTAGTTATTATTATTATTATTTTGCTCATTTGTTACCAGGGCAACATCCCATCGAGAGAGAGTATCCATGGTTACTACCGACTTCAGATGTTGAAGTCATCCAGGGAGGCAGGCTTGGACTACACTACCCATGAGGCTGAGGGGCAGATGGACTACACTACCCATGAGACAGAGGGGCAGAGGGACTACACTACCCATAAGGCAGAGGGGCGGACTGACTACGCTATCTATGAGGCAGAGGGGCAGATGGACTACACTATCCATGAGGCAGATGGGCAAACAGACTACACTACCCATGAGGCAGAGGGACATATGGACTACACTACCTATGAGGTGGAGGGCCAAATAGTCTACACTACCCATGAAACCGAGGGGCAAAGGGACTACACTACCGATGAGGCAGAGGGCCAAACAGACTACACTACCCATGAAATCGAGGGGCAAAGGGACTACACTACCGATGAGGCAGAGGGGCGGACTGACTACACTACCCATGAGACAGAGGGACAGACACATTACACTAGCCAAAATGCAGAGGGACATACCACATTTGTAAAAGCGAGAGATGACATCACAGAGACAGGTTCAGGAGATGAGACGGGTTCACCGCAGACAGAGTGTTTTACAGAACAATGTGAAACTACCGGAACTAACATTAGAACTGCATCAACTGATCCTGGGTCAGCAGTAGATGTTCAATCGCAGACAATAGATCCTCAATCACAGACAATAGATGTTCAATCGCAGACAATAGATCTTCAATCACAGACAATAGATCCTCAATCACAGACAATAGATGTTCAATCGCAGACAATAGACCTTCAATCACATACAATAGATCTTCATTCACAGACAATAGATGTTCCAGACATCCCATTAGCTGTTCATTCAGAAACAGCAGATGTCTCAGGTGAAGACACGTCGCATCCAGATTTCCCAGAATCCCCAGTGTCTAAAACCAGTCAGAGGCCACGCCGCAAACTCTTCAGGATGGACGGAGTGGACTTATCCTCCTCAACGGATGAAAAACCGAGTAGACCAGAGAGGTGAGAACATCTGGTTTAGGAGAAATGGTTCAAGGGGGACTTTAATAAACATAGGAAAAATAGGGCGGGGGACTTTAATGAACAGGGAAAACAGAAATGGCGTGGCTTGCCATAAATAACACATCTACAATTACAATGCGTTGTGATAGAGTGGCGCAGTCAGTAGGGCTATAGCCAGGTTTGTTCCCCACTGGGGACGCTGTGGGCACTAGGTGTGTGTTCTCTCCTGCGCGTTTTCAGTGCCCATATAATCGTAACTCAGTACGGGGCTCTCCCTAGGTTGGCAGAGGGAGTGTTGCGCCCAGTATTACAGCTTAGCAGTAGCGGAAAAAGTGAACACCGGGCCGGTAAGCGAGCCACAATGATCGCCCCCCCCCCCCCCCCCCCCCCCCCCCCCGATTGACAGTCATTTGGACTGAGACTGACCGGCAGTCGGAGGCTGACGGTCGGTCCCCCGCGGTCTGCGGGCCCGTAAGCGGCCGCTTACCCAGCTTATCCGGACAGCCCGCCCCTGAGGTAATTGGCACTAGTGAAAAATGGGTTACAAAATCGAAAAACAAAATAAAAAATAAATTAAAATAAACTGGAACAAAATATTTTGAGATGGGGGTCGGTGGTCAAATATATTTATATATATATATATATATATATATATATATTTCTAGGGTTTTTTTACATTAAAAAGTTTGAGCACCACTGATCATAGAAACATACGTTTTTCAGAAAACCGTTTTTTCGGGCCTAACTGGGTTAATGACAGTACAAATACTACTTCACCTATGGAAATGGTCAGTTCAGCTGTCTGTCTGTCTGTGTGTCTGTCTCTCTCTCTCTCTCTCTCTCTCTCTCTCTCTCTCTCTCTCTCTCTCTCTCTCTCAATGCAGTCAGTGCACGGCTACGTTCTCTCGCCAGGGGACTTCGGACAGCGTCAGGGAACTGGACCAGCCACCTCCACCCACTGCCTCTGGCCCTGAGTCGCAGCGCTCACACATAATCCACTCCCACGCGCAGGACGCAGACGGGTGGAGCTCCTCGTGTGTGACTCCGTCCTCTCTCTCCCCCACTCTGCTCCTCCCTCCGTCGTACAGCCTGGCGCTGGGGCTAGATCTACAAGACCACAAAGAAGATGGCATTGACTTCCTGTCTGAGCCCGCCTCCACTTACTGCTCGCCCCGCCCCACCCAGGAGCTAACCGCCAGCGAGCTACTAAAGAGCAGGTGCATGCGCACGCACACACACACACACACACACACACACACACACACACACACACACACACTTACTTGCTTACTTGCTTATGGTTGTCCATCGATTCCGATGATGACGTCCACTTATGTCCTCAACGGTGAGTTCTTTCGTGGCTAAAGAGTCCTATTCTGGAGCCACATGTTCTGTTGCAGGTGGGGCATATGTAGGTTGTAGTTGTGGTAGTGGTACTGGCAGTCATGGGTGTGTTCCTCCTGAGTCACACACACACACACACACACACACACACACACACGCACACAGGAATTTAGCTTCTAGCTAAATCCAGCATTTTTACGTGAGATCACGTTCAATTCTTGTACGTGTTTTGAATGTCCAATAACGCGTGCCGTCGTGTAAATAAGTTATTGTGTCATCGTATTTGGACTGATTGTGATCATGTGATCTATCATCTATGATGTCATCAAACAGGATGTTCTATGACGAGGAACTGGAGGAGTCGGATGGTTTCTATGGCCACCAGCCACAGCTGCTACAAATCTGCTATGCCCTCCACAACATACTGGTTGCTAGGTAACACTCACTTCCTCCCTAGTTACAGAGGTACTGATTGTTTAATTAGAATGGGTACACATTATTGTGTATCATTATTTTATGCTTTAACTATTGAAAAATAGCAGATATACCGCCGCGCTGCGAGCTTGTAGATCTGCTATTTCTTTTTTAATCGTGAAAATTTGAATTTTGACCCGATTCTATAAGTGTCTTTTGAATCCTTCTAAGGTTTTTTGAAAAACCTATGTTTCTATGTCAGCAATCTGGCTAGCCATCGTCAACGAAAATGTCCTTTTCACTTAACTGGAACTCAGTTAGTCTGTTCTTGAGAGACTACTATGTCAGTGGTCTCAAACCTTTTCATGTGAAGGACACCCAAACTGATATTTATTTGGCCATGGACCCCCATCTCAAAATATTTAGTTCCAGGGACCACCCAGAAGCAAAATTTAAGTTACAAACGTTCGCTTTAATAATACATATATTCAAAGATTTGCACGCATTTTCACGACTTAAAAAAAAAATAGCAGATCTACAAGCTCACAGCGCGGCACTCGGTGCCGCGCTGTGAGCTTGTATATCTGCTATTTTTTTTATAGCTAAAGCATTCAATAATTTTAGGCCTAAATGGGTTAACTCTCTAACCGCCGAACGAATGCTCATTCTTTTATCCTCTGCGTCATACCGAGCGTCCTTTCCGCGGCTGAGCCTGTCTGAGCAGATGAGGGGTGGCACAGGTCGGCGGGTGTGTACAGTAGCAGCAGCTTCCGTTACGCTAGTCTCAACATAAACACATAAACAACAATGTTAGCGGGATCACTTTTCTGGTCGTTTTCTATGCCTGGATCTAGTTTCTCCATTTCTATGTCTACAACTGGTGCAACCGAGGGACAAACTTCAGCCTCGTTCATTGGAATGGCAGCGCCCGTTCGTTTTTTTTTTTTTCTCTCTCTTTTTGTCTGTCTTTTACAAAAGATTGCGGTTGGAAATAATGGATGGATATTTTTCTATAAACTTGCAAAGGTAAGATACTTAAATGGCGTTATAAGACATCCTTATATCGTTGTAAAATCATATAAATTAAACAAATCTTAAATTTGATCTAACTATTAAATCACTAAAGTTTTAGAAGACCCACTCCGTGAATTTCAGCCCCTAAAGCCTTCTGTAAATACTGTATGTTTTCTATGATCCTGGCCGGGGACCGGATTTCGTGGCAAAATTACGTCATCATACACTACCGCCAATCACAGTGCGGATCATACACTGCCGGCCAATCACAGCATGTCTTGCTGTCCTCAACATAACAACAGCATTTACTCTGGTTTAGGAGTCTGTAGAGGGATGCGGGACATCTCTATAGATGCGTCTCGGCGAGGCGGTGGTCGTTGAGGTCGGTGAGGCCCGGTCCGCGGCGAAAAACGGCCCGAATAAAGCAGACGCGACCGGCCGAACGCGGTTTGCTATACCGCTACTGACCACTAGTTGAGCAACTTACACAGTATAGCTTTAAGTCCTCTCCTCTCCTCTCCCCTCTGTAGATCAGAGTCACTGTGCTACCTGGTCATCATATTGAACCACATGGTGTCGGCCAGTTGCATCACCATGGTGTTACCAGTGTGCGTGTTCCTGTGGGCCATGTTGTCTGTTCCACGACCCAACAAGACCTTCTGGATGACTGCTATCATCTATACAGAGGTTCATTGTGACCTTGTAGATCTGCTATTATTGAAATTGTATTATTTTATCGATTATGCATTTTATAATTGTTTCAACTGTTTTGTTCGATTAACTGTTGTGAAAGTGTGCTATACAAAATGTAATGCCTCAACTCTTAGTGCTCGTCAGGGTGCGGGTCTCCATTTGAAATATGTATGTACTGTATGTATGTGTGTGTGTGTGTGTCTCCAGGCTTCCATAGTGGTGAAGTATTTCTTCCAGTTTGGGTTCTTCCCGTTCAACCAGAACGTGGAGGTGGACCGCTCCAAACCCTTCCACCCGCCCAACATCCTGGGAGTGGAGAAGAAAGACGGATACGTTTACTATGACCTGATTCAGCTGCTGGCTCTGTTCTACCATAGAGCTATACTGAAGGTACACACATTACACACACACACACACACACACACACACACACACACACACACACACACACACACACACACACACACACACACACACACACACACACACACAAGCACGCTAAATCAGGCACGACCCTATAAACCCGCAAACCTAACATCTACATGCTGACCATCACCCAGTGGCGGAACAATTCAGAACCGGGCCGGTATGCGAGCCACAATGCTCGGGCCCCCTTACCCGTCTCACGCCAACCCCCCCCCCCCCCCCCCCGCCGCCGCCGCCGCCGCCTCCTCCACGCTATGTCAAGCTCTTAATGCCTTCATGCCATATATTTTTATACATGAATACAGCTACACAGTTAGGCTACAGACCTATCTGACTGGCACACATAGCCACAATAGTATGCACACAAGCACACAGCAATTGTGCATCACATCTTATGCAACCAAAACGCACATTATTCTGTTGATACAGGCTTTCAGCTGCAGTGCTGCACGTTAGAGAAGAGAAGTCCTAACAGTTGACCTGTTCAGGCAATAATACTCACAGATTAGTTGTTCCAGTTCCGGAATCAGAAAGTATCCTTGATGATAATCATTGTATAGTTTCCTCGCTGGCATAATTGTTCAATATCCACCGTCATGATTAATGCCTTAATTGCTTGCTTGTGTTGTGCATTGCTGCCTGTCTCGTTTGAAAGTGTCTGTGGTATATTTTAATTGATACAAATTACAAAAGGTTTTGAAAGTGCGCGGTTCCACTGCAGCCACTACACTTCTCACTACACTGAACGTAAACAACATATTGCCTGTCTGTGAATAGAAGCCAATCAAGCCATGACATCTGTCTGCTCTTCCTGTTGTCCTTCACAATAAAGTGTGTGTCCCCCTAACCTTTTCTTCCCAATGTGCGACATTTTACCCAGGTTAATATAAACAGGAAATAGGTGTAACAGAGGCAGCGCGATACAGAAAGGGGACCCAATTGGGAGGGAGGGGGACGGTCAGGCAGATTGACGGTCATTTGGACTGAGACAGACAGTCAGTCGGAGGCTGACGGCCGGGGCCCCGCGGTTCGCGGGCCTATATGCGGCCGCTTACCCAGCTTACCCGGACGCTCCGCCCCTGCCCTCACCTCAACCTGTGTCTTTAATTCACCCTTTGTTAGCCTTCTGGTTGGTCCCTGACTGACCAACCAGCAGGCTCCATCTGCCTCGGTTCTGCCTTTTCTATGTTGAATTTGCTAAAATATATTTTGTGGAGAAATAAAAACATGATGAGTCACTATACTGCCACTGAGCAGCTCCGTTTTACTGAAACCAAGTTTGAAATTTGAATTGAAAACACAGAATAACAATACGAAGCAACTGAATTAAAATGGTAGTGGATGGAGTGTCCCACTGAGTGTCCCACCATGACACAGCAACCAGTGGGTGTGAAGAGGGGTGGGACAACAGGCGGGACTTGACAAAGGGTGAATTTAAGACGGGTGCCGTGATTTTCCCCCCTACAACATGATCATCATGTATGTATTATGATTATACTTGGAGGAAGATTTTTTTTTTCCTTCAAAAAAGTGTACAGAAAGTGTCTTTATGTGACCTTTAATAAAAGAGGTGGAGCCATAGTTTTGTACTTTGTGAGTTCCAGGATAATGGTCCTTCCCATAGCAAAATTTTTGTTGCTTATCTATTTCTTAATCTCAACTCCTGAGACATAACTATTGCCTTCTCTTTTGTATATCATTCTTTGCTCATTTGCTGCTGCCCTATTACTCCTAAAACCCTCTTAGGAGCAATAGAGAGATGAGAATGAGAAGATAACCAGGCAATAACTTGAGAAGTATTTGAGAAGTATGATAAACCAACCGAATCCAACAAGCCATCTATGAGGCTTAGTTGAGATGACCCTAAGCAGTGTTTGAGAAGTATAAGAGAAACAGATGAGAACTCCAGAGAAAAACAATGCTGCTCATGTTTAGCTCACCCAGACAGAACGGAGCTACTAGCGATCAATAAATGAGACCTAGGTGAGAGCTCTCTAATGGCTAGTTTAAGTCTCTTAACTGTCTCCCATATTCTTACTTTGAGCCAGTAATGAGCAATAATTGAGATCTAATTACCCAGAACCTTCTTCTCACTTGGAGCTGTAAATGAGATACAGTATACATGCAGCTATTTTGATAAAAAAAAATACAATAATTTCCTTCAATAAAACTTTATTTCTGTAAGGTGGCAGAGGATGAAGTGCTTTTAACAGTACAAGACCTTTAAGGACAATACTACTTTGGAAGAGGTTTGGTTTGTGTATTTACCTTGCTGTGATGTTAACTCTAAGGTGAACAAGAAATTGATATATAATAATATAGTTAGTTATACAACCCACACTTCGACCAAAGTGGTCTTGCCCTTTAACAAAAAAAAAAAAAAAAAAAAGAAACTTCAGTTACTCTTCTTACTACTCATGAATTCAGTGCCAAATAAGAAAAAGTGACCCTAATCAAATGTGTCCATAACAGTCACTGCTACATAAGTGTGAAAAGTGCAAAAAGCAGAAGTGACATGTGCTCCCAGCAAAAAACAAAAACAAAAAAACAGGAACAGTCAGTTCTATTACTGCAGTTAAGTTACAGTTGTCCTTACCAAACGACCGTTGTCTCATTGTAAAACGTGAGAACAACAGACACAAAAGATTTTCCCAGTCTCTCACGTCCCCCTCCAGGGTAGATGAATCTATAGTTTCCTCTCTTACTCCGGTATACGTTAATCTCAAGGTGGGAGGAGTTCTTCAAGATTGTATCCAGCCGTTCGCACCCTGGCCACTTCATTCACCCCTGCAAGGAGAACCCTGCCTTCCTCACCAGTCTGTTGAGGTTGGAGGCAGCACGTCATTAAAAAAAAAAAACACTTGCCATAACAGATTGGTAGAACATGTGTTGCATCCTGTGGCACACGCCAAACGATCTTGTTTTCTCAGGAAGAGTAGGCTGTTCTTCCCCTTGCTGTGAATCGTCTCTGCGTTGTCCGACCAGTTTTTCCACGGACACCGCCTTCCATCCAGCTTCGGTGCCATACCGTAAGACATAGTCTGCAGACAGAGAAGATGAAATTAGCTATAGAAGCACAGTCAACATGTTTTCTCCACGCCAGTGATGTCGTTCGAAACTTCTCTCAGTCAGTAGGGGGGAAAAAGATACAATGTTACATTAAACCCTGAGACACAATCTCTTCAATCAAAATAACCAAAAAGTTAATGATCATTTTGGCCTACATCTGCCACTTTAAGTTCAGCCACTGTTGCAGCGCTGCAACAGTGGCTGAACTTAAAGTGGCAGATAAAACATCTCAGTATCAAATCAGTGCATCACCAGAGTACTCAAATAACAATATACTTTTCAGTATTAAAATTCAGTGCAGCATCAGAGCCCTCAAAATAAATCTTCTCAGTTTAGCATCACAACCCTCAAAACTATTACAAATGTATCAAAAATCAGTGCAGAATCAAGAGCCGGGAGTCTCTGGTAGGGGACCCAACCGGTAGGAGACAATATCATCTCAAAAGTATTAAATAAATACAAATAAAAACAAAATAAAAAATAATAATCAGTGCAGCATCCGAGCACTCATTTCTTTGACCCTGGGATTGACCTTGGTGGTAGCAGCCTCAATCTAGTAAAAAGCGATTTGCAAAAAGTGGTAGACATTGGCCAGATTCTGGTTGTATGAGGTAGCAAAGACAAAATGAGTTTTAAAAAAACGTGTCGAAAGAGGGTTAGGAGAGTCTGGTGACTTACACGGGAATGCACGTTTGTCAATCACAATGAAGTATTTGTGTATGGTACACCTCTGGGTCCCCACAGCCAGTAGATAGGGTTGACGACTCTCGGTGATGCTGTCCAGATGCCCCTCGACACTGGTCCCAGTCTGTGACAAGAGAACTTCATTAGTCATGCTATTACAATTAATCTGTTTGCAGTTTAGAGCCCCATCTTTATAGGATAGCCACCAGAATCACTTCTTGCCACAACATGCAACCATAACAACATTCTGCATTATCTTTACTTTGCTAAAGGGGGACGGGGGGGCAAAAGCAGACAATTATCACAGGGCAGTCGCTGATTATATGAGCATGGTCATCGCATGATTTCACAAAAGTATAGTTTTAAGGGTGAATGTTAGGGACAGAACAGTGAGCCATCTTAAACTTTAATTGAACTATAACCTTACCTAGATGAACTTCACAAGGTGGTCAATGGCTTGTCGGGCTGAGAGCTTCCCTGGTCTCTTGTTGCAGCCTTGAGGTGAGGGTGGCATGAGGTGGATAAGGCAAGTTGGAGGACATCTCACTGTCAAGTTGGAGGACATCTCACTGTCCCATCCTGAAAATACAGGGGGAGGAAAAAAAACAGAAAGACATTTTTACTAAAATCTTTACATTTTGGTTTCAAAACCAATTCCCTCTTCCATTAGTATTAGTCCTTTAATTCCAGCATACCATTATTCAGTTGTCCTGTTGGGATTCAGCTTTATGAAGCAGATCTTCAAGGTCGCCTGCCTGGGAGAGGCCATGGCTTTGTTTAAGGACTTTCTGCCTGTAGCGAGTAGGCCACTGTTTCAGAACTTTGCAGCGATGGCATCACCAAACATCAGACTGAAATTCTGCTCCATCTGCAGACAAAATGGAATACAGAGGACAATGGCATACATTTTTAATAGGTTCACCTTATGACCAGGGATGTGATCTGTTTAAAGTCCATTTATCATGTCAGTTCGACTTTATAGCAAGACAGTTTCAGAGCGACATACCATTCCTGCAATGTCAAGAAATCTTGGAAAGGTGATGAATATTTCAGAGGACTTCACTGGGTCATGAACCATTGCTTGGCGATGGGTGAATGTCTGTTTCATCTTCTCCTTGACGATTGCTTCATCAGTTGTATGCTTCATCAGTGTGATGGCCTCACGACACTGGGTTTCTGTGCTTAGCTGGCATTCCTCACTGAAGGGGATTCTGACACTCTGTAATGATCCTTTCTCCTCCAGGTTTGGCCATCAAAATGTTTTCAATCATCTAAGTGGGAGGGGGAAAAAAGGGGGGGGGGACAGGGATTTGGTGGACAAATATATTTATAGTGGCAAAAATGTAAACCATGCCCCCCATACTTCTCCATAATTGTACTTTGCCATTTACCCCCCTGCTACCCCCTTTCAGTGGCGTCAGTTCAGAAAAAGCTAAGGTATGGCAACACGACTGGCTTCACTCACGTGCAAGACACCAGTCATGTTGCCATACCTTAGCAACAGGCATGATACATTTATTTTAAGAAGTACATTCTATTTTTCCCCCGTTTCTACAGTTTCTTGGGCTGGATATGGCAGCCTGGATTGGTTGTTCAAGTGCATGTTAGTTAACATGCCACAATTAACAATAATGAATTGCACCTGTGCAGCTGACTTGCGGAACCTTGGCATATACCATTTGTCAAGATGGGGAGAATACAAGTGTGAAGAATATAATTATAATGCCTTGTTAAGTGACCATTTTTGTTAAATTTTGCATTTGTAGTTATTTTACTGTAATTTAACAACATAATAACCAGAACAGATAGACAAAGGGACATTCATGGATTTATATTTAAAAGTAACTTTTATTTTCCCCCTGGACCCAGGGTATGGTAGCTACATACCCCTGCCATACCCAATTGACGCCCCTGCCCCCTTTATCAGAATCACTATCTTGATCTCCATTTCAAACAGTCATCTGCAAATCTTACCTGAGCGAGATGAGTCAGGTCAACTCTGTTCCTTTGGGCAGGACACGGCTGCAAAATGGTGGTGTCATCAGTCCCCATTGTCTGCACTGGAGCTGAGAAAGGCTAGATTCAGTCACTGAATCTAGCATGTTGACATAACAGGTGTGATCCTGTGTTTTGTAAAACATGTGATTAGCAAGAGGGGATCATTTGTGTTAAGAGTAATGTAAAATATATTATATTATAAATAACTATTGCGTGCCGGATCAAACAACATGAAGCGATTTTGCGCACTGCTGCCGGTAGCCTGCAGTTGTTCTCAAACTTTTCAGGCCGCAACCCCAAAAATATTCATATTTTAACTGGGGACCCCCACCCTGACGAGCACTAAGAGTTGGGACAGTACATTTTGTATAACACTGTTCTATTGTGAAAGTCTAGCAGATCTACATGCCCACAACTTTGTGAGCATGTAGATCTTCTATTTACACAATTTCTGAGTCTAATATATGATCATTTGGCCCAATGTTTAGTTTGTCATTTTAGAGGTACAGTATTAAAAAGTCCTTAAATTGTCACTTTAGAAATGTGCAGATACCCTCTATACACTTTGTTTGTTTACTGTTGAGAAAACAATGATTAGCCAATCATTTGGGGACCCACCCAAAATCATTTAGGGACCCCCTGGGGGTCCTGACCCACAGGTTGAGAACCACATTTCTTATACCTCAAAAGAACAGGGGAACAAAGGAAAGAAAATACCATTATAACATTAAAAGTAAACAACAAATTATATAAAAACTGGTCAAACATTGGCCAAATTGTCAAATGGTATAAGAGACAACAATTGTGAAAATAACAGATCTACAAGCTCACTGCATTCCAAGTGCTTGTCAGGTTGGAGGGTCCCCAGTACAAATATGACTATTTTGGGGGGTCCCCAGTTCAAATATGATTATTACATCACTGATTACAATGAGGAGCAGCCAATGGGTAGATATTTGTGCCCAGCCCACACTGTTTTGTATGAACAGTATTTCTAGTTAAGAACTGGTTCTCAGACTATTTTATTTATTTCAAGGACCCCCTGTTTAGTATGCATTTGGCCATGATCCCCCATCATCCATAACTCCCCTAGAACTGTACAAATGGAACCAAATGGACCTGTTAGGGTTCATTTAGTTCCATTTGTATACTCTACTACCATTGCAAGCTAACATTAGCCACAAATGACACACACACACACACACACACACACACACACACACACACACACACACACACACACACACACACACACACACACACACACACACACACACACACACACAATACAAGACTGTATTGAACAGCTGCTAGTTAACTTTGGCTCTGTTAGCCACAATACCACACACAACAGGCTGCAAGCTGTGCACAAATACACAGCAAGGTTAATACAATATAAACAAACAAAAAAAACGTCTGCTTCTATCAAAAGGGAACCTATCTTACACATTTTGAACATTCAGTTCCATTAGGATGTCCACTGTAAAATGTTAGCAAACGTTAGCATCAGCTAACGTTAGCATTAGCTAACTTTAGCATTAGCTTTGTCTAATTGTAGTGCTGGTTGGGTGAACCTTTCAGGAAAATACACACTTTGTACAAAAACACCACAGACAACATTCTTAAGTAACATACAGTACATGTAGGTAACTTTATCCAGTGGCTATGCTGTTTCACCTACCGAAAAATGATAAAGTCCATGAGAGCATATAATTCCTGTGTGTTCTTCTCTTCAACACTGACTGACTCTGAGGTTCAAAATGGCACTGGTTCAAACCAGTTCCAAGTCGTTCCAATCTCCTTTCTGTCTCAATAGCTCCTTTCTGTCTCGAGGAGCAATAGATGAGCATCATGAGCTAAAAATGAGCAGCAAATGTTTCCTCTGGGAAAGTATAATAATAAAGGATATGCCCCGCCTCCTACTAAGCTCTGCTTCCTGGTAGATCAAAGCAATATGTGATGTCACTGTTCTCAACCTTCCCAGTTGTTGTTTGGGCAATTAACCCTTTTACTGACTGCTGCTGAAGCAATAATGCATTGTTTTTCAACTACTGTACACTTATCTAAAGATTAGATCTGATCAGATCAGATCAGGGGTCTTCAACAGTAGGGGGTATATATATATAATATTAATAGCATTATTATTATAGCAGTATTGAATGCACAATATGATTTTACACAATTTTATACATAAATATACAATACATGTTGTAGCCCCCTTCCCTACCCTACAAGGTATCTCAGTTTGGGGGGGTAATTATTATAACTACTATAGTTATAATAAACATACTATAAAGTGATAGGCCTATACATCATTGGAAGATATACTCATTTTTTTCAATACTGCAATGTAGAAATACTCTGTAACAAATCAAAATTCTAAATTTACTTGAGTAAAAGTAGGCTACAAAACTATTGGTATGAAAAGTATTTATATGTAAAGTACAAAAGTAGAAAGTACTCATTATGCAGAATCTTTGAAAAGAGCAGATCTACAAGCTTACAATGGCATTGGTAACATTTTTGAGAGGCCATTTTTGTCACCTTCAGGTCGCAGTCATTATCAAAACCTCCACCGGCTGGCTGGCTGGCTCATCACGTCACACCACGGTCACAATAATATTTTGCGAATAATTTTTTGCGTCGCAAAAAAGGCCATAACTCTAGGCCCGGGAGAGACGGGGCCGGCACCCAAGGGGTCCCCGGGGGCCCAGCCACTGCCGGGGCTCCCTGTGGACCCCCGTGGACCCCCACTCAAACCTGCCACTTCCTGGTGTGTTTTAGGTATTATGGGTTGGTAGGTGCTCTGATGTATATTTTTTCTCAAGTTTGCACGTAATTTTAAGCCTCAGGTCGACATTCAGCAACCCTAATATCCTATCGTGATTTTATAGTAATTCAAAGGAGGCTAATCCTAGTTTAACCCTAGGAATGTCGCACAGAAATAAAACACACCTCCTCGTGTTCGTCTCGGTGAGCTATACAACATAGCCTACTAAAAGACAGGCCCTTGACACATGATGGTTTTCGACTTATAATGCGAAATAGCTAACCCTAGGCTTAGTTATTTTGCGTTTTAAGTCAAAGACGATGCGACATCAGACCTTGGTTCTGAGATATGTTGTAGAGCTCTCCGAGACGAACGTGTGGATGTCTTGGTTGTCCTCCTACAAACTTTCTTCCCCGTGATAGACTCTATAAACGTTAGAGCACATTGAATGAAAGGCCGGAGAAAGCTATCTCCTCACAGGAGTGTCCGTGTGGGATGAACCTTATACTGGTGTGTTCAGCTCGCGGAGATGAACATGAGAAGAGAACGGCCCCTAAAGTTAGAATTAGGGTTAGCCTTCTAGGGGTCGCTCAGAAATGAAACATACATCCACGTGTTCGTCGCGGAAAGCCGACCAATAATCTTTTTTCCGTTTGTATATACGCCCCCTAGAACCCGAGCTAGCCCTTTTAGAGGGGTTAGAAATTGACCAAAGCATTTTACGCGACAGGACCAACTTCATCGGACTCAGCGCCAAAAAGCTAGGCAGAATAAGTGTCTTTTGGGGGGATTTTTGACATATTTTAACGTCCAGGGCCACCAAGCTGATTTGAAAAGTGACATTTATAGAGAGACTATGATCCTGGCCAAAAAAAGAAAAAAAAAATCAGTGAGTAACCAGTAATTGTGATCATGAAGCATTATGAGTGACGTCTTTAAAAGAGATGTTGGTGAGATTATCTCAAGATCTCAAACAGTGATCGCAGATAGACAGAGCTGAGACTCTTTAAAAGAGATGTTGGTGAGATTATCCCAAGAACTCAATCAGTGATCACTGAAAGACACAGATGAGACTCCTTAAAAGAGATATCAGTGAGATTATCCCAAGAACTCAATCAGTGATCACTGAAAGACAAAGATGAGACTCTTTAAAAGAGATGTTGGTGAGATTATCCCAAGAACTCAATCAGTGATCACTGAAAGACACAGATGAGACTCTTTAAAAGAGATGTTGGTGAGATTATCCCAAGAACTCAAACAGTGATCAATGTGAGACTCAACAGTGTCAAATCTCAGGAGTTCAAATTGAGAAGAATGAGAAAATGCACTTTGGTCTCGGCTGGTGCTCATCTTTATCTAGAGACAAAAATAAGAAATAATTGAGGTCTCATTTAGGATTTTCGCTTGCTATGGGTTACAATGTCTACGGTATTTCTCAAGTTCTGCTATACTTCGTAGCACAGAGAGATTTTGACCAATGGTTTGTTACAGAGCCACGGGCTATGGGACTTGAATGTTGCCGTGGAGAGCGACAGCCCTCCTCACCATGGGGACGCCTCTAGTCAGCATCAGGACTCCACTACCCATAAGCTCTTGCAGCGACATCCCAGCAGGCGTGCACGCCTCGGCTCCGCCCCCCTTCGCTCACCAGCCGGTAAAACACAGGCACCTCACATTGTAATGAACAATAACTATATGAAACACAGTCACCACACATTGTAATGAACAATAACTATATGAAACACAGTCACCACACATTGTAATGAACAATAACTATATGAAACACAGTCACCACACATTGTAATGAACAATAACTATATGAAACACAGTCACCACACATTGTAATGAACAATAACTATATGAAACACAGGCACCTCACATTGTAATGAACAATAATAACTATATGAAACACAGTCACCACACATTGTAATGAACAATAACTATATGAAACACAGTCACCACACATTGTAATGAACAATAACTATATGAAACACAGTCACCACACATTGTAATGAACAATAACTATATGAAACACAGTCACCACACATTGTAATGAACAATAACTATATGAAACACAGTCACCACACATTGTAATGAACAATAACTATATGAAACACAGTCACCACACATTGTAATGAACAATAACTATATGAAACACAGGCACCTCACATTGTAATGAACAATAATAACTATATGAAACACAGTCACCACACATTGTAATGAACAATAACTATATGAAACACAGGCACCTCACATTGTAATGAACAATAATAACTATATGAAACACAGTCACCACACATTGTAATG
>NC_137828.1:57936826-57941826 GCF_963921795.1 Nannobrachium achirus | reverse complement strand
ATAGTCCTGGAAATTGGGTTAAATATTCTGGAAAAGTTTTGGAAAAGAATTGGTAAAAATGTGTGGGAACCCTGTATAGAGAGTCCCTTTTTTGCTGCAAAAAAGGGAGTCCCCGTGTTTAGAATGTGTGTTTATTAGAGGTGGCCCAGGGGAGACAAGATGAAGGTGATATAGCGAAGTATGGGATCGGGGGACTCATTGTTGTGCTGTGTGTGTGTGTGTGTGTGTGTGTGTGTGTGTGCGTGTGCGTGTGTGTTTCTAATGTGTGTCCATCAGAGGTACCCTCAGCCCAGGGGCCAGAAGAAGAAGGTGGTGGTGAAGTATGGGATGGGAGGACTCATCGTTCTGCTGCTGATCTGCATCGTGTGGTTTCCCCTGCTCTTCATGTCTCTGGTCAAATCGGTGGCCGGAGTCATCAACAAACCCCTGGACGTCTCCCTGACCATCACTATGGGAGGCTTCCAGGTATGACCCTTAACCTATGACCTTTAGCCTCTAACCCAGGGGTCTTCAACGGTCTTCTTTTCAGTCCAAGGACCCCTTAGTTGAGAGAGAGAGATGAAGCAGGGACCCCCACAACCTGTTCATATATTCCATATACTGTAGTTTCATTGTTTGACAGCACAATCATCAGTGTATTTTGGATTCATGTCAATGTGTGTTTTCATATATTATCCACTTGAGCTGTCAATACTTAATAAACTTGACCTGCTGCCTATAGTAGCATTAAGCCCTTACCTTTGGACCTTCACGCGTTAGCAGCTAACGTGAGTGTCAACAAAGTGACGTTCTTCCTGCGTTTAGGTCTGTCCCATTGGTTAGTGAGTGTCTCTACCGGGTGAGAGTACAGCAGTGCTGAACTGTGAACCTGTATGGATGGGGGTCAATGCATCAGTCGTGAGATATGTGGCTGCGCCCAGACCTTCGCCACGGAAGGCTTCTGATAAGACCCCTGACCTTTAAGAGAAATCCTGAGTTCTACGTTCTGATAATTTAAAAAAAATCCCCCTTATAATCTTCTGTAGAGTGATGGATATGGGTCAACAACAGGGGGTCCAAGACCACCAGGGGGTCCTCAGAGTTACTAGGAACAGAAGAAGGTGGCTCGCAAATCACAAAGCAAGCAAACAGACAAACAAAACAGCACTGGTGATAATGCTGTCAAACAATTCTATGAGGCTATCTATGAAATCTATGAAAAAGTTGAATCCGCAAAATAATTGTATGTACAATATGTAGTAGGAGGCCCCTGCTTCGTCTCTCTCTCAGCTAAGGGGTCCTTGGCCTAAAAAAACAGAGGTTTACTCTGGTTTAGAGTTCTGGTGGAGATAGGAGCTCTTTACTATGAAAGGAAGGAATATAGCACTTAGGACTGATATACCACTCTGAGTGGCTTGATAAATGCAAGCCTTGACCACCATCTTATCTATCTATAAATGCGAGAAGTCTCTGCGTGCGTGCGTGCGTGCGTGCGTGCGTACGTGTCTGCGTGTCTGTCTGTATCTCGAGAACCGTTCGTCCCACCGGCTTCAGATTCGGCACGCGCGTTCCCCGCCGCGGCACGGAGTGCAGTGCCGGGCCTCGATCCGACCCGACGCGCGGTTTTCCCTAACCGGCGCGAAACGTTCGGAATCTCCTTATGCGGGCTGATTGTTGACATCAGGCTGTTCCGGAGGAAATCGGCGCAAGCGCTGACTCATTGTGACATCACATCATAAAAGGCTCTGAGATCACGTACGCCACATGAGTCAACAAAAAATCTCTGTGAGTGTGTATGTATGTATGTAATCCGCGTATCTCGAGAACCGTTCGTCCCACCGGCACGCGCGTTCTCCATATATGGGAATAAAATGAATGGCCGTATGCGTAGCTGATGTCTGACATCAGAGTTTTCCGTAACCGGTACTGTGTGTGCAGAGATCTTCATATATGGGCATAAGTGGACAAAGACAAACAGATGGTCAAAACGGGTCCTATGACAACAGGTATATTGAGGTTTGCATTAAAGGGTGGGGCATTCATGGGGTTTGCATTAAAGGGTGGGGCATTCATTCCCTATTTCAAATTCGGCACGCGCGTTCCCCACCGCAGCAGGTAGTGCAGTGCTCGGCCTCGACCCGATACACGATTTTCTGGAACCAGCACGAAAGGTTCGGATTCTGATGTCTGACATCAGGATTTTCTGGAACTGGCACTGTGTCTGCATAGATCTCCATATATGGGCATAAAATGGATGCAGACAGACAGATACAGATATCTCCATATATGGGCATAAAGTGGATGCAGACAGACAGATACAGATATCTCCATATAATGGGCATAAATGGACACAGGCAAACAGATGGTCAAAACGGGTCCTATGACAACAGGTATAATGGGGTTTGCATTAAGTTTGTCTCCTCCATCTGTTTGTCTGTGTCCCTTTATTCCCATTATGGAGATCTCTGTATCTGTCTGTGCCTCCGACTGTGTTTTGCTAACACAGTGCCGGTTCCCCCTTTAATGCAAACCCCATTATACCTAAGCGACAGAGATCTCATATATGGGCATAAAATGGACGCAGATAAACAGATATCTATATATATCCATATATGGCATATATGGGCATACAATGGACGCAGAATCACAAAGATCTCCATATACGGGCATAAAAGGGACACAGACAGACAGATACAGAGATCTCCATATATGGGCATAAAATGGACGCAGACTTTAAAGGGCGGGGCATTCATTCCCTATTTACATTGTTCCGAGTTGGCCAGGTCGCCGACTAGACGCTGGGCCGCCCAGCTTCTAGTAATAATAATAACCAGTAAGACTCCCTAATCGGGAGATAAGCGACCGTAAGGTCACAGTATACACAAAGAGGCCTGTAAGTGGCATTGGTTCCACCCACAAACGGGTGATGAGTAAAGCCAAATAAAGTTTGGGCCAATCAGAGGAGGGGGCGGGGCTATGTTAAACCAATTAACTCATTGAGTGCCTATCCCGAATTAGTTCGGGATATATGATCGTATCACAGGGTGCCTATCCCGAACAAGTTCGGGATATAAAAAAAAAAAAAAAAAAAAAAAAAAATTTTTTTTTTTTTTTTTGAAAAAAATTTTTTTGAATTTTTTTTTTTTTTTTTTGGACCCCATCAAATCTGGTGAACATGATTTCAATCGCGATTTTGCATGTTCCACCCCCATACAACCCCATCTAACATACAGGGCAGCCATTTTTGTTTACATTACATGTAAAACATAAGGGCGATTATCTCAAGAATGCCTGAACGGATTTCCAATCGGATTTTTTTGTTTGAAAGCTGTGAACAAACTGCACAAATCCACTCTGGATTGCATTGGATTTTTCAGAGCTCATTCTTCTCTGTTTTTTTCCCATGCATGAGGTGTGCAAGGTTTAATCATGGCTAAGTTGACGAAAATAAGGCTTCTAAAATGCTTGGTAGCCAATAGCTAACTTCAAGCTAACTTCATCCTCTTCCTGTACATGCAGTCATGCACAAAGGAAAGTGTTCAGGCAAGTCATGGCTGCAGGGCTTCTGCATATACCAGCATATCTCTATGGGATTTTCTCTGGCCACTGGGCGCCCTCTAGTGGTGAAAGGGGTGGCACTAAATGAGTTAAGGTGAAGGACTCTTAATCAAGTCAATTGACACCACCCACAAGTTTGTACGACAAACGGTTGATGAGTAACGTTATTATTGCGACGGTCGCAATAATAATAATAATAATGCTATTTATTTCAGCCTATCTTCACAATGAGTGCTCAGCAGAACCAACTGAAGGACCTCACTCAGGAAGACTATCGCTCCTTCACCGGTCGATACAGCTACACTCCAGTAAGTACAACTGTCACTCAGAGCTTCATTTATACAGCTACTGTACACTCATGTAAGTACAAATACTGTCACAGCAATCATCGTTTATTTTTGGTGACACCTCCGGTAGCTTAGGTGGCTCAGAGTGGAGTATACCAGATTAAATTTTGTTTAGTTCACAGGATCGCTAATAGATCACTGATCAGATATCTAAGTATTTTTCCATGGTTCCATTAGTTGTGTTGGGATTTTTACTTCTTAAAAATTGGATCTTCAAAAACTGGAGTTTAAAGTTAAAGTTGTGTTAGTAGTAATAGTAGTGGTAGTTATGGTTAATTGTTTTTTTTTTTCTGTTTTGTTTTGTTTTTCTATCGATTACTCTCTCCATCGATTACTCTCTCCATGGAGTCCTTTTGTTGCATTTCCTAAGCCAATAATTTGATGATGAGCAGTGGCTCCCTACAAAGAGCCTGCTTTCTTCCCTATGGAGACACAAAGAGTGTCCTCAAATTATTGGCTTTTTCTACATGGGGTGATAGAGAGAAAAAAAGTAATCTTGGGGGTGAACTATCCCTTTAATGGGTCTTAAGAGAATGTGTTGCAGTTCCTGGAGGCGTATAGTAGGGGTCAGTAATGTGTGTCTTTAACAGAGTGCGTTGCAGTTCCTGGAGGCGTACACTAGGGGTCAGTAATGTGTGTGTTTAACAGAGTGCGTTGCAGTTCCTGGAGGCGTACAGCAACGAGGACGTGACGGTGGCAGAGCTGCAGGGCTCCAGTAACTCTCTGTGGACCATCAGTCCTCCCAGCAGGACCTACCTTACTCAGGTCCTCAGTCTGGAAGAGCACTTCCCTGTCACCGTGTCCTGGACCATCCAGAGGTAACCTTACTGTCAGTGCAAAAATATATTCATGTCAAGGACTTCCAGGTTGATACGTATTTAGCCGAGGACCCCCCCCCCCCCCCCCCGCCATCTGAACCAGTGTTGATTTTGTCAACTAAAATTATGACGAAAAATGTTTGTCGACTGCGTTTTTTTCACTGACGAAAACTAAATAAAAACTAAATAAAAACTAAGCTGTGATGACTAAAACTAAGACTAAATATGTTGACAATTTCGTCAACAAAATAAAAACTAGACTAAAATGTTGGGGAGGGACAAGTGTTGAAGAGAGTCA
>NC_137828.1:57922919-57934126 GCF_963921795.1 Nannobrachium achirus | reverse complement strand
AAAAAACGTTTTTGGAGCAAATAAACAGTGTGCGGGCGTTCCTCTCCATCCCTTATTTATTGGCGTCACTTTTTTATATTAATGTTATATTATCATTGAAATCTTAAGTGTTTTTTGCCAATTATTCAATACTACAATGTAGAAATACATAAAAGTGGAATTCAAAATTTACTTGAGCTAAGGTACAAAAGTATTGGTATCAAAATGTACCTACAGTACCAAAAGTAGATTGGCTATGTTCAAATGGCCGGAATGTATGGGCTGTGTAGGGCTGAAGTGGTTACAGTATGATTTGTAATAATGATCAAATCTACAAAGTAACTAGTAGCTAAAGTTTTCAAATAATTCTACTGGAGTAAAAATATAATATTTGTCTCTGAGATGTGGTGGAGTAGAAGTAAAAGTATTGAAAATTGGAAATACTTTAGTAAAGTAAAAGTATACCTCACTTTACACCACTGACCATCAGTACCCAAGCCGTGCTGCTCATACTCCCAAGTTGCTGCTGCCCGGGATCCAAACTGGAACCTACAGCAGGGGTCTTCAACGTTTTTCAGGCCAAGGACCTCTTAGCTGAGAGATGAAGCAGGAAACCTCTACTCCATTTTGTATAAAATTGTGTTTCAGACGAAAGCTTTTCAGAGATGTCATAGATGGCTTCATAGGCTGGTTTGACACATTGTCTTTTCTATTAAAATGTTGTATTTTTTTTACTATGTTTCTGTATGTGGTTCTCAAAATGTTTCATGCCAAGGACCCCCAAAACTACATGTATTTGGCCACGGACCCCCATCAAAATATGTTGTTCCAGGGCCCCCCCCCCCCCCATTTCAAAATATTGTATCAGGGACCCCCCAGAAGCAAATATTTGAGTTACAAATGTTCACTTTCAAAAAGATATATTCAAAGACTTGCCAAAAAAATAAATATATATATATATCACGGTTTTCAAAAATAGCAGATCTACAAGCTCGCAGCGCGGCTGTGAGCTTGTATATCTGCTATTTTTCAATAGCTAAAGCATTCAATTCTTATATGTTGGATTCATATAAATATTTTCAGTCATTTAAAACCCAGAATATTTAGTCAACTTGACCGACTTGGTCTGCTCTTTTCCCCTCTACACTAACTCTCAGAGAATAGCCAATCTACTGCAAGCTTGTAGATCGGCCATTTTCAGCTAATGTTCCCCATCACACAAATATGTAGTTATTCTAAGGACCCCCTATTGAAGACCCCTGTTTTTGTTTGTAGGCTAACTGTATCTAATTTGTGTTCTGCTCTTATTTGTTGTGATGTAATGCTCAGGGATTACATGATGTTCCATTTACTTCTGTTCCATTACTTACCATGAGTCATATTGTATTATATGTCACATTGCATTAAATACTTGACATTAGTTACATTAGTCACATTACTGTACATTAGTTATTACATTTCTCTTTCAGTGAAAGCTTTTTTTCTCTCTCAATGATACTATACACTACAGTATGTGCTAATGTCATGATCTTATAATATTTTGATGTATTGTTACTGTTGCCGTTTCTGTTATCACAGAAAGATGTGACTGACCGTCCTCATTCATTTCATTAATGTAATGTGAAGGTTGATTACTTGAAGAATGAAACACTAAAAAACATACTGAACATGATAATGTGAATAAATAAAACCATTAAAACATTCTGAACATGATAATGTGAATAAATAAAACTGTTCAAGACATACTGAACATGAACATGTGAATAAATACCGATGTTTAAACTGGACTGTCGGATCAAACTGGATGACAACTTAAACAGAACATATTTTATGTTCTAAAGCTAAACGGTTACTTTTCAGGAAATTAGAAACAACCTGTGTTCCAATGGATCCGGTGTGGTTATAATTTAGCCACAAACTCTTGTTAATACTTTGCATTGGTTCAGTATTTATAAAACCTAATGTATTTATAAAGCACATTTAAAAACAACTTGTTGATCAAAGTGAATGATAGATACCTCAGAGGCACAAATAGACCATTAATAAAAAACGAATAAACCATTAAAAACAACCAAATTGACAATATTAAAAAAAAGAAGAAAAAAAAATAGAACAAATCAACCATAGGCTATCAGGGGGATTCAAATGATTTGTGATTGTGTATGTAGGCCATGTATGCTTGACCAGGAGAGGCACCTTAAAGGGCCAGTTCACCTCTGGGACAACCAGATCTTATTTTATTGTTGTTTGGGACAAGATCAACACAATCCTGAGTTATTTTTTGTGTTCAATCTGTGTTTTGAGATATTTTAGTATTTCAGCATGAATGATGATGCATTTTGCAAAATGCATCATCTGGTTGTCCCAGAGGTGAACTGGCCCTTTAAGGTTCCAGATCTCTTTTGAAAGTGAGACCTCAAGTCCAAAGCAGTATAAAAGTAACCAAATAAGATACAAATAAAAACACCTGAGAGCTTGAGCTTAGAGCCAATTGGACTTATATGATTTAACAGACAATGGGACCCCTCCACCCCTTTACAAAAAATATAAATCTCCTGGATTCTGACAGTCCAATGTTGGCAACCCTGGTTTAGTCAAAGATCCTAAGTGGGCGCTGTCTGACTGATTCTGGTCTCCTAAAGAGGAGACCACCTACTCCACGCAGAGACAGGAAGTAAACCAGAGATGCCGTGTCCTGGTTTTGTCCAAGGAAGTTAAAATATAAGAAAGGGAAACCACGTGACCCCCGGGACTGGCCATGACGCTCCCATGGGTGCCAGAATGATGGAGCCGGCTAGATCAGCTCATGAACAAACCTGGAAGAAACACTATTTATGAACGACTGAGACCGTTGTCATATAATCTGTTCAGGAATATAAAAGAAAACATATCAAAGGTATTTTTACAATCACTTGCTTTTCGATGTGCACAGTGCATAATTAAATAATAATAATAATAACAGTAAATAATAATCGTTTCTGTCTCCGAAGTATCGCGAGATTTGGTTCACAGACAGGAAACGATGGATAGTCTCGCGATACTGGCACCCACAGACATAGAAAGGTAGACGCCTCTTCCGGCTGGGGGGTGCTGGTCCAAGACTCCTGGCAAGCCTCCCAATAACTCTATGCAAGCCTCCAGAATTCTGAGGCGGGGCTCTTGGGAATTCTGAAGGACGCTTCCTTGTGCGTCACAGAATGGGAAGCTCGGTAGTCCAATCAGATGCAGTCCTGGCAGGACTCCCTCTTTCCCATTGGAGGGGGCAGAGTGCCTTCCGCAGTTCCACAGTTATGCACTTCCGCCAGGGGTGTTTGACCAGTCGCGCTAATGAACTGCAGCGGTGGAGGAGGTATCTAGCTTTTTATATCTGTGCTGGCACCCATGGTGAGCTTCATGGCTGGACATGGCGTATCCCCGTTGTCACGTGATGTCCCTACCTCCTATTTACCTTGGTTTTGTCTGGAGTTTAGTAGTGATGCACAGCTAGTAGCCCCGCCCTCAATTCAGCAGACCTGAGGGACCTTGGTAGGAGAGGTTAAAAGGTCATTGAAGTAGGAGAGGGGGTGAGGAGTGTTTAGCAGCAGATAGCAGGTTTCTGAGACTAGATGCACAATGGACTATGACCCCTTAGTTGAGAAAGAGATGAAGCAGGGACCCCCGCAACCTTTTCAGAGATTTAACATAGTTTCATTGTTTGACAGCACTATCCTCAGTATATTTTGGATTCATGTCAATTTCAGATATTTAACCACTTGAACAGTCAATACTTAATTAACTTGACCTTTCACTCTGTACTTAGACTGCTCTTTTTCCCCTCTACACCAAACCTCTTTGCCGGAAATAGCCGATCTACAAGCTCACAACGCCTCGCAGCGCGAGGTGTTGTGAGCTTGTAGATCTGCTATTTTTGGCTAAAGTTCTCGGAATAGGCCTATGGACGCTAGGGTTCAAGTGGTTGATATAAAAAAAGAGAAAAAAGGTTTCTATGACACAAAGATTTGGAGGACCCCCTGTAGTAACTCTGAGGACCCCCTAGGGGTCCCGGACCCCCTGTTGAAGACCCATGGACAAGGACATGTTTTTATACATTTAAACTATTCACACAGCAAGCACCATATTTAAATATCAGGAATATTTTGCTGGCATGCTTTCCTAGTTTTCTTTTTATCTCTATTGTATGCGACTGCAGGAGAACTAAACAAGTCGCACGAGAGGGGATGAGACCATTGTTGTCTGACACGCTCCACAAACAAATGAATAGTCGCCGGATCAGATAAAGCGGTGAACAAAAAGTAGGGCTTCCCATACACCCCCTCTCTCTCTCTGTGTTCTCAGCAAGTGAATAGGTGGTGCGTTTTCAATACGTTGCTGCAAGCTATTATTTGTCAAAATTATTGACACAGCCCATATAGAAGTACACAGCAATTATTTCATCCAATTTAACATTGAGGTGCCCACAATGTTTAGGTGCCCACTCTTCATGCACCCCTTTGCAATGTGAAACGCCACCAAATCTGTTATCCTTTCCCACATTGCATCAGAATAAAGAACATTCCGTTCACGTTCGCCAAAAATATGAACAAGTTCAAGAACGATTGTTCATTGAATGCATTCAGGCACACTGGCTTCTACATCTATAATTTTTCAATAAAATTATAATAATCATGGCAGTTTGTAGGACACATAATTTCACCTGCTTTTTTGCACCTGTAACCTGTGATAAGACGATAAAGCTGAGGTTGAAAGATCACAGTTCAGAGGTCAGAATTCAAAGGCAAGACCTCCTTCTTCTGTGTGTCATCCTCAAATGTCCAACACAGTATTGTGTAGCCACGCCCTTGTCTCTGCCTCCGAAGGTGGTCTGTACAGGGGGCAGGAGTGCTCGGCAGACTACTCAGGCTCTCCGCACTCGCATGCTGCACCGTCTGCCATGGCCCACTTCCTCATGGCTGATTTGAGGCAGCCCACTCCAGTGCGCAGGCAACACCAGAAGAAAGCAGAGAAAAGATAAATAAATTCTAAAAAAAAGAGAGAACATTAATTAAAGTCACTGACATGAAAAAGAACCACTGGGTAGGCCTGTCACAATTATTACGTGAACACCTAATCACAATTATTTGAGATGGCAATCGTTTTGTAGTGGAAATTGCAAATCTACAAGCTTAAAGTTTTAAAGTTATTAAATATGTACGTTATCTGTCATATCAGCCATCAGCATAATGTTCCAATGTTCAAGAACAGAAATATAATGAAATCGTTAATCACAATTATTTGAGCAACAATTACTCACCAGGTAAGATGTCATAATTGTGACAGACTACTGGGCTACATAAATGGTGGAATGACGATAATATAGAAAGTAGAGTCAGTCCACCTACCAGTGGTTGGGTAACACTAGAAGTGGGTCATTGGATGAATGAAGACTGGAAGACCAGACGCTGAACTGGACTCTACTGGACCAGGAGCCTGATACTGGAAGATCAAACAATTCTTATCAGTAATGATTGTTGATTGATTTTATTGACCAAGAAAAGCATATACATAACCAATGTACGTACACATATTTGTACATTATCTGTCCAAAGGATAACACACAAACGAGCCAGAGCCCATTTCCATTGTTGTCCTTTGAGTGCAAATGTGTGTGAGTAAACTGAGTGCCTTTTGTTTTACATAAATGTGTAGTGTACACATATGTAATAGTGTGTACATACAGTTGCACAAGTTATTCCCAATGGTCCACGTTGCCACGAATAGTGACTTTGATATTCGAATATTTGGTGAATGCCCTAGGCCTAGTGTATAAAGAACCTACCAAGTGGTCAGTGGACCCAGGCCCTTGGGGGTAGAGTGTGGCTGCTCCATACGATGAACTTTCAGGAACAGGCGAGGCCTGTAAGAGTAAACAATCCTTATAAGTCAGGGAATAAATGAAAACTTTGAGGTGGACAACATGATTATTTATAAAGTGGCTAGTGGTCAGTGGATCACATGATGAAAGCACATACCAGTGGTTGGTGGTCAGTGGGTCCAGGCTCTTTGGGGGGCAGTGGGGCAGAGTAAGTGGGTCTATGAGGTGAACTAGGATGAGCTGAAGTGGAAGGTTGAGTGGTGTCCTGGAATTGAACCAAGGACGTTGAAATTACGTACATGAAAACACAGCATGTTTCCTAAACCCACCAGGCTTGAGTTAAGACCCGCCTCGTGGAAACGCCCCTCTCAATAATCTTAAGTATGAAAGTGCATATTTGAACGTTAGTGCTCTTAGTGCAAAGCAATACTGTACCTACTACCTACCGATCCATTACAATAATACACGCAGCATAATACGCCCAAAGCCATATCTAATATAACAATCATGTAACTGATAATCAGCACAGTAGTGACAAATTCTCAGTACGTTTTTCTCTTTTGCAAAGTTACAAAGTTTCCCTTTTTTAAGCACAGTACAAAGTAAGTTTCAGGTTTTTTGTTTAGCACAGTTAATTTTGAGCACTGTAGTGACAAATTAATAGCTGTGCATTGTGCAAATGCAGGCTTTTCTCAGTACAAGTTTTAAGATTGTCTTCATGCCTTTACTGACTTTATCCACCCTCCATGTTTCCGGCAAGGGTTTCAGCCACTCCTAGAAGTTCTTGCGTTTCCACGAGCGGGTCTTAACTCAAGCCCGGTGGGTTTAGGAAACACGCGAAAACACAGAGCCAATTCACCGTTTGTCAGCCTTCTGATTGGTCCCTGAGACTCCCTGACTGGCCAACCAGAAAAAACCATTCACTTTTTGCTATCGGGGGTGGAGTTTGTGCAGTGGAGAATGTTGTTTCAGGCTTTCAGCAACTGTCCGCAGTGCGGAGCACGACCTTCGTCCAGTACGGCTGCGGCAGTAGGGGGCGATCTCGCTCATCATAATGAATAAGCTTCAACAAACTAGTTCACATGGACCTTATCAATGGTCTAACTAGTTACGATTGGGTACATATATTTTAAATGGGCAGAATTACGAAAAGCCAGCCTATTATGTGAGGAGAACAGATTATAGTTCTCCTCTTCCTACCCAAGATGCAATGCGCTTTCTTTTTCTATTTCTATTCTCTCTCTGATCCAGGGGATTAAACTAATTAAAACATATATTTTCGGGGGAAAATTACTGTTTTGCTATGTAATTACTGTACCTTTTTCTTCCCTTTTTATTAATATCACGTCGATGTTTTTTTTTTTGGTACTTTATATAGCTGTAATGAGGCTATGACGGAAAAAAAAAGCCCATCCACTTCCACTATAAAAGAATCTGCAATAGTGATTCTGTCCCACTGGGATTAAACAAATTAAAACATATATTTTCGGGGAAACCCCCTGTTTTGCAATGTAACTACTGTACCTTTGTCTTCCCTTTTTATTAATATCACCTAGATGTTTTTCCTTTGATACTTTAAATTGCAATAATGAGGCTATGAAAAAAAAAAAATCCCATTCACTGCCACTATAAAAACAATCTGCCCAGGGTTAATGTCCCAGCATAGTAACAGGGCAGAATGGGGCGGGATTTGCAAAAGCCTGAATTGGGCTTGCAAAGCTGGTGTCATACTGGGATGCCCCTCCCCCGGCAGCCATTTTGAGAGGGTCGGGGGATATATACTGGCTATAGTAGCAGGGCTTGAAGTTAACTTTTTGAGGCACAGTGTCATCTGGACAGTCTTTTTTTATTCTTTTTTTTTTACAAATAAATTGGCCCCCTCCTCTCCACAGTCCATAGTCTGCATACAGCACAAAGCTGCGAGGAGCATCACAGAAAAAGTGAAACCAAAAGCCACAGCTATAGTAGCAGGGATTGACATTAACTTTTTGAGGCAGAGTGTCCTCTGGACAAGTACATTTCCCTTTCACTTGTCCAGGCACAAAAGTCACTTTGTTAATTTGCAATTTCACAGTATTTTGTATTTTATTTCTTTGGACAAATAAATAAGACCCCCACTCCACAGTCCATAGTCTATACAGCACAAAGCTGCTAGGAGCGTCACAGAAAAAGTGAAACCAAAAGCCACAATCTACATTTAAAAATGTTCCTTATAGCTACTACGCTTGCATTGAGGCTCAACTTTATTTTTTATTTTATTTTTTTTGCGCTGCAGAAAGGCTCATAGACATTAGGCTTGGCCTGTTGTCCGGGACAACTATAAATCCTTATGAACAAGTTAATTAAACATGTACTTGACCCTGGGTGAAAAATGGGTTACAAAATCGTGGGATAAAGATTTAAGAGTAATTACATATACTTGTGGCTTTTGGTTTCACTTTTTCTGTGATGCTCCTAGCAGGACTGTGGAGTGGAGGGGGCCAAGGAGGTCTTATTTATTTGTCCCCAAAAAAAGGGGGAAAAAAGTGACTGAAATGGCAAATTGACCAGTTACTTTTGTGCCTGGACAAGTGAATGGGATGACACTGTGCCTCAAAAAGTTAATGTCAAGCCCTGCTACTATAGCTAGTATATATCCCCCGACCCTCTCAAAATGGCTGCCGGGGGAGGGGCATCCCAGTATGACACCAGCTTTGCAAGCCCAATTCCCTTACGTCCCATTGGCTGAAAGGACAGGAGCCTTTAGGGCTGGGCGATATGACTTCCGATCAATATCACATAAAGTAAACTGACGTCACGGACAGAACGGCCCATATAAGGATCTATGCACGTGCGTCGTGTTTGATACCATTCGCACAGGTGTGACTTATTTTAATACAATTGTGAAAATAAGAAGCTGTGAGCTTCTACATTGTCTATTTGTTTGTCACCATTGTACAACAAAGTATAATACAGAGTTATCTAGTTCACCAATCAATCAATTTAGTTGATTATTTAAAAAAAACTCTTTTGTCCCGTTTCTAGAATATTCAATTAACCTACGAGCAAGATTAAGTGGGTAATTGGCTCTAAATATCGGTTTCGATATATTTTGGGGTTAATCTTCATTCTTCTACTTACATTAGTGAAGGATACAGCTTCTGCTGCTGCTACGTCATTGAGAGGAACAGAGTTGTTCTTTCTGCTTTTGTTTTTGTGCTTCCTCACACACAAACAGCAGACCACCAGCACCAATAGCACACCAAAGCCAATGCCAACGCCGACGTAAATGTCATGATAAGAGTCTGTGAGAACAAGAAGACATCAATGTTACGAGAGGAATACAATTCATACATTTATCAGACACTCTTATCCAGAGCGACTTGACAATAAGCAAGGTAAACATAATACATCAAATGCAGAGAGACGGCGTAGTGCCTCAGTAATCTAGGATCACAGCCTGGTAAACCAAGAACCTAAAAAACATGGAATAAGAACCACGTGTGTGGGGGACATGATGCGAGCCACAAACGTAAGCCTTGTAGGAAAGTTGTAGGAAGAAAAAGTAACAAAAAAGATAATAAAAAAAAATGATTGATTGATATCAGATTGAGTGGATTAAATGAATTTATGATTTTGTGCAACATGGTTGGTTTGACACCAACAAACAAACGAGGACTTATACGCCCCTGATCCAGAAAGGTTGAGAACCACTGTCCTAAACTAAGCCAGTATTCAACCTGTGTGCCACATGATTTTTTGACTTTTAAGACCGGTTAATACCTTAAAAAAAATAGAAGAAAGAAAAGAAAAAGGCCTGCATCAAAAGTAATCAACAAACTATACTATAAAAACTGGTCAAACATTGGCCAAATTGTCGAACAATATAAGCTGCAACATTTTCGAAAACAGCCGATCGACAATTTATCTGTTGAATCGAAAATGTAATGCCTCAACTCTTACATTCCAAGTGCTTGTCAGTATGGATCCCCAGGGTCCCCAGTTCCAGTAGGATTATTTAGGGGGGTCACGGCATGAAAAAGGTTGAGAAACTCTTGCCTAAGCCACCTACAGTATAAGCAGTGGTGGAAGAAGTACTCACATTTGTTACTGAAGTAAAAGTATCAATACTGCAATGTAGAAATACTCTGTTAAGGCTGCCCTCAGACCAAAATATGGTCGGCAGTGGATAAACTCTTCTGGTGCGCTGCTGGCAAAAAACGCAGAGAGCATATTCATATTCCGTCCCAAAGCCAGTGACGCCCCTGTCACTCACTTCCCGCACCGCCCTCCCTCTCTGTAGCCTGTTACACTAGCGTAGCGATCCTCATCATATTTTACGTGTCAACTCTATAATGGACAGGCGAAGGGTACTCGCCCTTGCTTTATTGGAAGGGGAGATGCAACAAGCTAAAAAGAGAAGAGTTTGGGTGCACGAGACTCTTGATCAAAACAAAACATCTCCCAGTCCCTTCCTGATTCTCAGAATGTTACGCCTTCGACTCACCCGATTGGACAGGGGGGGAAACCAGAATCTGCGTGGAGAATTTCTTTGCTCCAGCATAAACGCAAGGTCTGCGCGGAGCGCAGATATCCTCCACTGACATGAAACCGCCGCCTTCTCATTAAAATGCATTGGCGGAACGCGGATTCCACTCTCGTAGGCATTTTGGTCTGAGCCCAGCCTTACAAGTAAAAGTCTGGAATTCATAATGTACTTGAGTAAAAGTACGATAGCATTGGCATCAAAATGTACTTAAAGAACCAAAAGTAAAAGTACTAAAATTTTGAAAAAAGCAGATCTACAAGCTCACATCGTATCGCGATGCGTTGTGAGCTTGTTGATCGGCTATTTTCAAAAAGCCTAGGTATAAAATAGGGCTAAGGTTGTTTATGTATGTTTTACAATATTATAATTTATATCTGCAATGTACAGTAACTAGTAACTAAAGTTTTCAAATAATTGTAGTGGAGTAAAAACGCAATGTTTGGGTGCCCTCACACCAAAATACCTAGAGTGGAATCCGCCAATGCATTTCAATGAGAATGGAGCGTTTTTTGCCAGTAGAGGATTTCTGCAAAATTCTCATTGAAATGCATTGGCGGATTCCACTCTAGGTATTTTGGTGTGAGGGCACCCTTAGGATCCGAGATGTAGTGGAGTAGAAGTCAAAGTATTGGAAATTGGAAATACTCAAGTAAAGTACAACTACCTCAATTGTACTTCAGTAAATGTACTTAGTTACTTTACACCAGGGGTTTTCAAACTTTTTTGACTCAGGGCACCCCCTGTAAATAACCTTTTCATCCACGGCACCCCTGAATTACACTGTTAATTTTGGGAATCGTCGTAGGCTATGTCACAGAGAAATATCCGTTTCCATTAGAACTGACTGAA